>NC_055997.1:105787642-106123509 GCF_018446385.1 Zingiber officinale
GAAGCTACGCAGGAAGCCAGGCTGGAGCCGCCCTCATGGAGGCTTGAGGCACCTCGGACGACATTGAAGGCGCCCTCCAGGGGATTGGAGGCGCCCTCAAGTGGATAGGCGAAGACTTCTTCGGAGCTGATCCACGCTGCGGATCCGGAGGTGATGGAAGCACCCTCAAGGGCTTGGAGGCGCCTTCAACAGTCCTTATATGAAGATCTCGACCAGCAGCTATGACAATCACTTGAAAAGTCATCTTTCTCCAGTGCGCTGCTAACAAGACGTTCTGACTAAGCTACCATAAGTTCCCGACGACCTCGAGCTGCGACTTTTCGATTTCTTGTTGTTGGTATAAGTTTCCAATGCACTTAATTGTAATCATTTCTTGTAATCCTATTTATGCGATTATAGTTGTTGTCCAAAGTAAACACTCAACGAGCATGAGCCTTGGAGTAGGAGTCACCCTAGGCTCTGAACCATGTAAATACTTGGGTCTTTCTGTGTTATGTTCTTTATTATTCTGTTGCTTTACTCGATAGTTTTCCGATACGAAAAGTGAAAGCCACGAGCATTATTCACTCCCCCCTCTCTAACGTGCCTTGATCCAACATGAATGTCTCTTAGCATACGGTTCGGTCAACCCAAATGGTCGATCGGGATTACAGGGCATAGCTCCCTATCTTAGCATTAATGCGACTCTCAGCATATGTTCGGTCAACCCAAGGGTCGGTCAGGTACGAGGCATAGTTTCCTATTTTGCAGCACTAAGACAACTCAACATATGGTCAGTTGATCCTAGAGCTGATCGGACTTCCCAGATTATGGCCGACTAATCACAACGTCGGTCGAGTTTACGAGGCTCAGCGCCCCCACTTATATATAAGGCAAATGTATGAATTCTCAGTGCAAACTTAGTCGGACATAAGGTCGGTCGGACTCCCAGGTCAACATTTCAGGGGCAAGTCTCATAACATATGGCCGCTCGGTTCAAAGTGTCGATTGGATTTTCCGAGGCTTGGCTCCTGTCTCTTCAAAAACAGGTATCACAGTATACAAGCGGTCAGCTAAAGATCCGGTCGGGATACCTTCGGGGGACAACATTGTAAGGGAATTGAAATAACACGTCAAAGAATAACAACTACTTGTCAGAGAATATTCTATTACTATAACATATATGTGTGATGGAACCTTCCTCAAAGGGTGGCTATACATCTTTCATGACCCAATATTCTGACAGCATATTCTCTCAACCGCCTCATTGATGACGAAAGTTATAAGACGCGATTCATATACTGGTAACGGAAAATTCCTCGGAGGATGACTGGGCATCCTCCAGGCTGTACATCTTCCATCACCAGACATATTCTGATACCAAATATTATTTGTTGCCTCATTATTGAGGAGATTATGAGAGGTGATATAAAAAGGGATTCTCTCCATTGGCGATGTATGCTCATATTTTTACTTACGCAATACATTTTTACAAACTTGACATCACGTAGATTTTGTTCTTCTTCTGCACCTTTCGTTCAACCACTGTACTGACTTGAGCGTTGGAGGGCCTGTGCTAGGGACCCCCTCCCTGGTTCTCGCTCTAATATTTTCTTTGGTCTCTCTCTGGTGTGTGTAAAGAAGAAGAAGTCATTTTCTCTCTAGTTCGAAGTATTTCCCCAGTCAATAACAGAGCCACGTGCCCAGCGTTCCATCTTCACCACTTTTAGTCAAGATCAATAATGATGCGGGTTAACAGATTCTATACATATAAACTCACATCCAATAACCCAAACCCTCAATAAACATAAGTTACATCACTTAATTTGTTTGGTTCTTTTAATGACATAGATTCACATGTCACAGATCGCATGCAAGTCTACTAAAAGGGAAAAAATCTAGCAATCTATCACTTAGGCTATATGTGATTTGTATATGACATGACTACATCTTAGTTGATGTCAACAACAATGTCTAACTTTATATGCACATAATGTTGGCTGCTACTCGGAATATCGTACCGGTTCCCCTGTACAAAAATTTTGTTCAAGTCCCGAACCTTTCGTAACAATCTATTGTGTTCTTTAGAAATTAAATTTGGAATCGCAAACAGAACTTAACATTATTGATTCCAAATTCAACTTATCTATTCTTAGAGGTTTAGACTTGGATCGTAAACGATACTTAACATTATTAATCCAAATCCACCCATGTTACAAATTTGATTAAATATTTATTTCAGAGATCGACTTCTAGGTTAAACATGGTGAGGCACTAGACCTTCTTAGGTATGAGATCATCCACCACTTCCTAGACAAAGCCTTTCAACGAAATTCAATATTTAATCTCCTTACAGTAACTCTAGGTTTAACCATTAAGAACAATCAAATCACAAGATCGAAAAACAAAAGAAACATAAAATCGAATCATAAATCTGAAACCTAGAATCATTAGCCTCTTGTGTTTGGTATTTCAAAATCCATACAAAAGATGAACTAGTTATGATGCGGAAACAAAACTAGTTATATCTTTTGTAGCTTATAGACCTCATGATCTTCTGTCGTATTCCTCTTCTTATCTCGAACGTCGTGTGAGCGACGATCTACCAAGATGAGAATCCACTCAAACCTCCTTCTTCTCCTTGCAAGTTTCGGCCACAACAATCTCCTAGAGATGAAGAACTTCGGCCACCAACCAAGCTCCAAGGGATGCTAAGAAACAATGTCTCCTATCTCTCCTTCTTCCTCTAACAAGATCCGGCCACCTACAACTCCTAGAGATGAGATGCCACCGGTCACCAAGGAAGAAGAATAGGGGAAGAAGAGGGCCGACCACCACCAAGGAAGAGAGGAGAGGAATAATAGATGTGTTGTTCTAAGGTGAGGCACCTCTACTCTCTCTTTTATATTCCTTGGTCTTAGTAAATAAAGAAAGTTTTAAATATAATTGAAACTTCCTTATATTCCTTGCCAATGACTAAAAGAAAATTTTAATTAAAACTTCCTTTTAATCTTTCAATGGCCGGCCACATCATGTGCACTAAACAAGTCAAGTTTTAAACATAAAATTAAAACTTCTTTATTTGTTTTCGAAAATTTTTAAAATAAAAATTTTTCTTTTAAATTCCCTTCATGGTTGGCTAAAAAAGTAAACTTTTATAAATTAAAATTCCCCTTTTAAAACATGTGGATGATTACAATTAAGGAAAGTTTTCTCCAAAATTAAAATCTTCCTTTTAACTACAAATAAAGAAAGATATCAAACCTTTCTCTTAATCCTTTGTAGAAACTATAAAAGGAAAGATTTAATTTTTAAAACTCTCTTTTAAAATCATGGCTTCCACATAAGGACAGATTTTAAAAATAAACTCCCTTTTACTTTTTATGCGGTCGGCCACCTAAGCTTGGGCTCCAAGCTAGGCCGGCCACATCTTAATCCCATCCAAGGCTTGGTTTGGCCGACCCTTGCTTGGGCTCCAAGCTTGGCTTGGCCAGCCACCTAAGGATGGGTAAGAAGGTGGGCTTTAGGTGGATATAAGACTTTATAATTAAGAGGCTACGACAGGGACCGAGAGGAGGAATTTGTTTTGGTCTCCCGATGAGCTTGAGCTTCCCGTGTTCACCCCGAACATCCAACTCTAGTTCATCAATAATAACTCATACCACTAAAGAGTTATTATTGAACTACCGCACCAATCCCATATTACTATATGGGCTCCTTCTTATCATAAGTGTGTTAATCTCCTTGTATTTAAGAAATCGAATGCTCACTAATTAAATGAGTTACTGACAACTCACTTAATTAATATCTAACTCCAAGAGTAGTATCACTCAACCTTATTGTCATATTGGACTAAGTCCACCTGCAGGATTTACATGACAATCCTTATGAGCTCCTCTTGGGGACATCATCAATCTAGATTGCTAGGACACAGTTTTCTTCTATAATCAACAACACACACTATAAATAATATTATTTCCCAACTTATCGGGCCTCTTGATTTATCAAACTAAATCTCACCCACTGATAAATTAAAGAAATAAATACTAAATATATGCGCTTGTTATTTTATCAGGATTAAGAGCACACACTTCCATAATAACAAAGGTCTTGTTCTTTTATGTAGTCAGTATAAAAAGAAACTACCTTAAATGGTTCTGCTCAATACACTCAGAGTGTACTAGTATAATTTTATAGTTAAGATAAACTAATACCAAATTACACTATGACTATTCCAATGATTTGTTCCTATCCATCTTAGTCGTGAGCTACTATTTATAATTTATAAGGAACTGATAACATGATCTTCTGTGTGTGACACCACACACCATGTTATCTACAATATAAATTAATTGAACAACTACACTTAGCATATAAATGTAGACATTTGACCAATGTGATTCTTTATTTAAAAATAAATGTTTACACAAAGCTAGACTTTTAGTATACACTTTAACACATAATACCCTTATAAAATAATCTCGTCCATTAACTCTATTGGTATAAGACCAAAATGTCATAATTATTAAAATATGACTTTAATAAGTCCTAAGTAATCACAATATCAATGTCATGAATGATATAGATCAAGATGTGGATGTATAATATGAAAATTACATGAAATACGATCTATACATGTTAATTTTCAATTAGTCCTACTAATGAACCAAAGGTCCTAATCATATTTGTAAACATTTTATGCTAAATTATAGTAGTAAATCACTGCCCAAACTTTATGATTCTAAAAGGAGTTCATATCATATTTACAAGCATCATATGCTAATCAACATTAGTAAATCATGATAACTTTATTCAAAACATCAAATAAAATACACATAAATATTTTGATCTTTATTATGTATCATAAAACAAAACAAAATGCATGTGTTTATTTACAAACATAAAGCACCAAAATAAATACAAACTTTCACTAAACAGATACTTCATCAAATAGAAGAACTCTCATATCCACAAAATGTGCATGAATGTGTGTTGTTGTGCTCTATTATCATTTGACGATTCTGAACTTTTTCTTTAACCACTAAAAATTTGATGCTGATGTGCTTCAACTTCTATAAAGTGTGATTAATCTTATCATAAAGTTCTATGGCTTTATTGCCATAATTGATAATTAATGACTTGTCGATGTCATGAGTGATCTCCAATGTTCTGATGAAGTTCCGTAGCTAAATCCTGTTATTAGATGCTTCATAGCAAGCTACCAACTCTGCCTCTATAGTAGAAGTGACTATAAGCGTCTATTTGACATTTTTTCATGATATAGCCCTTCCATCAATCATGAAGATATAGCTCGAAGTGGACCTTCTACTATCTAAGCATCCAGCAAAATCAGAGTCTGAATATTCAATCACCTCCAGTTGATTAGACCTTCGAAACATGAGTATGTAATCTTTAGTTTCCTGCAAATATCACTTCACACTTTTCACTCCTTTCCCGTGCGCCAGTCCTGGATTGCTTAGTATCTACCTAACATCCCTACTATGTATGCAATGTCTAGATACATACAAACTTATGCACACATGAGACTTACCATAGTTAATGCATAAGGGAATTGTTGCATCTCCTTTATTTCAATTTCAAGTTATGGACACCGTTGCAAACTGAATTTGTTACCTCTAGACATGGGTGTGTCTTCAAGTGCATAGTTTTGCATGTCATACCGTATGTGTATCTTTTCAATATAGGTCTTTTTTAAGAGTCCAAGAATACCTCTTGAACGATTAGGACATATTTGTATGTTCAATACAAAAGATAGCTTCACTAAGATCTTTCATTTCAAAATTATTTGATAGAGATGATTTTGCTTCTTGCAACAGACCTTTATTATTGCTTGACAACAATATATTATTCATATACATAACAAGTATGATAAACGTGCTCCTACTGAACTTGATATATATGCATCAATCCATAAGGTTCTCCTTAAAATCAAATCAAGTTACCACCTAATCAAATTTTTAGTACCATTGATAGGACACATATTTTAAATCATAAATGGACTTCTTTAATCTATATACAATGTGCTTTGAGTCATTAGACTCAAAATTTTTCGGTTGCACTATGTAAATAGTCTCCTCAATATCACCATTGAGGAATGTAGTTTTCACATCTATTTGGTGTAACTTCAAATCAAAATGAGCTACAAGTGTCATGATTACCCTAAGGGAGTCTTTTGTCGACAAAGGCGAGAAAGTCTCTTTGTAATCAATGTCATCCTTCAGAGTGAATTCCTTGGCAATAAGGCGAACTTTATACTTTTCGACATTATTTTTTTGAATTTCATTTAGTTTTAAATATCCATTTACAATAAATGAGTTTTGTACCTTGATGTAATTCTACAAGTTTCTAAATATCATTATCTACCATAGACTTCAACTCATCCTTTATGGTTTAGATCCATCTCTCAATATTAAAGCAATTTTTGACTTCTTTGAAAATGCATGATTACTTTCCAATCCTATGTAAAATTCATACTCTTGAAGATAAACATAATCACGGGTAACTATGGATCGTTGTTCCCTTATGAATCGCCTTAAAGACACTTGTTGTTGAGATGGTTGAGTTATGTTTTGCTCATCAATATGAGGCAATATCTCAACTTGAATAAAAGACCCTTCTAATTGCATTGGAGATGATATGTGAATATCTTGGTTCATTACTCTAATTAGACGTGCAATATCCATAATGTAGATCATGGGTACCATTCCACTTCTTGTTGCACTTATAGTGACCATAGAAGGATCGTTAATGCTTTCATTAACAGCTATATCCCTAATTTTAGTGCTCCTACTGTTCTTAATAAATTTGACATTTTACATCTCGAAAAAGAATCTATTTGATGGGTCATAAACTTTATAGTTCCTTGACTTGTCAAGGTATCTCACAAAATAATAGTTGACAGTTCTTAAGTCCAGTTTCTTTTCATTAGGCCTATAAGACCTAGTTTCAACTGGACAACCTCAGATGCGTAAATGTCTAATGCTTGGCATCCTACCTGCCCACATCTTGTATAAGATCTTTGATCACTATCTTACTAGGTACTCTAATAAGAAGGTATACTATAGTCTTGAGTGTCTCACCCCACAAAAACTTCGGTATTGAAGAAAAAGTCATCATACTTCTTACTATATCTTTTAAGGTATGACTTCATTGCTCAACTGCATCATTCTGACTTAGAGTACCAGGCATGGTATTCTGAGGTAGGATCCTACACTTGGCAAGGTAATTGCAAAATGTTCAAGATGTTGTTCACCTGATATGTCATACCGATTATAGTATTCGTCACCATGATCGGATTTACAACCTTAATTTTCTTATCTAGTTGATTTTCAACTTTGGCTTTGAAAATCTTGAATATGTCCAAGGATTGCAACTTCTCATGAATAAAGTATAAATAGATGTATCGTGAGTAGTCATCTATGAGACTAATGAAATATATATGTCTGTTCCAAGATGCCTTAACGAACAGTCCATAAATGTTCATATGTATTAATTCAAGACGTCACTACATCGATTCACACCCTTATTCCTCTTGTCCGTTGTCTTCCCCTTAATACACTCTATGTAGACATGAAAGTCTGTCATGTCAAGGGTATTGAGAATTCCATATGACATTAATCTTTTTAGATATTATTGTTGAACCCCGTGGTAGTTTTGATGTGATCAACCAAGTTGGTTAGGTCCTGCGTTTTGTCTGATCCCTGTATCTGAGTGTGCAGGAACTTAGGAGCACAGGAAGTCGAGCGGAAGACGTAGCTGGCGAGAAGGACGGCACGGGAAGGGAGCCGACGAGCTCGGTGCGTCCGAAGGACGGGAGAGCTGCGGAAGAGTACACCCGGTGGGCGAGAAGAACGTGCACGACGTTCGAGGGACGTAAAGCCGGGGAGGAAGCCTGCTCAAGGAGAAGGCGGGGAATTGGGTTCGGGTGAACCCTATTCCGGTAGGCCGCAATCACCCAAGGAGCCGAACCGGAACAAGTCAACTGGAAGTTGACTTGTCAATGGTTCGGTCGACCGAACCCCTTGATCGGTCGACCGAACCCTTTTGTATCCGAAGCCAGCTGTTGGTGACACGTCAGAAGCCACGTCAAGCAGCCAACCGTTGGGGAGCTGATCGATCGACCGAACCTTCTGATCGGTCGACCGAACCGAAGTCTATCCAGAGACCAAGTCGAGCAATCTGATTGGGCCAACTCAACAGAAGAACCGTTGGCAGATCGGTCGACCGAACAAAAGGATCGGTCGACCGAACCCAAGCTCGATCCACAGAGACTGCACCTGGACGCGAAGCTGGGCAGGTATAGCAGGTTCGGTCGACCGAACCTGGGGATCGGTCGACTGATCCCTCTCGAGTCAAACTTGATCCCGAAGGATCAGGTGAACTGATAAGCTCGAGAACACCTATATAAAGAGGGTCTCGGGTAGCTCTTAGGAATATCGAAAACAGTGAACGAATACGAACGATCTCAAAATACAACTCCTGGACTCTCATTTCCTAAGCAACAGTTCTGTGCTCTTCAAGTGTAAAAGGCTACTCCGCCTTCAGAGAAGGAGACTTCTTTTAGTGCACTCTCTTACTGTCTTGGATTAACAACCTTCTTGATTGTAACCAAGTAAATAGCTGAGTCTTATATTTCTGTTTATGTTAGTTCTGTTGAATTTCATAACTGTTTCTTTATTATTTAAGTTGAAAGCCTTGAGGAGGGTTTAGTTTTTATTGCAGGCAATTCACCCCCCTCTTGCCGGTCTCCGCTGCACCAACAATTATTTAGATATATATCCTAAACGCCTATACCATAACATGGAGGAATTCTCATAGGTCAAATTGCATTCATATCTATGATATGCATAATTATGTTGTCATTATTATCAGTTAAGGTGTTTAATTTATATAGCTTATCAATCAAGGAATCATTACCAACCAATACTAAATTAAGAAAAATACTAAAAATTTCATTTCTAAATTAATAAGAATAACCAAATTTATCTAAATAAAAAATAGAAATAAAGTTACGTTTAAATGAAGGTACAACGAATGTATTATCCAAATCCCAAAAAGCTTTAGTTCATAAATAAAGCCTAAAAATAACTATGGACTCTACTTTATCCTTCTTGTCATTCCCTGTATAGATGCATCTTTTACCATCAAACGAAAGTCGGCTCCTGAGACAACCCTGCATAGTGGCACTTATGTGACTAATAACACCAGTATCTATCCACCAAATGTCATTGACACAATAGCTAAGTTGACTTCTAAACTGACTAGGTTAAGAAGTTTATCTTTCTTAGCATGCCAGTTGGAATATTTAGGATAGTCCTTCTTCATGTGACTCTTCTTCTTATAGAAGAAATAAGGAGATTCCTTATCTTGTTTCTTTTGCTCTTTATGCTCATGAACCCCAGAATCTATAGTTTGTTTACCTTTGAATTTGTTAGTGGTCCTCTTTCTCTTGTTACTTGAATCCTGATAAGTGGATGCATGAAGAGCACTTTTAGATATATCTCGCCTCAGTCTTTCCTCCTCTTGCATACATCGAGGTATAAGCTTATTTAATGTACATTGCTCCTTTTGAGTATTGTAGGTAATTGTAAAAGGAGTGAACTATGCAGGCAGAGACATCAAGACAATGTACACTAGCATATCCTCTTTCATTTTAAGTTTCAGTGCCTTTAGTCTTGTGGAGAGATTAGACATCTCTATAATGTACTCTTGTATGTTACTCTTTTCTATTATACCGAATGGATACTAACTTTGATAAAAGTGTCAAGTGTGGTAGTCTTGACCTTTTTGTTTGACACTAATCAATCTATTAATTGTTTTAGGAAAAATCTCACATCCTCCTCTCCAGTTATTTAACCCTTTAGAGGTTCCAAAATTGAGAGCTTCATGATGCTTAGACTCATGTGATTCAATCGCTCTCACTTGTCAAATTTAGTCCTTTGCTCTATAGTGCTAGTACTAGTTAGGGATGCAGGGTAGTCGTGCCTCAATACATATTCCAAGTCTGTACAACCCAAGAATATGGTAACATATTATTTCCATTGGGTAAAGTTTGATCCGGTAAGTATGAGGATGTTGTTAATGTTATCAGTTATAGATTACATTGGAATTGAAAAGAGAAAATATCCTAAGCTCACGATTAACGCCAAGAACATAGTCAGAGATATATATAAGAAATTATTCAATAAAACATGCATATGAATAGGCTCTCAATGAGATACCAAATACAACATTACATTTTTAATCTTTGGATTAAAATATAATTTGTTAGCGATACTCTCTATTATAGGTCAAACCTTAGTTGGCCACACAATGTGTCTTCCTTTGGACCAACATATTATGCACATAATTGACACCTTATATAAGCTAGCTATATAAGATCATAGCTCTCCAAAACCTTAATCACCCATGTAATATATTTTTCTTTGGGTCGACATATTACGTGCATAATTCGAACAAAAAATTTTGTTCTTTAGTTGTGAGCTACTCTTAAACATATATCTATCCTAAAAGTAATTTTCTTTTAGACCAATCATTTTTAGCATAAATATATGTCTATCGATACCAAATACACTAAATATATCTAATGTGTCTTCCTTTGGATCGATATAATAGTTTAATTTTGTAGCATATGTATAGATAGACTCAAGAAACCCCCAAGAGACTTGAAAACTGGGTTTTTAAAACATAACACGGCCTGAACGTGTCACATAACACAACCATGGTCAACACTTAAGGTGGACTAGCCCCACACAGCTATAAGGATAGAGCGCTAAACACGCAGAAAGTGCAGCGGAAAAACTAACTAGATCCTTTCTAGAAGATCCATATGAAGGAGAAACCTATATACTAAGTTTATTAAAAGGGAGTTATACCTTTGTTGCGTAAACACGAACTCCGGATAGCAACTTTGTCCTCAATGGATCTCAGCAGGATCAAGTGGTTGCACCTCTACGATATCCACACGAACACGTTCCGTTCGTCTCATGAACTCACAATTAGAGAAGAACAAACTTTGTGGTGCTAGCCACTTAGAAGGTTCGACCATAGGAAGGATTTAGCCAAGAAGTGGAAGAGGAGGAAGGAGAAGATCAAGAGTATTACCCAATGAAAATAGATTACAAACCTTTTGTACTCATCCAAGGAATACCAAAGGTCTTTTGACTTTTGGTCTTCCTTTTTATTAATGCATGATTAATCAAAAAAATAATTTTTGTCTTTTGATCTTCCTTCTTTAATGAATGGATTCAATTGAGTCTAACTCAATTAGTCTAACTTGGATTAGACTCAATCCAATCCAATGAGTCTAACTCAATGAGTAACTCAAAAAGCTTAATTATCTCATAATTGACTTTTAGGCCTAATACTAACAATCTCCTACAAGCACTAGTGCCAATCACTAAAAGATGACACCAACACTTTGGATTAATCTATTATTCTTAAGGTTCATAGTATCTTAATCAAACTAAAGAAAACTCATCTCCAAACCAACATATTCTATGTGTATGGCCCAATAAACTCTCGTAACGTTGGCAATGTATTTAAAACTACTTTAGATACATAAGCAATAAGTGATATCTAGCAAGATATCATTGCTACCCAAGTGACGAGAATGTCATAATCTTTCTGTATCTATTATCTTGTATAAATTGGTCTTTCTATCCTTAATATCTAGATTGATCAATGATGCATAGACCGTGCCATCCTCTTATCAATCTTTGTGTTTCTTGATCCCTAAGTAGACACACTCAATTAAATAAGCTCAATATCTCATATTGACTAATTTGAGCATAATCATGTATTCTTGTGTCTTATTTAATCAAGTGACCCACAGATATCTCTTCTGTCATAGGAAAGGGATATATCCCATCTACATCACTCATATCCCTCTGCATAACTTATTACATATTCAGTAATCGACTTTATAGTCCATCCTGTGACAGATAACATTTGTTGATACCAAAGTACACAACTCCTTATGTAGAGAACTGTAGTGACTTCAGGTCTAAGGATTATTCATACTAATAACCACTATGAGAATGTTTACACTCATATAATGATCCATGAAACATTCCATGGAGGGTCAATTCAGTATATATTTTCTAATATATCCATATGTCAAGGCGATATCTCATATTCATGACTTGTGAGATTAAGTCATCAATTGACCTATATGTTAGTCTTAACACATTAATATTATTCTTTTCATATTAATGCCTAGTTAGGAATAGTTTAGAGTAGTGTTATATATATATATACAACATCCTACAATAAATTCAATCAATTGATATATTGTAGACTAGAACATATTATCCTAAGACATTATTATACTTATTCATTTGACACTAAACTGAAGTAAATATAATAATCAACTTTGTCTTTTATTACTAATGAAATATGATACAAAAAATGTCCTTGATAATCATCTCATGATTGACTCTTAGGGCTTACACTAACAATCTCCTTATGTCACTAGTGTCAATCACTGAAATATCTAATATCCATTGATCTAGTGTGACCAACATGCTTTCTCGGTGCCAAAGCCTTGGTCAAAGGATCTGTGATATTAGCATCGGTCGAAACTCTGTATAGTCTCACATCTCCTCTATGATGATCTATCGAATGAGATGGAACCGCCGCACTATCTAATACTCAACACTATAATTTAAGTAAAATACATATCCTAACTATAATTTAGAATCATCCTTGTCAGTTTGGAAGCTTGCATAGTCATAACCCTTTACAATGAGCTCCTCATCACCTCCAAAAAATCAAGAACTTACGAATATTCTTGATAGCTGTCCAGTGATCTTCACCTGGATCTGACTGGTATATGCTCGTCATGTTTAATTCATACGAGACATCAGGGCGAGAATAAAGCATAGTGTACATGATAAATCCTATAGTAGATGCATGAGGAATCTGATCTATGTGGTCCATTTTTTTCTTAGAAGAGGGGCATTGAGTCTTCGAAAGACTTACACCATGTGACATCGGTAGGAATCCCTTCTTGGAATTTTACATGACGAAATGATTAAATACCTTGTCAATATATATACTATGACATAGACTAAGCAATCTCTTAGATCTATCTCTATAGAACTTAATGTCTAAAATGTAGGTTGCTTCACTTAAGTCCTTCATCAAAAAATAATTCCCAAGCCAAGTTTTCACTGACTGAAGAGTAGGGATATCATTTTCAATGAGAAGTATGTCATCAACATACAATATGAGAAATATGAATGTGCTCCCACTAACCCTCTTGTAGATACAAGGTTCATCTTTATTCTTGATGAAATCAAACTCTTTGATTGTATCATTAAATCAAAGATTTCAACTTCTGTTTCAATCCATAAATGGATCTTTACAACTTACACACCTTTTCAGTATGCTTTGGATCTACAAATCCCTCAGGTTATGTCATGTTGACATCCATCTACAAGATCTCATAATCATAGCAAGTATGATTCGAATAGACTTAAGCATCACAACTGGTGAAAATGTTTCATCATAATCTATACCATGAATCTGCTTGAATCCTTTAGCCACCAATCTATCTTTATAGGTATACATAAGACCATCCATGTCAGTCTTTAGTTTGAAAACTCACTTACACCCAATGGGTTTGATCCCTTTAGGTGGATCAACCAAGGTCTATACTTGGTTAGTGTACATGAATTTCATTTCGGATCTCATGGCCTCTAGCTATTCTCAGAATCTGATCCCTGTACAACTTCTTGATAAGATGTAGGCTCGTTGAGACCAACAAGAACTATATCACTGTGGTCAGACAAGAGAAAGGAATATCTCTCAGGTTGACGATGAGTCCTATTAGATATGCGTAGAGCTTATTCTACTTGAACAGGTTATTTCTCTACAACTTCTTGCCGTGCAATAAAATCATTATCCACAACATCTTGTGGTACTTGTTTAGTTTCCATTAAGGCTTCAGTGCTAGTTTGTGTATCTTGAATTTCTTAAGATCAACTTTACTCCCACTAGTTTTTCTAGAAATAAATTCCCTTTCCAGAAAAATACCATTTTTGGCTACAAATACTTTGCCTTTGTGTGGGATTATAAAAGTAATATCCCTCTGTTTCCTTGGGATATCCTATAAAATAGAACTTATCCAATTTGGGTCCTAGTTTATCTGAGATTTGTCATCGAACGTAAGCCTCACAACTCCAAATCTTTATGAAATATATCTTGGGAATCATCCTAGTCTATATCTTATATGGTGTCTTTATGACGACCTTAGATGGAATGCAGTTAAGTATAAAAGTGGTTGTCTCTAAAGCATGCCCCCCAGAAGGAAGTAGGAAGATCTATTTGACTAATCATCGATCGTATCATATCTAATAAAGTACGATTCCTCCTTTTTGATATACCATTTTATTATAATGTTCCAGGTAGAGTGAGTTGAGATATGATTCCACACTTAACAAGATAGTCATGAAATTCTTGGCTAAGGTATTCCCCACCTCAGATCGAAGCATCTTAATACACTTACAAGTTAATTTTGTACTTCATTTTTGAATTCTTTGAATTTTTCAAAGGATTCAGACTTGTCTTTTATTAGATGCACATAGCCATATCGACTGACATCATCAATAAAAGTAATGAAATACTGATAGCCTCCTTTAGCTACTATTTTGAAAGATTCACAAGACATCAGTATGTATGAGCCCTAACAAATCATTAGCTCTTTCGCTATGTCCACTAAATGTAGTGTTTGTAATCTTACCTTGAAGACAATATTCACATGCCTCATATGATTCAAAATCAAATGAGTCCAAAAGTCCATCCTTATGGAGTTGGAATATGCGCCTCTCATTTATGTGACCCAAGCGACAATGCCAAAAATATGTTTGGTTCAAATCATTAGACTTGAACCATTTGATATTATTATTATAGATTGGGTTTTCAAAGTCTAGAACATAGAGTCCATTTATAAGAAGTGCACTACAATAGAACATGTCATTTAAATAAATGAAATAATATTTATCCTTTATTATAAATGAAAAATCCTTCTTGTCTAAACAAGAAATAGAGATAATGTTATTGGTTAAAGTAGACACATAACATCACTTTTCTAGTTTTAAAACAAGCCCAGTGGGCAAAGATAAGGAATATATTCCTATAGCTATGGCAGCAACTCTTGTGTCATTGCCTACTCGTAGGTCCACTTCGCCCTTCGCCAATGATCTAGTCTTTTGAAGGCCCTGCACATTAGTACAAATGTGATATGCACAACCGATATCTAATACTCAAGAAGACGAGATAGATAGATTGACTTCTATAACATATATACATGAGGTAGAAGTCTCACTTCTCTTCCTTTTTCAGTTCCTCTAGGTATAACTTACAATTCCTCTTCTAGTGTCTGGTCTTAGCACAGTGGAAGCAGGTTCCTTCCTTAGCAACCCCATCTTTGGGTTTCAATGCATGAGTCTTGCCCTTGCCTTTGACTTGGGACTTACCCTTACCTTTGGGCTTCCATTTGCCTTTGCCCTTTTGCACCATCAAAATCGTACTAGGCTTTGACTTCTTAAGATTGAGTTCAGTAGTTCTCAATATGCTCAACATCTCAAGCAACGATTTACCAATTTTATTCATGTTATAGTTCATAAACAATTGACTGTAGCTCTTAGGCAATGACTGTAGAATAAGGTCAGCAGTCAATTTTTGCCCTAATGAAAATCCCAACCATTATAGGTGATCCGGTAGTAAGAACAGGGGGCCCCGCCTTGTGGAGTCAACGCCACGTGGAAGTCAAAGTGGCAGTCGTCTATCCGGAGAGGGCCGGGTCCGGCCTGCCGTCCGGTGGAATCGAACGTCTGGAGAGGGATGGGTCCTATCGGTTGGCCGACTGGACGATGTTCGGCTGATGGTTAAAGGCGCCCTGTCGAAATCAGGGTTCCGGCGCTCAGTGGAAACAATGTCTAAGAGCCGAGCGGAAGGCACTCGCCCGGAAGTCTCCCCAGCATATTAATGCAAGCGACAGGCGAGATGAGAGGGGCGTGCCGCCCGGCCGCCGTAGAGGATGAGGGCCGTCCGGACGACGGTCTCCGTCCAGCCGGCCGGACGTACGTCCCGGCCGGCGGTGGGTAAAGGGGGGACAGGAACATCTTCTGACAGCCGTCAAGTCCTATGGCTAGGCCATACTCCAAGTCTGACAACGAGGTGTTCTGTTGTCCCATCGAAGACGTGATTGGACTGTAGCAGTATGACGTTAGGTAAGCTTTCTGACAGACACATACCGAAGTATGGGTTGCGGACATGCATGTGCTTCGGTGGACGCACAGGGACCCTTCCACCGTTCTATATAACGAGCCTCATACTTCGCCGGAGGTACGCGTGAGACACCTTTGGAGCTACTTTTTCCACCACTTGCTTGCCTGACTTGAGCGTCGGAGGGTCACCGCCGGGAACCCCTTCCCGGCCCGACTTCTGTGCAGGTTCGCCGGAGCTTCATGCCTCCAGTCGAAGATCCACGTCAGCAATCGGAGAGCGCCTCGTGCCCAGCGTCCGCTGATTCAGCGTTCGGACAGGATCAATTTGGCGTCGTCTGTGGGAACGCTCCTGCATCCGAACGGGAACAATGGACGAGGCTGGACGACAACACACTGTGACGCTTTCGACGGAGGAACTCGACGCTCTGGTCGAGATAAGGGCCGCCAAGCTTGTGGAGCAAAAACAGAAAGCCACAGCCGAGCGGCCGGAGCAACAAGCAACGTCAGCGTCTGGCGGTCGAGCGGAAGCACCGCCGGCCATCGTTAAATTTCATCGAGCCCTATTCCGCACCCCCGACGCCGCACCCACTCATAGAGATCGGGGATCTTCCTCGGACGAAATGCCTAGACGAGATGACAGAAAAGGGAAAGCCCCCCCGAGCGGACGCATCGCCCGAGAGGATTAATCGCTAATTTTCAGAGGCTATTCTACGAGATCCCCTGCCGAAGCATTACGTGCCTCCGATGATCGGCGAGTATAATGGGACAACCGACCCAGATGATCATCTGGGTAAGTTTGATAACACGGCAACCCTGCATCAATACACAGATGGGGTGAAGTGTCGGGTTTTCCTCACCACCCTCTCTGGGTCGGCTCAACGATGGTTTTGGAGGCTGTCGGACGGATCCATCACAAGCTTCAAGGACTTCCGAACGACCTTCCTCCACCATTTTGCGAGCAGTCGACGCTACCAGAAAACGAGCGTGAGCCTGTTCGCCATCAAGCAAGAAGCCCGTGAATCGCTTCGAGCTTACATCCAGCGGTTCAACAAAGTGGCGATGGACATTCCAACGGCCACCTCGGAAACCATGATGAATGCCTTCACACAAGGCCTAGTGGACGGGGATTTTTTCCGATCACTCATCCGAAAGCTGCCCTGAGATTATGATCACATGCTACACCGGGCTAACGAATACATCAACGTGGAAGAAGCGCAAGCGGCCAGGAAAAAAGAAACTCCAACTGAGCGGGCTCCTCCTGCAGAGTGGAAACAGCACGCCGCTCATCAGCCGACCAGAGGACCGAGGGCCGAAGCAATCCGCTCCCCCCATGGCAGGTCTCACGTGCAAGAGGTAGCTGCCGGCCGGCCCAAGCCAAAGAAGAAGTGGACCCCGATGTTCTGCTCCTTCCACCGGACGGATACGCACAACACAAGGGATTGTCGAAGTCTCCCCTTCGTGGCTCATCCCGTGCCCCGGACTGGCGGCCGACGGTCTCCCTCAGTCGACAGAGAACTAATGAAGTCGATCGGACACGAGCTGATAGACGACAGCAACAGACTCCCGATCGGCATCGTTCTCCAAGGCAGGGGAATCGTCGAGCGTCACGAGAACGGTCCCGACCGTCCGCTCGGGAAGAAGAAAATAGAAGCAATACTTCCCGAGGCGAGATCAACATCATAGCTGGTGGGCCGACCGGAGGAGACACCAATCGAGCCAGAAAGGCGAGCGTCCGGCAGCTCCAGATCCATGCAGTCGGCTGTAGCCGAGAACGAGCGGAGGGACCCGAAATCAGTTTCGGGCCCAGGGACTTGGAAGGAGTTGAAGTGCCCCACGATGACGCTCTGCTCATCAAAGCGGTAATAGCCAACTACACTATTCACCGCGTATTTATTGACACAGGAAGCTCGGTCAACATTATATTTAAGAAGGCGTTCGATCAACTACAAATTGACCGAGCCGAGCTGTTGCCCATGACAACCCCGCTCTACGGGTTTACGGGCAATAAAGTCCTGCCGGTCGGGCAAATCCGGCTGGCTATCTCGCTGGGAGAGGAGCCGCTCAGGAGGACGCGGACAGCAAACTTCGTGGTGGTCGACTCTCCCTCATCGTACAACGTCATTTTGGGACGATCGGCGCTCAGCGAGTTCCGGGCGACCGTCTCCACCTTCCACCAGAAGATCAAATTCCCCGTCGAAGACAAAGTGGGAAAGGTACGGGGAGACCAACCGGCAGCTCGGCGATGCTACATTGAAATGGTCCGAGCAGAAGCAAGTTCCGCTCGGAAATCGCCACGGATCGAGGTGAATGCTATAACTGAAAAGCCTCCCTCTTTAGTTTATGAAGAAAAAGAGGAAGTGCAGATACACCCAACCCGATCGGCGGCTACGACATTCATTGCGTCCGATCTGGAGGTGAAGCAGAAAGAGGAGCTGATCCAATGCATCAGAAGAAACCATGATGTCTTCGTCTGGTCGACACATGAGTTGCCCGGAATTTCACCAAGTATTGCGCAGCATGAGCTCCACGTCCGACCGAACGCTCGGCCAGTCAAGCAGAGAAAAAGAGATTTCAGCGCCGAGCAGAATGCCATCATCCGGGCAGAGGTGGAGAAGCTTCTGGAAGCCGGCCATATACGCGAGGTGTAGTTCCCGAGCTGGCTGGCGAACATAGTATTGGTCTCCAAGCCGGGCAACAAGTGGAGAGTATGCATAGATTTTCGGGATCTCAACAAAGCCTGCCCGAAAGACTTTTATCCTCTGCCCCGGATAGATCAGCTGGTGGACTCTACGGCCGGCTGCGAATTAATTTGTATGCTCGACGCTTACCAAGTGCCGCTCGCCCGTGAAGATCAAGAAAAAGTCAGCTTCGTGACGGCCGACGGCACCTATTGCTATAATGTGATGCCGTTCGGATTGAAGAATGCGGGAGCCACATATCAGCGCTTGATGAATAAAGTATTCAGAGAGCAGATCGGGCGAAATCTGGAAGTGTATGTGGACGACATTCTCATCAAGTCCGTCCGAGCGGCCGATCTCTTCAAAGACATGGAGGAAACCTTCCGAACGCTGCGCAAATATGGAGTCAAGCTAAATCCCCAGAAGTGCCTGTTCGGAGCAAAAGGAGGGCGCTTTCTGGGGTACATAGTGACCGAGCGGGGAATCGAAGCAAATCCGGGCAAGGTGATAGCTCTACAAGACATGCCGCCTCCAAGAAATACAAGGGAAGTGCAACGTTTGACCGGTCAGATAACCGCTCTGTCCCGATTCATCTCCAAAACTGCCGACCGGAGCCTCCCTTTTTTCAAAATCTTGCGCAAGGCCATAATGTTTCACTAGGATGAAGAATGCGATCGGGCGTTCGAAGACTTGAAGGCATATCTGAATTCTCTCCCGGTATTGGCCAAGGCGGCTGCGGGTGAGCCACTTTGTATTTACTTGTCTTCAACCGAGCAAGCAATCGGCTCGGCATTAGTGAGGGCGAGCGGAGAAGAGCCTGCGTATTTCCTTAGTCACATTTTAAAAGATGCTGAATATCGCTACACTGGGCTCGAGAAGCTGGCTTTTGCTCTGGTCCTCGCCGCTCGGCACCTTCGCCCATACTTCCTGGTGCATACCATCATTGTCAAAACCAATAGCCCACTAGGGCATGTGTTGCTGAATCTAGAAGCATTCGGACGGCTCATCAAATGGACGACTGAGTTAAGTGAATTTGATATCCAATACCAGCCCCGCTCGGCAATCAAAGCACAGTCCTTGGCAGATTTTGTGACTGAGGTGCAGAATTCGGAGCCGGAAGCCATGTGGAAATTATTTGTGGACGGATCGTCCACTCGCCTCGGAAGTGGGATTGGAGTGCTGCTGCTCTCCCCTCAAGGAGAGAAGATGCACTTATCCGTCCGGCTGGATTATAAAGCCATGAACAATGAAGCAGAATATGAAGCCCTCATAGCCGGCTTACAGGCCGCCCGGCATGTAGGTGCCGGTCGGGTAATGCTGCATTCAGACTCTCAATTGGCCGCTCAGCAGCTCACAGGCACTTTCGAGATTAACAACGCTCGGCTCAAACTTTATGCCGAGGCCTTCGAAAAACTCAAGGTCGACTTCAGAGAGGTAATTATCCAAAAGATACCCCGAGCCGAGAATCAAGCGGCAGATGAATTAGCTAACCTGGCGAGCTCAATAACGCCGATCGGCATCCAGCAGCCAATTGAACAAGTATCCTTGGTGGCGCACGTCGACCGGATGGAAGGCCTCACGTTTCCAAGCAACTGGAGGACACCCATCATAGAGTTCCTCCGCTTGGGCGCCACGCCATCAAATGAGAATGAAGCCCAACTGCTAAGAAAGAGAGCCGGTCGGTTCACACTCATCGGCGATCAGCTTTACAAAAAGGCTTTCTCACGCCCGCTGTTGAAATGCGTGAGCTTAGAGGACTCAGCTTACATCCTCCAAGAAGTACATCAAGGATCATGCGAAGGGCATCCGGGCGGACGATCGTTGGCCAAGAAGATCCTCTTGGCCGGGTACTTTTGGCCAACCTTACAAGCAGACGCCGCTCGGGCAGTATCTACGTGCCTTTCATGCCAGAAGTACCATAATTTCTCCCACCGACCGGCAGAGGAAATGAAGGCATCAACCGTTTCATGTCCGTTCGATCAATGGGGAATGGATATTGTTGGTCCATTTCCGATGGCGACCGGGCAGAGGAAATTTTTGCTAGTGGCGGTCGATTATTTTTCCAAGTGGGTGGAGGCCGAGCCGTTAGCAAAGATCACCGAACAGATGGTCAAAAAATTCATCTGGCAACACATCATCTGTCGGTTCGGCATCCCTCGCCGATTGGTTTCCGACAATGGGCGGCAATTCACAGGGAAGATGCTAGAGGATTCGTTCAAAAGCTACGGCATCGAGCAACACTTCACATCCGTGGCTTATCCCCAAAGCAACGGTCAAGCCGAAGTAGCCAATCGAGAAATTCTTCGCATTCTACGCGCTCGGCTCGATCATTTGGGAGGATGTTGGGTAGATGAAGTACCGGGCGTCTTATGGGCCATCCGAACGACTCCAAAGGAAGGGACGGGCGTCACGCCTTTCCACCTGGTGTATGGCAGCGAAGCAGTCATTCATGTTGAAGTCGGAGTTGAATCCGCTCGGATCCAAAATTATGATGAGGACAACGCCGAGCGGAGGAACATGGAGCTGGACTTGGTCGAAGAAGAAAGAGCCAAGGCGTCCGTTCGGCTGATGGCGTACCGGCAGCGGATGAAGCAAAACTACAACCGCCGCATAATCCCAAGATCATTCCAGGTCGGCGATCTTGTCTAGAAGAAAGTCAAGCCGGTCGGCGACGTCGGCAAGTTAGAAGCTCCTTGGGCAGGCCCCTTCAAGGTTATTGAAAAGCTCCGCTCGGGAGCCTATTATTTGGAGGATGAAGTCGGGCGTCAACTGGACTGGCTATGGAGTGCGAATCATCTCCAGCCTTATCGGGCTGGGTGAAAGGTGCACTAATGTAACTTATTTTTGCATATATTTTGGTCGCCCGTACCCTTGTAATGCAGGAAGCAAAATTAATCCAAAGCATGGCCAATGGGTTTGCCGAGCGGCTGTATTGAAGTTAGCCTTAAAAAAGACCGTCAAGCTCCGACGTTAAATATCGAGAGACGAGCCGGCGTCTATAAACGTCCGAGCGGAAGACTGTCGAGCTCCGATGTTAAATATCGAGAGACGAGCCGGCGTCTATAAACGTCCGAGCGGAAGACCGTCGAGCTCCGACGTTAAATATCGAGAGACGAGCCGGCGTCTATAAACGACCGAGCGGAAGACCGTCGAGCTCCGACGTTAAATATCGAGAGATGAGCCGGCGTCTATAAACGTCCGAGCGGAAGACCGTCGAGCTCCGACGTTAAATATCGAGATGAGCGGCATCTATAAGCGTCCGGCGGAAGACCGTCGAGCTCGGCGTTAAATATCGAGGCGAGCCGGCGTCTATAAGCGTCCGGCGGAGACCGTCGAGCTCCGACATTAAATATCGAGAACGAGCCGGTGTCATAAGCGTCCGGCGGAAGACCGTCGAGCTCCGGCGTTAAATATCGAGACGAGCGGCGTCTATAAGCGTCCGGCGGAAGACCGTCGAGCTCCGGCGTTAAATATAGAGAGACGAGCCGGCGTCTATAAGCGTCCGGCGGAAGACCGTCGAGCTCCGGCGTTAAATATCGAGACGAGCCGGCGTCTATAAGCGTCCGGCGGAAGACCGTCGAGCTCCGGCGTTAAATATCGAGAGACGCAGGAAACGGCTCCGAAGCGGAAGACCGTCGAGCTCCGGCGTTAAATATCGAGACGAGCCGGCGTCTATAAAGCGTCCGGCGGAAGACCGTCGAGCTCCGGCGTTAAATATCGAGACGAGCCGGCGTCTATAAGCGTCCGGCGGAAGACCGCCGAGCTCCGGCGTTAAATATCAAGAGACGAGCCGGCGTCTATAAACGCGCCGAGCGGAAGACCGTCGAGCTCCGGCGTTAAATATCGAGATGAGCCGGCGTCTATAAACGTCCGAGCGGAAGACCGTCGAGCTCCGACGTTAAATATCGAGAGACGAGCCGGCGTCTATAAACGTCCGAGCGGAAGACCGTCGAGCTCCGACGTTAAATATCGAGAGACGAGCCGGCGTCTATAAACGTCCGAGCGGAAGACCGTCGAGCTCCGACGTTAAATATCGAGAGACGAGCTGGCGTCTATAAACGTCCGATCGGCTCGCATTGCAAAAATTTAGTGAAAAACCCCTTTGAGGTAAGGCGCAAAGCAAAAGATGGTTAATTAGAATTAAAAATGTGAGCACGTGAATGAGTGATGTTCGCGCGCCGAGCGGCTGCCCAATTGCATAGTGAAAGATGTTATTGAAGTCAAGCGGCTTGAGTCCACGTTAGAGCGTGGAGCCGAGCGGAGGAGTTTTAAAGAACACTTAATGTGACGAAAGAAAAATTTCTTGCCAAAAAACAAAAGTTGAAGGAACGGAAAAGATAATCTATTTATGTCGAGCACTGGGCAAACCAAAAAAGTTACAGCAAATAACAAGTTTGGCCGAACGGCAAGGATACAAAAAAATTGATGAGAAACACTCCTCACGCGTCAAAATCAAAAAGTGCATCAGGAATGACGCCCATCACGGTAGCCAGATCCTCTGGGGGGATGGTCAGCTCGGCGGGAAGGTGGCCCTTGGTCTTCAAGTGATCCACATCCGCCTTGATCGCCTCTTCAAAGATGAGGGAGATCTTGTCAGTAAATTTCTCCCCAAAGGCATCCGAGCGGACGAATGCCTTCCTCACTTCCTCAGAGCGAGCCGACTCCCCCTCCTGATACTCTTTGAGCGCGGCCTGGGAGGCATCGTTGGCAGCATGGAGAGCCTTTAAGTCTTCATCAAATTTCAGCAAATCGGCCGAGCGGCTCTCCTTCTCGGTGGTCAGAAGGGCATCCAATCCTTGATGCGTTGTTCTAGCCCTCTGATCTCCACCTTCATTCGGTCCATGTTATCGATGGCCTGACGCTTCCGAGTGGTCGCCGTCTTGATATCCTTATCTCGTTGTTTGACCACCGCTTCAAGCCGAGCGACCTCGCTCGCCAGATCGGAAGCTCATTTCCGTTCGGCTTCCAGTAATTTTTTGGCCTTCTCCAGAGCGGCCGTCGACTGTCGGTTGTCCCCTGCGGCTTTAAGTTTTTTCAATTCATCCTCCAGCTCGGCCAACCGATTGCTAACGGCAATCTGCTCCACCCAGTTCTACGAGCAAAAGTGAACAGGTTAAAAATTTAATTCAAATACACGAACAAAGAAAAAGAGCATACCCCGGTGGCCTGTTGAAGGTTGCTGTCGCGGAGCTGCCCGGGAGTCATCGCTTTTATGCGGCGCTGAGCGTCCTCCCAAGCTTTTGCAAGAGGGCCCATCAAGGTGATCTGCTGCTCGGGGACCACTGGCCGATCAGCAGCAGCCATGTATTCCTCTAAGGGGAGGCGCAGGACGGTTTTAATTAAATTCGGGCCGCTCGGCTCGCTCTGAGAAGCATCGGCCTTACCGGATGGCCCACCGGTGGACGAGGAGGGAAGCTCGCCCAAACGCCTGATACGGCGTAGAGTTCTTGAAGGGCTGGACGGCGGCACCTCATAGCTTGCCCTCGGAGAGCCATGTGGGGTCGGGGTACTCTCTAGAGAAATGGTCCCCGATAACATCGGAGCATCCGCGCCCCGCTCGGGCTGTGGCTCATCAAAGGCAGTTGATGTGGATGCCGGCTCTGGCCGTCTGCGCTTCCGAGTGAGCAGGGGAACATCATCGGCCGAACGGTCCTCCACTTCGGCTTGGGTAGAAGGTTCTGTGCCGCCCGCTGCCTCGTCGTGAGAGGTAGTAGCTGCTAATGCTTCAGGGGCATCCTGAGTCCCCTCACTTGCTTCGCCGGTCGGATCAGCTGGATTAAGGCCCCGCTCGGCGACCTCCTTGTTCTTCACCGCCTCAATCTGAGCGGCTTTCAATTTGAGCTTCTCGGTCGCCTTAGCACGCCACATAACTTCAGCTACAGAAACAAAGATTAAATCAATTAGAACAAAAGAAAAAGGAGGGATGAGAATCGCTTACTCATGCTGCAGGGCAGATCGGCTGGGGTAGGAGACATGCCGAATATATACATTACTCCCGGAAGGAGCAGCTTGTCAATGTGATAGCGCTGACCCACTAGCCGCTCTGCCGCATGAAGGTAGGCCGCATCGCCTCTAAATTTGCCGAGTTCCGGTTGCGCCGGCATCGCCGTCTGCCACTTGGTACGGAAAGTTGGCCGCTCGGGAAAACACACATAGAAAAAGTGCTCCTTCCAATGTTTGTTGGAGCTCGACATATTATCAAAAAGGACAAAACCTATCCTAGACTGGAAAATAAAGGTACCCCACTCGGCTTGCTTGGGATAAAAAAATTAGTGAAAAATCTTAGGGTTGAGGGGGATGTTGTTCAGTTTAAAAAGGACTATCACTCCGCTCAACAGCCTAATGGAGTTAGGGACTACCTGGCCGAGCGGAATGCGAAAATAATTGCAAATTTGTAAGAAGAACTTGTGGGGTGGAAAACACAGCCCGGCCAAAAATTGGTCTCGGAAGAAAAGAACGGTGCCGGGCGGCGATTCATGTGACCGGTCGGTGGTGTCAGCTACTATGATGTGGTGGTCGGTCGGCAGATCATAGGTTCGAGTGAGGCGCAAGGCGTCCTCCTCATCGAACCGACTTTCCATGGTAGAATACCAAAGACCAAGAGCACCGCCGGTCGGCTGTGAGGTGCTGGTCATGGTATAAGGCCAGGGATGGACGCGTGATGGAAGGAAGGAGAAATAAAACTAGGAAAGAGTGCGGGATGATAAAAGAAATAGCTAATAGAGAGAAGAAAGGAGAGGCAGCAAGGAAAAGGAAGTCTTACGGGCAAAGGAGATGATCGGAAGAAGCTGTGGGGTCGCCGGAGAGCCGGAACGCAAGGTCGCCGGAGAAGAAAGGAGCAGCGAGACGTCGGGAGGAGATGAGGCCAAAATGCGGCGGAAAGCGGAAGTCGAAGCTTTATAAGGGCGGCCGCTATTAATTTCAGCCGTCCGATCCAGGTCATCGATAACGAGGTCATCATCTAGCCGTTCATTTCAAACGGCGGCTGTCCCATCGGAAGTGATGCCACCGCCATACCCTGACAAGAGAAAGGTAGCCACGTGTCAGCAAGTCATGGGTGAACGCACGTGGTTGACAGACGCCTCGGCATAATTTCCAAGGCACGGGCAAGATATCGCCGAACGGCCGAGCGACCCTCATCCTGTCCGAGCGGACTAAGTTATCGGTCGCCACTCGACCAGATCGGCAGTCCAGTCAGTTGGACTTCGCCTCCTTCGACTAGACTTGAAGGGGAGGCAAGTGATCCGGTAGTAAGAACAGGGGGCCCCGCCCTGTGGAGTCAACGCCACGTGGAAGTCAAAGTGGCAGTCGTCTATCCGGAGAGGGCCGGGTCCGGCCTGCCGTCCGGTGGAATCGAACGTCTGGAGAGGGATGGGTCCTATCGGCTGGCCGACCGGACGATGTTCAGCTGATGGTTAAAGGCGCCCTGTCGAAATCAGGGTTCCGATGCTCAGTGGAAACAATGTCTAAGAGCCGAGCGGAAGGCACTCGCCCGGAAGTCTCCCTAGCATATTAATGCAAGCGACAGGCGAGACGAGACGGGCGTGCCGCCCGGCCGGCGTAGAGGATGAGGGCCGTCCGGACGACGGTCTCCGTCCAGCCGGCCGGACGTACGTCCCGGCCGACGGTGGGTAAAGGGGGGACAGGAACATCTTCTGACAGCCGTCAAGTCCTATGGCTAGGCCATACTCCAAGTCTGACAATGAGGTGTTCTGTTGTCCCATCGAAGACGTGATTGGACTGTAGCAGTATGACGTCAGGTAAGCTTTCTGACAGACACATACCGAAGTATGGGCTGCGGACATGTATGTGCTTCGGTGGACGCATAGGGAACCTTCCACCGTTCTATATAACGAGCCTCATACTTCGCCGGAGGTACGCGTGAGACACCTTTGGAGCTACTTTTTCCACCACTTGCTTGCCTGACTTGAGCGTCGGAGGGTCGCCGCCGGGAACCTCTTCCCGGCCCGACTTCTGTGCAGGTTCGCCGGAGCTTCGTGCCTCCAGTCGAAGATCCACGTCAGCAATCGGAGAGCGCCTCGTGCCCAGCATCCGCTGATTCAGCGTTCGGACAGGATCAATAGGTTTTCTACATACCCAATCATTTTGAGCACATATGGTCCTACGGAACTTCCTTCTTACATCTTGCATTGAAATAGAGCCTTAGAAATCTCAAATCTTTCATGTCTTTCTTATCCTTGATATAGTTGTCGAAGATGTTCAACCATATCATAAGCATCCACGTTCTCCTGTTGCTTTTGAAGCTCAGAGTTCATGGTGACAAGCATAAGACATGATATATCTAATACATTATCTTGATGCTTCTTATAAGTATATTCTTATCAGCTCTAGTGGCAGTAATGGGGGTGCTTTAGGAATGAGATGCTTTAGGATGTATAATTTTCTTTCTTGCTTGAGAAATATTCTCATATTTCTATACCAGTCCAGGAAGTTAGCTCCATTGAGCTTGTCTTTATCAAGGACAGATCCGAGAGAGAGAGTATTCGATGTATTGACGACATGGTGATTTACAATAATAAAACACAGAAATAAGTATTATATTTAGATTATTTAATTAGGCCTTTAATTAAATGATTCTCCTACTAAATTGTAAAGCTTGGTAGGAGCAAGTCATGGATGTGGTTTTACCCACACTACTAGATCCAAACCCAAAAGCAATGACATTCAAGTGGGACAAGATCCATATTATACATCATCTTGAGTTAGCTTTGGATAATCGCCCAAGACTTGTATAAGTTAGGTAGGCAACATTTACCAATTACATCATATGTAACTCTTGTATCATTGAGTGAACAAAACTATTTGTTTGTTTTCCTATCTAATGAAATTCATATTATAACTTATCTTGAGTTAACTTTGGCAAATTGCCTAAGACTAGTATAATTTGAATTACATCGTATGAGATATGCCTCTAAGTTCTCAATCCAATTAAGGTAACTTAGTTAAGTTATACTCAAAGTTCAATAGTCAGACATCATAATTATCCCATCGCACTTACCAAGATAAATCAAGTCACTTTGCTTTGGCAAAACCTGACTACGATTGATCGAGATGGTAGTGAATACCAAACTTTGGTAGGCATATGAGAAAGACCTAATTACGATTAAACTACACATGCATCACATACAATCATGACATATCATGGCATTTATCAACATATATGCTAACTAAAACATGACATGTTATGGCCCCATCAACTACGATCTTCTCAAGCCAATGAGAAGGTCGAAAGGTCAATCTAGGTAAAAGCATATTCTCCAAGTGCTTTCTTGGTCGTCGTGTGTTGTTGTCCTTATCCCTTTTTCACCATCGGCCAGTAGACCAGTTCTTTTTTGAATTTGCATATTACAAAACTAAAAGAAACCTTGAGTTACATTTGAGGGTAGTCTAAATTTACAACAAGAATAAAAAAGATGAATGCACGACACGCAGGTCGTATTATGAATTACAACACACACATCCAATCATATTAGGGTTAAGGGTCATAACCATGCATCATGTCATATAACATTCATAATATCTTTATGACATAAAATCTACTATGATTTTAACAAATAATTATGAGTCGTAATGTCATGGCGGTCCCACTAGTCGGTTAGTAGGTGGGGCCAAGGGGCAGCGCCTTTGTGGGGGGTGAGGGAGTAGTGCCCCCCAACGTAAAACTATTTTGCATAGTCATTGTATGAGTTATTATTGTACCCAAGACTCTGCTGCCCATAAAAATTGAGACCTTGTTGTTCACAATAGTTTGGCCGAAACCTTGATGTTCACAATAGTTTTTGGCCGAGATCTTGGGAGTATATTTCTATCAAATGAAATCGGCTATAGCACGCATTCATAATATGCATGAAGATGCTATATCCGTTAGTTTGTTCAACACAAATTGTTTCGTTCCCAACAAAACAAAGACTCATAATCATGCAAATCATAGTAAACATCTCATGCAATTTCTATATCACATATAAAAATCTAACTACAACTTAGTATACATCTTCGCAAGTAGCTCTGATACCACTATAAGAATCTAGAGCATTAAACATACAGAAAGCGTAATAGAAAAACTATCTAGATCCTTTCCAGAAGATCCATGCAAAGGAGAACCCCATATACTAAGTTTGTTAAAAGGGAGTTATACCTTTGTTGCGTAAACACGAACTCCCGACAATAATTTTGTCCTCGGTGGATCTCAGTACGATTAAGTGATCGTGCCTCTACAGTATCCACATGAGCACGTTCCACCCATCTCACGAACTCATAATTTAGAGAAAAACTAACTTTATGGTGTTAGCCACTTAGAAGGTTCGACCATAGGAAGGATTTGGCCAAGAGGAGGAAGAAGAAGAAGATCAAGAGTCTTACCCAATGAAAATGAATTACAAACCTTTTGTACTCATCCAAGGAATACTAAAGGTCCTTTGGCTTTTGGTTTTCCTTTTTATTAATGCATGATTAATCAAAAAAATAATCATTGTATTTTGATCTTCCTTCTTTAATGAATGGATTCAATTGAGTCTAACTCAATGAATCTATCTTGGATTAGACTCAATCCAATCCAATGAGTCTAACTCAATGAGTAACTCAAAAAGTCTAATCATCTTATAATTGACTCTTAGGGCTAATACTAACAACAGCTTGGCCATGCTATTTAACACGATCGTGGCATGCACCAGCATGCCACATGACCTGGTCGTGTTCTTCAACATGACCATGTTTAGCTCATCCAAAAAGCCACATGGTTATGTTCGACTCGACCAAAAATTGGCCCAACCATTATACAGTCGTGTTCGGTTGTGTTTGTCCTGGTGTGTCACACTGCCATGGTGCGCACTAGCACGCCACACAACCTAGCCATGTTTTTCAATACGATTGTAGCATGTCAAAGCCTTAAACCCTAAATCAGATCAAAACTATGATTTTCTTTGAAAAACAACGATAGTTACCGTCGTTCTTTACAGAAAAATGCAAAACACTCAATCACATCGCCTACCCTAGGTTTTCTTTTTTAGATTTCAATGAACAAGAATTGTTTTATGCAAGGAAAACCGAATATAGCACAGAAACAATGAAATCGACGAAAACTCTAACTTTATCGCTATAGAAAATGATGAAATAGTTGTGACTCTGATATCACTTGTTGAGAATCTTTGTTTCCTAACCGCATGAATTCTAAACAAGATGAACTTGACACAAGAAAACAAGAGATGCACAAGAATCTAGTTTCATCAAGTTCTATAGTAGAAAATAAATACAAAGGTAAGATGATGGATCTAAATGTAGCAGAATAGCCATCGTCTATATGCATTGTTCAAAACACCGTAAATCCTACAGAAGAAGGAGAGTAAAAGGTCGGTCTTCCAATGGAATTAGGTTGACGGAGTCGTAGCCTCTTCACAGATGGGAGCAGGGAGATCTGTTAGAATACTTAATCCAACGGAGACCATGCCCTATATATAAGAGCCTATAAGTTATCAATCCATTAATGATAAAGATGCGGGTTAACCGGTTCTATATGTAAAATATTGAACAAATAATAATTAAATAATAAGGTTTAATAGACTAATAGTATTAATGGAATTTTTAAAAAAAATTCTGGAATTAATCGGAGTTCATACGATGTATTTAAAGGGGATGCACTTATGGGCTCGAGAAAGACCTGTTTATAAATACACATTTAAATGAGGAGTTGATTAAATAATGTTAGGTTTTCTTTATATTAAACCCTAAGTTCGATCGCGCCCCTTCCTCCCCACGCCCACGAGCACTCTTCTGTTTGCCGCGCGAGAGCGATGCATGACATCGCCTACGCACCGACCGCCGGGGTCGCATCCCTGCCGATGTAACCGATCGACCTTGGCATCTCCTCCCCTCCGCGCCAACTGCCTGTACCGTGTGTCGCCGCCGGAGAAGAAGACTTCGCCTCTCCATGCACGACCATAGGCGCGGACCGCCGTCGCCGATTTCTCCAACCATCGAGCGCATCCCTTTTGCATTGTGAACACTAGTCGCTACTTCGCCAACCCCTGTTCTGCCCATAGTAGTACATGTTCGCCCGACCGCCGGCACCACTCCTTTGCTACGCCATCGGCTGACGCAGGCGTTGCATATGTTCCTTTGTTGACCGGCAACCACTGTTGTTCCTACCCCGTCACCACCACGAGCAGCCCCATAGCCCCGTCGGTCTTCCCTGTCCTTATCGAGGTTGCTGCTGTTTCCTTGTCCCCCACAACACACCGCTTGGAGATGCCGCCAACCACAGCTACTTACTCTGTTGAACTCCGTGGTTGTTTTGATGTGATCAACCAAGTTAGGCTAGGTCATGCTTGTTATTTGATCCCTGTGTCTAAGTGTGCAGGAACTTAGGAGCGCAGGAAGTCAAGCGGAAGACGCAGTTAGCGAGAAGGACAGCACAGGAAGGGAGCCGATGGGCTCGGTGCGTCCGAAGGACGAGAGAGCTGCAAAAGAGTACTCCGGTGGGCGAGAAGAACGTGCACGACATTCGAGGGATGAGAAATCGGGATGGAAGCCTACTCGAGGAAAAGATCGGAAGATGGGTTCGGGTGAACCCTATTCTGGATAGCGGAAATCACCCAAGCAAACAGAGCCGGAGCGGAAAAGACCCGGACCGAGGCGAGCTGAAAACGGAGCAGAAGGCCCGGACCAAAAGTCAAACTTGAGTTGACTTTCATGTCTAGGCGCTCGGATCAATCCCAGGCGTCCGGAGTTGGATTTTAACCAGATCGAGTCAAAACTCGATATGAACGTTGGGGGATAAAATTTGACCCCCCCCCCCCGGGGCGCCCGAAACCCTTCAGGGCGCCCTGACCAAGGCTATAAATAAAACCTTGGTCCAGATCTTTTCATCAATTCAAGCAATCAACTCTGTATTCATTTCTAGCAATAGTTCTGAGCTTTTAGTGTGTAAAAGGTTTCTCCGCCTTCAGAGAAGGAGATCGTTAGTGCGCTTTTCATCGTATTGGATTAACAAACATATTGGTTGTAATCAAGTCAACTTCTAGTCTTCTCTGATTCTTTTTGTCTTATTATTTTATTATTATTGCTATTTATTTTGAGTTGAAAGTCTTGAGGAGGGTATATTTAATTTTGCAGGCAATTCACCCCCTCTTGTCGGCCCCCGCTGCGCCAAGCTTTTTCCAACTGTAATGGATGTCGCAATGTGTGTCGCCTCGCTGCCGAGGAAGAAGAAGTAGTTAATGAGGTATCAGGTTTATTGTTTCATGTTAGATTACGGTAAGTGGCTTAACTCAACTAATCTATGAATTGATTAGTAATTTTGATTACAGAATAGTAGTTGATTCGTTAATTTGGTTAATCGATTATTATAGATAAGTTATTTAATTGATTAATTAATAGATTGATTTAATTAATCAATAGATAGAGGAATAAATTAATAAGTTGATTAATTAATCAATAGGTTTTAATTATTGATTAATAGACTCTTAGATTTCCTATATCCTATAATTGTAGGATTTGAGCTCGATGCGATTTCACGGACTAGAAGACGATTTGGACACGATCTACGTATAAAGGCGGGTACTTCTTGCTTTGTTTCTTTTAGTACTTTGACCTTGGTGCATGAACTATTTTGGATAAGAAGCTATTTTTACCTTAACTCCACTCTTATTTTCCTGCGCTTGATACTTCCACGCGATCTTTGAGAAACTCGTTTCCATATCTATAAAGTCTCTCGTTGTTGTTCATGATAGGTAGCAGATATTAGATACCATGGTTGTATGCTTTGACTGTTGTTTATTTATGTACTATATTGAGCATGCTGACTTCATGTAGCATACCTAATTTTTGCTTATATTGGTATGATGACTATTGTTTATTTATGTACCGTATTGAGCATGCTGGCTTCATGTAACATACCTAATTTCTACTTATAATTGTATGATGACTGTTGCATTTGGCGCATCATATCATGGCATGCATGTCAACGACCAATTCTCCCTTGCAGTCGAGAGAGTCGTTGACCAGGGCCGCATCCTCGGCCACTCGAGAGAGTGGTAGTTGGAGTTGATGCTGCTTGTCCTATCGTGCTTCCACTCGGTCACTCATAGGTAGTGATAGATGGAGTTGCGAGCAACAGAGACCCCCGTCGCAGATGTAGCTAGTTAGTTACTATGCAACTGTCCACTCGGCCACTCATGGGAGTGGTAGCTAGAGTGTTGTACAGTCTGTCACTGACCCGACCTTTCGACCATACAAGGGTCATGGTGCAGAGGGGTGGGCGGGAATGACCATCCGTGCATACACTATTATTATACTTGCTTTGGCTGCTGCTGTTTACATATGCTATTATTGTTTACTTACTGTTGTTGCTCACTTATGCTGCTATGCTTGCTTATGTTGAGATATACTCTCGTTGTAGGTTTACTTATTGGAACTTTATATATACCTTACATATTTCCTCTGTAGTTATGAGCAGTACTGTAGCAGATTAGTACTACTTTTGACCTTCTATTACTAGCCTAGGATATGGTTTCAGGTATGAGCATTTATTATAATTTTATTTTAGTATCTGCTACTTCCCTTATGAGACTCTATTCCTTTTGACATTCTCTATTGGTTTATTTTGTTCATGCACTATCTTACCTTTACCCGCTGAGTTCCAATACTCATCACCTCGTAAACTGGTTTTCTTTCGCCAGGTAACAAGTAAATGATTGAGAAGTTGCTTGGAGAGTCCCGGCTGCCAGTCTCATGTCACACTTGATGATAACTTTCTTTTTTATTTTGTTTCTCTTCACTTGCATTTCATACTCGTTGGATTTGGTGTTGTGAGAACTAAATATGTTTTAATACTTTTCTTGTGGACTTTGTATCTACGATGTTTTGTGGACTTTGCATTTGTGGGTTTTCTTCTCATTATTCCGCTGTGTTTTGTTCCAGCCGAGTAGGCTGTAGAATATTAAATTGCGTGGTTATGTTTATATCCAGCCGTGTGGGCTGAATATGTTATATGTTGTTTGTGTATGCATATTGATTCATATTGTCACTAGTACAGAGGCGGTGTTGCCGAAATTTTGTCGATAGGAACTCCTCTGGGGGCGTGACACTATACATGTGAACCCCGCATCTAATAACTCAAACTTAATAAGCACGAGTTAGATCACTTGATGAGTTTGGTTCTTTTAATGACATAGGTCTGTATATCACAAATCGCATGTGAGCCGACCAAAAGGGATAAAATCCAACACTAGTATGAATAATGGATCAATAATTATTCAATTGGTATTTCAACCTTCTGATACTCATTTGACTTTGATTGATTCTTGAAGCTTTGACATTAGATATGGGGTGAACATACTTAACTCATTTCTTTGGTTGTTATACATTTGGTTGAGATTACATTCCTAGCCAAGAACCAATATGACTGAAATCCTTAAACAAGGTATTCTAGGTGATCAAAATAGATAATAGGGGAAGTTGAAATTCGGATGGAATATGCAATTTTGAGCATTTTGATTAACCCTGATTTGGTATTTCATCGATAATGTTTGGGCTTAAACCTCATTTAGGTACTCAAGAAATAATTAATGTCTTTTGTACCTTGGTTTCCTCAGTAAAGTTCACAGCTAGGCTTCATGCATACAAATTCAAATCGAGTGTTTATGTTATTTAGTTTTTTATTGTCACTTTGCTTCCTTACTGTTTGGGAATACATGAAGACACCTATCTTTTAGTTTCATGTGGTAGCATTTAAAAATGCTTAACACTAAGAAATTGCATTTTCGATGAGTTTATAAGTAAGCCAGACTTTGACATCTGCTTCACATGAGAGTTTCTGAATATTATACAAAAAAATTAGGAGCCTACAACTAACCTTTTCATTTTGTTACAACACTTGCCACAAAATCAGTATGGCTAAGCAAATGCGAGACTATGCTATGGAATCTAGGGAGGTATATGTGGGTGAACTGCATTTGTTATAGTGAAGATATATGCCAGTACTTGTTGCTAATCTGGTAAATAGTGTTAAAAATTATTAATGACAAATTTACACTTAATCTCTTATTTTTACTGTTATTGATTTAGTTTTTAAATTATCTTGGTTTTCCTCTTCTTCAAGGAACATCTTAACTGTTTCATGGTAAGAGTTCGTCCTAACATGATAACTAGTATTCTGATTGAAGCTGCTTTATGCCAGCTGTGGCGAGTATCTGAGTGGGAATTTCAGTTCAGATGTTTTGGAGGTCAGTTTCTAACATCAAACAATGGCGGGGGTCCAGTTTCTGCTGCTGCAAATTCACCATCAGAGAATGAACCATTTTATATCGAAAAGAACAACACCAGGATTCACATCAGACTTTCAAATGGAAACTACATAAAGTTATTATTACTATTAAGGCCTTAACTTTTATAGTAACTAGGCCAGCATAATTATCAAGGCATTTTGAATTAGAAAAATTTCAGAAAAGCCAAGTGGGACATCTCAAATTTATAAAATTTCAAAATAGGTAACAGAAGAAAGAACTCTCATGGCGAATTATCAAGGGGGACCAGGTTGGGATAATAATGAGGCAACATTTGAAATGACTATTGTTCACCAGTTGCTTGGAGATTTCCAGCTTGCGAATGGATATGGACATGACAAAGCTGAAGAGATCCTGATGGTTAGTGACTTGCAGTCGGATATATCGTATGAATGGTTAGACTCTTTATTCTCATCTTTATCACACTAAATACCATATCCACTAGAAAGCTATTCCATAATGTTGATTGGTGATGTAGGGTGCTTCTTATCACTTGGGTCAATCTTCTACCTATTGCATGGTAAGCAATACTGTTTTGACTTAGACATGGTATCGATTTATATTTGTTCAGGATCACAGAAGCAACTTTGTTTCGTCTCAAGATTTTGCTTTCCTATCACAACATGGTATCAATACTGTTAGAATTCCTGTTGGATGGTGGATTGCATATGATCCTGACCCACCTGCTCCTTTTATTGGAGGATCCTTGGCAGCATTGGATAGAGCATTCGCATGGGCAGAGTATGTTTCTATTTCTTAGCTTATTGTTCTTTTGAGAAGGGTATTAGGCTAAAATTCATTTAAAGAGCATTGGAAATGTTATTTGTGTTTTTTAGAATGTTGTTTGCAACATGTATGGAAAAAACTTTGGGGTTAATTCCATTTGTTTGCAAATTCTTCAAATTTTGAAATTCGGTTTGTTTGATGCAGGAACCATAGTCTAAAAAAGTGCATCATTGATCTCCATGCTGCTCCTGGTTCACAGAATGGTTTTGAACATAGTGCCAGTAGAGATGGTTCAATCAGTTGGCTAAGCGAAGCATAGTCTTGTGTGCATAGTTATTATAACAACCAAAATTAAACACAGTTTCAGAAATCAAAATACATACACCCATAAAATTATCTATAGAATTGAACACTACTTGTGAAAACCAATAAAGACAAACAACTTAGTCATCCACACTTGCTTGAGAAAATGTATTCAAGTTGTCTATATCCTCTGATGAGATAGAGCCGAAAAGCTCTTCATCTTAAACAACAAAAAGAAAAACAATCTTTAGTCTTTTAGAGGAACATCCTTCACTCTTATTGAGGAAGATAATGTTACACCGCAATACAACCTAACAATATGAACCATACTGTGCATGTATTTCTCTTACAAAATTCATCAAAAGAAGCAAATATTTTTAAAAATTAAATGACATAATACAACATTTTCAATGTAAAATCTCCTCTAATTTTTTATAGCCTTGCTAAAATCATCAAAATATAAATCTCTTCCTATCAACTCCTACTAAAAGATGTAAAAATCATTGCAACATTTTAGGGACATTCTAAGTAGATTCCCTAGAATAAGGTCAAACATTATATATAGAAAGCTAAGTGTTCAAATAATAAGATATAGAAATTAAATTTAAAGCAATTAAGATAACATGTGTTGTAGTAAAAGGTGATTATGCTCAACCCAGACGTCTCTCATAGCTCTCTAAGTTATGTGAAGAGAGGTAAATCACAGAGTCAGTTTATAACCGACTGCCAAGATAACATGTAGATAACATGCATTGAATGATGTAGAGGTGCATATAAGGGTACAATTTTATTGTAAAAGATTAATAATTATGAGTATTCAATAGGAATATTATAAATTAAGCAAAAGATGTTATAGTAAAATTGTTGTCATGTGACTTGGTGATCCTGAATTTGAGCAGTGAAAATAACCTCTTTCAATGCAAGGTAAGACTGCGTATAAAAAATTCTTCCCTGAGACCTTACATTGACGAGAGCTTTATACATCGGGTTGCTTTTTTTTTAGCAAAAGATGTCATAGTCAAGTACATAGTATCATTTAAACATAGAAGGATGTACATTGAAATATTATTCACTCAAACCAACATCTCATACCATTGACAAATGTTGTGTTATCCAATGACTTACTAGTCATATTCAAGTACCAAATAAAGCCATGATCAAAAACATAAAGAGGGCATACCCGAGGTATTAGTTACTAATGGAGCCATTTTCACACTCCCTCTAAGAGGTATACACATCCACTGTGTTGTATGATAATTCACATGGATGATGAACTTCATTGCTATGATGTCTAACAATTTGGATCTAGATTTTCCATGGTTAAAATTGTGTGATATAAACTCTGTTTTTATTTCCAAATCTCACATTTTGTATACCTAGTCTTATTTTTGTGTTGATCCTTATTCTTTAGGATGAGATTTGATTGATTATGTCCCGATCTAGATTGTGAACTTGAGGTTTCATCCTCATGAAGTCTTATCCTCAATACCTATAAAGGATTGCTTTGCTGCCTTGTGTTAAGGAGAATTTCACTGAGATTATTATTTTGGAATTATTATGCTAGATCAACATGGTCATGGAGTAGGAACTCTTTTTGGAGCCACTTTAAACTAATTGTGTTATTGATTCTCTTATTTCTCCAATGCATATATTTTTATCACTTTGATCTTGTTAGACACATATTTCTAATGGTTGAGGATCGACTGTTGTAAAAATTTGATATTGGAGAAAAATACAATACCATCTATTCACTTCTTTCTAGAATCTAGATGGAGTCCTACTTTCCTACAATTTGTGAGTACTTGTAACCAAATTCTCTAAATCAATTCACAAGGGGCCAAAGAATAGCATTAGACTCTTAATCTAGTTAAAACAATGCCAAGTTGATAATTATAGAACAAAATAATTAATTTTAATCAGAATCCAATTATAAAAGCTAATTAACGTTATATCATCCTCTAGCAACTAATAGTGATGCCCTAAAACAATATGGTTGTAAAGAGAATCACTGTATTATAATTGCTCAGTATACTAATGAATTTATTATTTTTATTGTCAGTCTCATATTATATGCAAGTGACAGATTATAATAAAAGATTTTCCTAATAATAATATTTTAGTGACAAATCTATAATGATATGAGATGATCCTAAAGAGCACAAGATGATACTATCAGATGTTCCTAGTTATAGTAATTTTGAAATAAGACATCTGATCGAAATAAAAGAAAATATAGAATAATTATGTATATTGATGAAGACAAATGCTTATTTAAACAAATTATCTGACTAATAATTTGTAGTAGTGAATATAATAAATTTAGAAATATTATTTTTTGCTGTCAATCTTTAATTATGATGTCAAATATGATAAATCTCAATTGATTGAAATCAATTCGAGATTATTTTTTATAATTGCTTTCTTTATTGTCATTACTCCCCGACATACTTAACGGAGGTGGTCGAACGTTGAGTTTGATTGCTAACTTAGTAAAACGTTGTCTAGATAATGGTTTGGTAAATATATCAGCAATTTGATCTTCCGTAGAGACATAAGAAACCAAAAGTTGTTGAGTCGTCATACGTTCGCGAACAAAATGAAAATCAATCTCCACGTGCTTGGTACGAGCATTAAAGACTAGATTTGCCGCAAGATAAGTTGCTCCTATATTATCACACCAGATTTTGGGTGTAGTGGGTGGAGAAAAATGTAATTCTGAAAGAAGAAATTGGAGCCAAATAATTTCGTATGTCGCATTGTTGATAGCTTTGTATTCAGTTTCAGTACTAGAGCGTGAGACTGTAAGTTGCTTCTTTGAGAGCCAAGAAATAAGATTTCGTTCAAGAAATATTGCATATCCACTAGTCGAACATTTGTCTTCAAGAGATCCGGCTCAATCTGCATCACTATAGGCATTCAACTCTAGTGAGGACTGATGATATAAAAGAAAACTATGTAAAATCGTGCCTTTAAGTTAACGAAAACTTCTCTTAACACCTTCCCAATGGTACTCGATGGGAGAATGCATAAATTGACAGACATGATTAACTGCGAAAGCAATGTCAAGTCATGTAATGGTGATATATTGTAGGGTACCAATAATACTTCGGTAGATCTGGGGCCAACCATTAAAGGAAGAAGAAGCATTAAAATCTCCTTTAATGATTGGTGTGAAGATAGGATGCGCGCCATCCATTTTAGCTCGTTGAAGAAGTCCGGTGATATATTTGCTCTGAGAGAGAAGTCAAGGAAAAAATGAGCCTTCCCGAGGTCCCGAATCGGAAAACTTTTGATTAAGAAGATGGAGGAAAGAAGAGAGGCCTTCTTGATCACTACCAGTTATTAAAATATCATCCACATAAATTAGGAAAAATATGGTACATTTTTCATTGTATTTCTAGAATAGCGAAGAGTCAGTTTTTGATCGAGAAAACCCCTGAATATGAAGCCAATTAGATAAATGATGAAACCATGCACGAGGTGCTTGTCGAAGACCATATAAAGATTTTTGAAGTTTACAAACATGGGTTGAAAGTTACTGGTGGATGAAACCTGGTGGTTGCTCCATAAAAATAGTTTCTTCAAGTTGACCATGAAAGAAAGTATTGAAAACATCTAATTGTTGTATCGGCCAATTGGAGCTAACAGCTATAGATAGTGATAATCTGATAGTTATAATTTTGATGATCGGACTAAAAGTATCATTGAAGTCAATGCTTGGTTGTTGATTAAAACCTTTTGCAACAAAGCGAGCTTTGTAGCGTTTAATGGATCTATCTGCGTGATACTTAATTCGGTAAACCCATTTAGAGCCCACAATATTCATAGATGGAGTACAAGGAACTAAGGTCCATGTTTCATTACGGAGAAGAGCATCTAACTCTGTTGCCATCGCAACACGCCAATTTGGGTCTTTGACTGCCTGCATAAAGCTAATTGGTTTAACAAAACTTGAAGAAGCAATTAGAGCCCGTGGAAGAGGATAACGGGTGGAGACTGGTGGACATCGGGCATAAATCTCGCTTAGAGGAAGCATACAATGAGAAGTATCATTATCAGAACTACTCAGAGATGAGTGGTCATATTGATGGGAATCAGGACTAGAGAGCGGAACATTGCTAGATGTTGAGTTTGCAAGATTTGGTGGAGATGGAGCAGAGCCCAAAATTCCATCTTCCCTTGTACTTTGAGTATGTCTTGTTGGAGCAACCTGTGATAGTTCTGGTATACTATTAGGGGAAATCAGAAAAGTACCTTGATTATCTGAGGGAGTGTTCAAGGAAACAACTGCAAATGGAAAGAGAGACTCATCATAAGTAACATGTCGAGAAATATATATCTGCCCAGTTGATATATGTAGGCAACGATACCCATGATGTAAACTACTATAACCAAGGAAAACACATTGTTGAGACTGAGGGTTTAATTTATGTTTAGAGTAAGGTCGCAACCAAGGATAGCATACGCAACTAAAGATACGGAAGAAAGAGTAATTTGGAGAGCGATTATAAAGTCTTTCCAAGGGCTTTTGTTTTGAAATATTGGAGTGGGCAGATGATTGATAAGGTATACTGAGGTTTGAACAGCGTCATCCCAAAATTTAAGTGGAACTGAGACATGACTAAGAAGTGCTAAGGCAGTTTCAATTATATGACGATGTTTCCTCTCAGTTGATCCATTTTGTTCAGGAGTGTGGGGACAAGAGACTCGATGAAGGATGCTTGAGGAGGTAAGATGACGATGAAGGGCTTGATACTCTCCTCCCCAATCAGAATGAAAAGAGAGTATTTTACGATAAAAAAATGCTCAACATGCTTCTGAAAATGACAAAAAATATCAAAGAGATCAGACTTTCTTTTCATAAGAAAAATCCAAGTAAACTTGCTAAAATTATCAATAAAAATAACATAATAAAGAAAACCTTGATTAGATAGAATAGGAGCAGGACCTCATACATCAGAGTGAATAATTTATAAAGGAAAACTAGAGGTGTGAATAGAAGACACAAAGGTAATTCATGAGATTTTGCTTTTATATAGACTTCACATAAATGAGATGAGGATGCTAAAGAAATTAGTAAACTATACTGATTAATGATATTCTGAATAAGACGGAGAGATGGATGACCAAGATGTGCATGCCAATAGAAATTGTCAGTGCGTTCTCCAACAAAAGCATTAGTATAAGTGGGTTGAAGATGATAAAGGCCGTCTTTAATGTTTTCTCGGAATAGAGTAGTTCCTATTGTGAGATCCTTTACAAGACAATGATGAGGATGAAATTCAAAGAACACATTATTATCAAGAGCAAATTGACGCACAGAAAGTAAATTTTTGGTGCTAGAAGGAACATGAAGAGTGTTACGCATACGAAAAGTTCGACCACATGAGTGAAAGGATGTGTTTCCAAGGTGAGTAATTTGCAAACCTAAGCCATTACCTATTTGTACCATGTCAGGTCCATGATAAGGTAAAACTTTTGTGAGAATATCATACTCCGGTGTAACATGATGAGTTGCTCCTGAATTTTGATGCCATCTTGGGTTCTCAGGAATCGATGAAACTATATTAGGAGATGGTCGATTTAAAGCTCCAAGTTTTTCTTGTGAAATAGTTGGTTGTCTTAATGTTGCAAGACCACCAACAAAATTTGAGTTAAATATTTTAGGACATTGAATACCAATATGTCCAACTCTGAAATAAATTTGACATCTTCTTTGACTATAAGATCAATCAAATCTTTTAGAACAATTGATACCAGTATGACCAACGAGGCGACAAATTTGACATCAGTTTGAACTTTGCTTTGGGCCACCATGATGTCGTTGAGTATTTGACATCGAAAATAAAATAACTCGTCCTTTGATAGTAGTAGACCTTGTTTGCGGCTGTGGCTTGCTGGAAGAAATTTTGGTGGTTGAAAACTTGTTGTCCGACGGCGCAAGGAGATCACAACTTCTTGGTTGGGTAGCAGTAGAAACCGTCTACTAATTTCTAGAGACTAGAGCTGCTGGGCAGTGATGCTGATGGGGCGGCTCACCGATGGAGCTAGACGGATGAAGAAGGGGCGGCGATGGAACACCTTATTGTTTGGTGTGGCGATAGAGGAATAAAAACATGGAAAGGAGAAGAGCAAAAAACCAAAATAGTGGATAAAAATAGAGAAAGAAAAAGGTGAAAGTGAAAAAAACATAGGAAAAATAAAGACAGAGAAAGAAAAAAAAGAAAAGACAGAAAGAAAAAGAACGTGTGGGAAATTGAAAGAAAAGAATTAGTAAAGAGGGATTCAGAGACTAAAGGTGAGAAATAAATGTCAAGAAACATGCGGAAAGAAGAAATAGGTATAATAGATCATGACTCTGATACCATGATCGAAATAAAAGGAAATAGAGAATAATTATTTTTAGATGATCATTGATCTTGTCTGAAATCTGTGAAGTGGTACGCTGGCTCCGACGAACGATGATCTCTGATGAAGATGACCTCCTAAAGATCCGGAAGAACCCCTCCACGATCTTGCACACAGTGAGACAAGCCAACAAAGCGTTAGTGACCTAAGACTGAGGCGCAGATCTCTGGCTAGGCCCTCTGATGCTCAAGTCAGCATCTCTCTCAAGGGTAGAAGAAGAAGAATAAGAATAGTAACTGAAGTACTTAGAAACAGAATTTGGATGCTAGAACTTACTTACCTGGCCAACGGAGAGGACCCCCCTTTTTATACTACCTTTTGTAATCTCCGTAGTCATGAAGTGGTCCCCGATTTGTTTGAGTTTATTAGGAGATGAAGTCATCTTCTAAGCTTCATGTAATAATCTTTTAAGGAATCTTTTTTGTACCTCAGATGTACCTCTTTTTTCATTTGTGACTCATATTTATGATGAGGTATATATAGGAACACATCATTATAACTGAAGAAGCTTATAGAAGATATTTTCCGCCAAATTTACCAGGCTGTCATACTTATATATTTTTATTAAGCATGTCTCGATCGATCATTAAAGTCGGTCGTGTATATATTGAAAATACCTTGAGAATACATTCTGCTAAGCATGTTTCGATTGAGAATGTCTATGAGCTTTATAAGGATGAATGTCCTTACGCTCGGTCGGGTTCTGCCTCGCTGAGAACATATATGCACACTGGTGCTTGCTTGGCCTTCACTTGGCCGGGAGCGTACTAAAAACTATATATAAGGCTAAGTGTCCTTACGCTCGATCAGACTTTATCCGGCCGAGCACATGTACACATACTAGCACTCACTCGACCTTCAGTCGGCCGGTAATATACTACAAGCTATATAAGGCATAATGCCTTTACGCTCGATCATACTTTATCCGGCTGAGTGCATATACACATACTAACACTCGCTCGGCCTTCACTCGACTGGTAATATACTACAAGCTATATAAAGCTTAATGCCTTTACGCTTAATCAGTCTTTATCCAGCCGAGTGCATATGCACATACTGGCACTCGCTCGGCCTTCACTCGACTAGTAATATAATATAAGCTGTATAAGGCTTAATGCCTTTAAGCTCGGTCAGGCTTTGCTTGACCGAGCGCGTGTATGCATATTGGTGTTCGCCCGGTGTTCACTCGGCCGATAATATACTAAAATGTTTTATAAGACTAGGTACCTTTACGCTCGGTCAGGCTTTGCTGACCGAGTCCGCGAAGGCACATTGGTGCTCGCTCGGCCTTCACTTAGCTGGTAATATACTAAAAGCTTTTATAAGGCTAAGTACCTTTACGCTCAGTCGGACTTTACCTGACCGAGTGCACGAAGGCACATTGGTGCTCACTCGATCTTCACTTAGCCGGTAATATACTAAAAGTTTCTATAAGGCTAGGTATCTTTACGCTCAATTGGGCTTTGCCTGACCGAGCGCACGAAGGCACATTGGTTCTCGCTCGACCTTCACTCGGCCGGTAATATACTAAAAGCTTCTATAAGGCTAGGTACCTTTACACTCGGTCAAGCTTTACCTGACTGAGTGCGCGAAGGCACATTGGTGCTCGCTCGACCTTCACTCGACCGCTAATATACTAAGGGGGCGTTTGGTTCTCTCCTACGAATCGGAATGAGAATGGATATCATAGTATTATGGAATGGGAATGAGTATGAGTTTGGGTATCATTCTTAAAAATGATGTTTGGTTAGTTAAATATTTTCAATCGGAATGAACCTAAATTTCCTTTTTTACCCTTATAGGAAAATAAGAGAAAAAATTAAATGGGAGAGAAAGTTGAATGTGAGAGAAACATACGATGAGAGAAAATGATGAGAGAGAAAGTGTGATGAGAGAGAAAGTATGATGAGAGAGAAAGTGTGTTGGGAAAAAATGAAGAGAGAGAAAGTATGATCAGAGAAAATGAGGAGAGAGTGCATGATAGGAGAGATTGAGAAGAGAAAAAGTATGATGAGAGAGAAAGAGTGATGGGAAAAAATGAAGAGAGAGAACGTATTATGAGAGAAAATGAAAGAGTGAGGAGAGAGAAAGTATGATGAGAGAAAAAGTATGATGAGAGAGAAAGTGGGTTGAAAGAGAAAGAGTGATTGAAAAAAATGAAGAGAGAGAAAGTATGATGAGAGAAAATGAGAGATTGAGGAGAGAGAAAATATGATGAGAGAGAAAGAATGATGGAAAAAATGAAGAGAGAGAAAGTATTATGAGAGAAGATGAAAAAGTGAGGAGAGAGAAAGTATGATGAGAGAGACAGAATGATGGGAAAAATGAAGAGAGAGAAAGTGTGATGAGAGAAAATATGAGATTGGGAGAGAGAAAATATGATGAGAGAGAAAGTGTGCTTAAAGAAAAAGTGTGATTAGAGAAAATAAAGAGAGAGTGTGTGATGAGAGAGAATAAAGAGAGAGAAAGTGTGATGAGAGAAAATGAGGAGAGAGAGTATGCTGAGAGAGATTGAGGAGAGAGAAAGTACGATGAGAGAGAAAGTATGATGAAAAAGTATCTTGAGAGAGAAAATGTGATGATAAAATAAGGAGAGAGAAAATATGATGAGAGAGAGTGTGCGAAATAAAAAAAATTGAACAAATATACTAAGGGTATTTTTGTCTAAAACTTAATTCACAATCCTATTCCATCAAAACCCAAGGGAGGGGGTGGGTTTCATCCATATCCAAATTTTTGGGTTTCATTCCAAAATCTTGATTCTATTCCCATTAACCAAACACAAGGTTTGGGAATGAATCCATTCCCTCATTCCCAAACCCATAAACCAAACGCCACCTAAAAGCTTCTATAAGGCTAAGTACCTTTACGCTCGGTTGGGCTTTGTCTGACCAAGCGTAAGAAGGCACATTGGTGCTCACTTGGCCTTTACTCGGCTGGTAGTATACTAAAAGTTTCTATAAGGCTAGGTACCTTTACGCTCAGTCGGGCTTTGCCTGACCGAGCGCGCGAAGGCACATTGGTGTTCGCTCGGCCTTCACTCGACCGGTAATATACTAAAAGCTTCTATAAGGCTAGGTACCTTTACGCTTAGTCAGACTTTGCCTGACCGAGTGCACGAAGGCACAGTGGTGCTCGTTCAGCCTTCACTCGGCCGGTAATATACTAAAAGCTTCTATAGGGCTAGGTACCTTTACGCTCGGTCGAACTTTGTCTAACCGAGTGTGCGAAGACACATTTGTGCTCGCTTGGCTTTCACTCGGTAGGTAATATACTAAAAGCTTCTATAAGGTTAAGTACCTTTACACTCGGTGAGACTTTATCTAACCGAGCGCCTACAAAAAAGCCTTTTACCTGGTCGCTCATTATCTTATTAATTATACATTCACCTGGCTGTATATCTCTCTTATCTTTCTCGATCCTGACTCCTTCTTGAAGGTGAGAAATAAATGTCAACAAATATGCGGAAAGAAGAAATAGGTATAATAGATCATGACTCTGATACCATGATCGAAATCAAAGAAAATAAAGAATAATTATTTCTAGATGATCATATCGTATTCATGGCCAAGAACGAACATACTAATGAGAATTGAGGAAGAGTCATAGGTGAGATATGTCAATGCTTTCACAAATGACAGAATAGTTCAAGGACATTGCGTCTACTATCAGCTAGTAAGCAAACAAATCTTCACAAGAGAAGGTTCAAAGGGTAAAACTTGTTGGATCAAGAAGCGCTAAAAGGGGGGGGGGGGTGAATAGCGCACGTGGCTATTTCGTTCGATTTAAAACACTCGAGATAATAAATGCAGCGGAAAAGAAAAGAACACAATCAAATGCTAACACAGGTTGTTTACTTGGTTTAGAGCCTATGGCGAGTCCTACTCCAAGGCCCGCGATCGATGATCGCTTCCTGTAGGCAACAACTATAAGCTCGAAAGATTATTACAAACTTATTACAATTTGAACTATAAAGAAAGCAATATCGACAACAAGAATATCAAATATGGAGCTCCGAGTCGTTGGGATGTTGCTACAGCACTTCGGGTACTTCTTGTTAGCAGCTTGTCATGGAAGGATCGCTTAGAATGTGTGTTGTTAAGCTGCTGGTTGAGACCCTCTTATATAGGGTGGTCAAGGCGCCTCCATCACGCTTCAAGGCACCTCCAACCTGAAGTTTGATCCCGAAATCCACTCTACTATAAGCCTCTGCTTGCTGCCCATTATCCATCTGAAGGCGCCTTCAACGCCACTCTAAGGCGCCTCCAAGCAACAATCCAAGGCGCCTCCAAGTCCCATGGAGGTGCCTCCAGCTCCTTACTGCAGACAGCTTCCGCCTTGCACCCGAGGCGCCTCCAAGCTCCATGGAGGCACCTCGGATATTGTTCATCTAAGGTGTGACTTGCTCCTTTGTTCCTGCAAAATGTGTTAGTCCCAAACACATACCCTGCAAAACAAAGTTAGCACATAATAGTCATAGTAAATAAAATATTGGCAGTCTTCGGACTGTCCTGGTCTGACTTCGGATTTCTTATCAAAAACCCTAGGTCGACCAGACGCCTATTGTTCTCTGTGCGGGAAACGCGTCCTCACCTACTCCACTCAGGAGAGTTACCTATTTCCAGTGAGATCCTCTAGATCGACTGGACTTTTGCTCAGCGCTCGATGCTTCCGGACTTTCTGTTGGATGCCCGCTCCCCGACCCCTCCAGTCTTCCACCTGGTTCGCGACACCAGGACTTTCCACCTAGGGTTACCACCCCTAGGACTTTTGCCTGAAGCCCTCGACCCGCCGAGACTTTCCACATAGGGTTACCACCCCCTATGACCTAGAGTTACCTCTCTCTAGGGGTTTCCACTTGCTAACCGCAACTAGGACTTTTGCCTAAGTATAGTTAGGACTTTGCTGCAAGCTCATTCAAACTGTTAGATCACAAAACAACTTAACTTTGAACTCTTTTCCATTATCAAAACACGGGTTCGATCGTCGGATGCTTCCCGCACCAACAAAATCTACCTATCCTATATTTGACTCAACTTTTGAATGCTATCATATACCTTGTTTTCCATTCATGTGGGGGATTATTGGAAATGTGAATGGAATAAAGAGGTGGAAACGAAGAGACTTTATTATGCATGGGTTTAGTTCCACATTAGAAGTCTCTTGGCTTTATTGTTGGTTTAAATTATGACACATGCATTGATGTTGTAAACATATACATGTTGAAAAACCAAAATTCGAAAAAGTACTTGGGTAACTTTTGAAAGAAAAACCTTTGTGAGAAAAGTTTGTTAGATTTTAAGGACTTTATAGAATTTTTCTCAAAATTGGTTAAGTTTTGAAGGCATTTGCAAAAATATATGAAAATGACTATAGAAGTCACTTAGCTAAAAGTTTTAATAAGCCTTTTGAAAAAAAATGTTATTAGAAAATATAGCTAAAGTTAAAAAGTACTTTGCTTTATTTTGGACTGAAAAGTATTTTAAAAGATAATTTTTGAAAGATATTTAGTTTGAAAGATTTGGTTAAATCTTAGCTGCTAAGAGGGAGGAGCTTAACTCGTAAAAATTCTAACTAAGGTTGTTCATTTAAGTAGTCCTAAGGTCCAAGCACAAATAATTAAAATTAATTATTTAATCCCCTAGGTCAAGTGTCTAACCATTAGCTACTCACTGCTTACCTAGAAGGTAACAACTTTCACTTGGCTAGTCAAGTTAAGTTGAAAATCCAGTTAGATTTGACTAATTTAGGATCACTCAACTTGATTACTGTATTTTTGGTATTTAATGCCCAGATTTCCTGCGATGCACAAAAATAAGCATACTGAAGTCTAGGTTACACCCTATGCATCTCACGTCGTTCTAAGTTTTTTCAATCACAAACAAGTTATACCTAGTGTGCTTGTGAGATGCTCTGGCTGATACTAGGAGAACATGATATCTAAAGGTAAGTGCCTAGGCTAAGTTCAATTTTAAAAATCTAATAAAGTTGAAATTTTGAAATCAACATTTTTCTTAGAAGTTTTAAAATACAAAAAAAAAACACTGAATAAGTTCTATTCTACTAAACATATTCCTATTTATCTTCTAAGTGCACTGAACTCAAGTTCAGGTAAGGGTTTTGTGAATATGTTGGCTAGGTTTGATTTAGACTCAACGTAGTTAAGTACAATATCTCCCCTAGCTACGTGATCCCTTACAAAATGATGTTTTACATCTATATGTTTATTCCTTGAATGGTGAATTGGGTTTTTAGTTAAATTGATTGAACTTATGTTGTCGATTGAGATTTTAGTATTTTGATATTCTAATTGGTAATCTTTTAGGGTATGCATCATCCATAATAATTGAGATGCACATTCTCCTAAATCTATGTATTCAGCTTTAGTGGTAGATAGGGCAACACAGTGTTGCTTCCTACTTGACCAACTTACTAGGCATTGACCTAGAAATTGACAACTGCCACTGTGCTTTTTCTATCTAGTTTGAACCTGTCATAGTCTGAATCAGAATAGTCATATAGGTCAATGGTGCAAGTTCTAGGGTATCAGAGTCCTACATTTAGGGTCCCCTTAATGTACCTAAGTATTCTTTTAACATATGTTAGATGTGACTCTTTTGCACAAGATTGGTATCTTGCGCACATACCTACTGCAAATAATATATTGGGTCGACTTGCAGTTAAGTAGAGTAAGCTACCTATTAAACTTCTATAGTACTTTGGGTCTACTGGTTTTTCTTCTGTGTCAGAATCAATGTTGATATTTGTTGCCATTGGAGTATTTATAATTTTAGAATTTTCCATGCAAAATTTTTTAATCAGTTCCTTAGCATATTTAGTTTGATAAATATATGTTCCATCTCTGGTTTGTTTAATTTGTAAGCCTAAGAAGAAATTAAATTCCCCCACCAAGTTCATTTCAAATTCATTTTCCATTAATCTAACAAATTCTTTTAAAAGTTTAGTGTTGGTTGAGCCAAAAATTATATCATCAATGTAGATTTGGACTATAAAAATATCTTTTTCTAAGGTTTTGACAAATAGGGTCTGATCTATTTGACCCTGGTTAAAGCCTTTGGATATAAGGTAGTTAGATAACCGTTCATACCATGCTCTAGGTGTTTGTTTTAGTCCATATAAGGCCTTTTTCAATTTAAACACATGGTTTGGGTTGTTTAGGTCCTCAAATCCTAGCGGTTAGCTTACATATACCTCTTTTTTAATAAACTCATTTAAGAAGGTTGACTTGACATCTATTTGGTATAATCCGAATTCTTTATGTGCTGCAAAGGCCAACAGCATCCTAATGGATTCAAGTCTAGCTACTGGTGCATAGGTTTTGTCATAATCTAACCCTTCAACCTGGCTGAACCCTTTGGCTACTAGTCTTGCCTTATTTCTTACTATATCACCTTGATCATCCAATTTGTTTCTAAATACCCATTTGGTGTCAATTATGGACTTATCTATGGGTTTAGGTATAAGTTCCTAGACTTGGTTTCTATCAAATTGGGCTAACTCTTCCTGCATAGCAATGATCCAGTCCAGGTCAGGAAGAGCTTCTTCTATAGTCTTCGGCTCAATCTTGGAGATAAGGGCAATCTGACTCAGGTTTCGATAAGAAGATCTAGTTCTAACTCCTAGGTTTGGGTCACCCAAAATCTGGTCAGGTGGGTGAGAAGTACTTATTCTTGTGGGTCTTATGCTTGGGTCAGCAATTGGTTCCTCTGGTTTACTAGTGTTAGGTTGAATTTCATCATCTTCTGTAATTCTTGGGATAATATCAACATTTTTATTTATATTAGGTAGGTTATTCTCTTCATCAAAGATTACATTAGTTGTCTCTTCAACTTTTAGGGTATTTTGGTTATAGACTCTATAGGCTCTACTGGTTGAGGAGTACCCTAAGAATATTCCTTGGATTGATTTGGGTGTAAATTTTCCTAAGTAATCTTTAGTGTTTAAAATATGAACTTTACATCCAAATACTTTTAAATAATTCAAGTTGAGAATTTTATTATAGTATACTTCATAAGGGGTTTTATTGTACAATTTGTTAATCAGAATTCTATTTTGAATGTAGTTTGCTATATTTATTGCTTCGGCCCAGAATTGATGACTTAAGTTATACTCATTTAGCATGGTTCTAGCGGCCTCTTATAGGGTTCTATTTTTCCATTCCACTAGACTGTTCTGTTGGAGGGTTCTAGGGCATGAAAATTCATGTTTGTATCCATTGATTTTACAAAATTAGGTAAACCTATGATTTTTAAATTCACCCCCATGATCACTTCTTATTCTTTTAATTTTGGTATCTTTTTCATTTTCTGTTATCTTGCAAAAATTATTAAAAGTTTCAAAGGTTTCATCTTTTATTTTTAGAAACTTTATCCAAGTGAACCTAGAGTAATCATCAATTATGACTAAGCAATACTGGTTCTTGCTTAGTGACTTGACTCCATGTGAATCAAATAGATCTAAATATAGGAGCTCAAGTAAGGAGTCAGTTCTATCTAGATTGGTTGACTTGTGGGTTGATTTGGTTTGTTTACCTTGTTGGCAAGCTTGGCAAATTGTATTCTCTAACTTCCTTAATTTGGGTAGCCCTCTAACTAAGCCATTTTGACTCATTTTTTAAATGAGTTTGACATGCGTGTGACCCAGTCTTCTGTGCCACAGGTTGGTTTCCTCTTGTTGTGTCAAGAGACACTTTGTTGAGGATATGGGCAGGTCAATTGTGTAGAAGTTATTTTTCCTAAGCCCTTTAAGTATAATTTCAGGGTTATGAATATTTTTAACTAAATACCCAGAATTATCAAAAGTAACTAAGTAGCCACTATCACACAATTGACTTATACTTAGTAAATTAAAGTTAAAATTTTCAACTAATTAAATGTTTTGAATAATGAAGTTGGAACTAAGTTCGATATTACCCTTTCCGATTAGCCAAATGCACCAGGTCGAAGCCATATCTTCCTAGATATGCATAGACTAAGCTTCCCTAATGTACTATCATTCAGAACTTCACCAATACCATAGGTCAAGTTAAACCTAGCCCTTTTAGTTCTAACCCTAATTACCCTGTCGGGTAGCTTGGTTTGGATTACCCTGCCGGGTAGGTTAGTTTTGGAGGTGCTAGCTATTCTGGAGCATCCCTACATTATTAATTTATAGATTGGATTTAAGTTTCTTAATTTAATTATTTTCTTTTAATTATTTATCTATTTATTAATATAGTTTTTATTTTGGCTCTCCCTGGATCATAGCCTCGATATAGTCTATCAAGATAATGTACTTGATTCTTGGGAACCCAATATTGACCAAATTCAACTTGATTGACCAAGTTGGACTTGGGTACCCATGCTTGGACCACTTTTCTATTTATTCTGTGTACAAGTGACAAATATGATCTATACTTCTTTTTAGGCTTGAATCCAATTCCAGATCTGTTGTATACGACCTTTTGTTTTCCAAGGATCGGATCAAGATTCTTGGAACCCAAAGTGAACCGTTCCAATGTGGTCTTCAAATCCTTGACTTGAATTTTCAGGTTGGAATTCTCTTCCTCAAGCTTTTGGACTTGAGTCGAGGTTCCAGTCTGAACGGATTTAGACAAGGATTTGGGGTTGGTCACTTCTTTAAGGGTTGATGCCTCTTTTAGAAGTGACTTGATCCAAATATTGGATTTTGCTAATTTACGTAATAAATAATTAACTAAATTATTTAAACACATAATACTTACAGTGGGGTCAGGCCCTTCGGAAACGGATACGAATTCGTGGCTTCTTTCCGATTCAGCTTCCAATTCGTTCTCGCTCTCGGACATATTGATCTGGTCCCGGGCCATCAGTGCAAGGAGACTCGTCTGATCGAGTTCGTCATCGTCGTCTTCTGAGGAAGATTCTTCGAATGTTGCCTTCAAGACCTTTTTCCTTCTTTGTTTCTTTATCTCCTTTTGGTTGGGACAGTTGGCTTTGATGTGTCCCTTCTGGTTGTAGTCATAGCATGTCACTTCAAATTTTACCTTCGAGCTTGATTGGGATTCTTTGGACTGGACCGCCTTCTTGAGGTCCCTTTTGTTGAACCCCTTCTTCTTCTTGTAGAGATTCTTTACAAGGTTGACGAGTTCAGCCGTTAGTTCGTCGTCTTCATCGTCTGAGTCAGGTTCTTCATATGATTCTGGTTTGGTTCTACTCCTTGGTCTTGGTTCGCGTGTTCTGCTTGTACCTGCAACCAAAGCAATGCCTTTCTCAGTTGGCTATGTATTAGTCTGCTCATGTAATTCGAACTCAGAGAATAATTCATCTAATTTTATAGAAGATAAGTCCTTGGAAACTTTGTAGGCATCTACCATTGATGCCCACAATGTACTCCTCAAAAACGCGTTGAGAGCGTACCTTATTATATCCATGTTCTCGACCTTTTTGTAGGACCGTTGGGCCGGCTAGAAGGGGGGGGGGGGTTGAATAGCCCTGAATTAAACACAACCCTTTCTCGAACAATTAAGCTAACACTTGAAAAATAGATTAAGCAGAAAATAAAGCATAAAAACGAGGCACCGGATTTGACTTGGTTACAACCGGGGAGGTTGTTAATCCAAGGAAGATGATTGCACTAAGAACTCCTTCAGGCGGAGAAGCCTCGTTTACAGCAGTGTAGGCACAAAAAGAAAGAAGCTAATCAAAGCAGTGTAAGCACACAAGTGTTGTTACAATTTCTGAACTGATGAAAAGCTTCTGGACCAAGACTATATTTATAGCCTTAGTCGGGGCGCCTGGAAGGGTTCCGGGCGCCCTGGGGGATAAAACTTTATCCCCCAACGTTCAGATCGCGTAAATCGCGATCTTGGTCAAAATCAGGGTCCGGGCGCCCGGATTGGTGCCGGGCGCCCCAGAGCAAAAAGTCAACTGTAGTTGACTTTTTGTCCGGGACCACTTCTCCGTTAAGTCCCCGTCTCGGTCCGGGTCTTCTGCTCCGGATCCGCTTGATTTGGGTGATCTCTGATATCCGGAATAGGGCTCACCCGAACCCATCTTCCGGTCTTCTCGAGCGTGCTTCCCTCCGGCTTCTCGTCCCTCGGAATTGCCGCGTGTCCCTTCTCGTCCACCAGCGTACTCATCCGCAAACTTCGTCCCTCGATCGCACCCCATGCCGACCTTCGCGTTAGCTGCGTCTCTTGCTCCCCGAGCAATCTTCCGCTCCGGCTTTCGTACCTCGAAACCATCGCGCGCACTTCCTTCTCGTCCGCCAGTGTACTCTTCCGCAGTGCCTCGTCCCTCGGACGCACCGTGTGCCGTCCTTCTCGCTAGCTGCGTCTTCCGCTCGAGTACCTGTGCTCCTAAGCTCCTGCACACTTAGACACAAGGTTAGAAACAAACAGGACCTAACTTAACTTGTTGATCACACCAAAACAACCTTGGGGTTCCAACAATCTCCCCCTTTTTGGTGTGATCAACCCAAGTTAAGCTAGGGCTAAAAATAGACATTAAATAACATTAAGTAAATTAACTTAATTTTTAATTTAAGTGCAAAAAAGATAGAGAAAAGATAAAAATCAAATTAAATCTAAAATCAAATTAAATCTATCTACCTCCCCCTAGACTTATACTTTTCCTTCTCCCCATTTGATCACAAAAAATGGGGTTCCAAGAAAAAAATCTAAGGGTTAAATACTTAGAAAAAGTATAAAAAAAATTTCTAAGTTTTTAAGAAATTTAGAAAAAATTTCTATGTAATTTAAGCTGAGATTTCTTGTTTAGAAAGATTCTTAACTAAAAAAAAAATGATTTTTAAGAATATAAAAAATTCTAAGTAAATTTCTAATTTGAAATAAAATGTTTTGAATAACCTTTTTCAAGCATTAATTAATTCTTGTATTAATGCTTCATTAGTAAATTAATTAAATATTTATTTCAATATTTTGGCTTCCAGGTCGTGGCGAGGCACTAGACCTTCTTGGTTATTGGAACAACAACCATTTCCTTGGACAAAGCCTCATAAAGAAATTATTTGTTTAATTCTCTCACTTAAAGCGCTAATTTTAATTTTAAAATTAATTTAAACATGATTTAGGAACCCAATATAGATTCCAACCTACTGGATTAACTAAAAGGTTTTTAGGGACATGTTTTCTTGAGATGTTCCTGATTTATCCCGGGTGATATTTAAAGTACCAATTTAAATTATTAAATCTTCTAAAATTGGTTTTAGATGAACATGCATAGTTCTTTAAGTTATCTATTTGAATTTTCAAATTTTGATTTTCTAATTCCAATTTTTTCATTTTTCAATTTTAATTTATCTAATTCTTCTAAGGGACAAGACTTAGCTAGAATTACTTTTAAAATTTTATTTTCACTTTCTAATTTGCAACAGTCTTTTGTTAACAGTTTAACGAACTTAAACATTTTATCGAGAGGAAGAGATCGTACCTGACTTACCTTGTCGATCTCGTTGTCCGTTTCTCCCCCTGAGCTGCTGCTTTCTTCCGACGTGTCTCCCCCTTCATCGATGCTCTCGATGCTCATTTCGGAAGAGCTTGAATCGCAGTCGTCGTCTTGATGGCTCGCCATTAGTGCGAGTCCGGAGAATGCTTCGACTTCGGATTCGGACGACGTATCGTCCCACGTTGCTTTCAGGGCCTTTCGTTTCTGGATAGGCTTCTTTCCCTTCTCCTTGTCTTTGTTCTTCAGCTTGGGGCAGTTGTCCTTGACGTGCCCTTCTTCGTCGCAGTGGTAGCAGCGGATCATCCTTTTCTTCTTCCCCTGCGGATGGTTAGCAGATCTAGATTTACAAAGTTTCTTGAATCTTCTTACCATCATTACCATTTCCTCGTCGTCGAGAGAGGATTCCGACTCAGGTTCGTCTCTCGAAGCTTTGAGGGCGACGTTGTTCTTGGGCTCCTTCATTCCTGCACATCTTGACTCATGGACTTCAAATGTTGAAAAAAATTCTTCTAATGAAATTTTTTCTAAGTCCTTAGAAATGTAAAAAGCATCTACTAGTGATGCCCATTTTGAATTTCTCGGAAATGAATTTAACGCGTACCTGAGCGAATCTCGGTTACTTACCTCTTCTCCGAGATTCGTGAGTCCGGTGATTATTTCTTTAATTCTGGAGTGCAGATGTGCGACTGTCTCGTCTTCCCCAAGTCGCAGGTTTGTGAGCTGATTCCGAAGCAGATCTCTTCTGGCGAGCTTGGCTTCGGACGTCCCTTCGTGCAGCTCGAGGAACTTTTCCCAAAGTTCCTTTGCCGAGTTGTATTTACCGATCCTGTTGACTTCTTGAGGCGGAAGTACGCTTAGCAGATGGTACTCTGCTTTGCCGTTCGCCACGAAGTCAGCCTGCTCCTTTTTTGTCCATTTATCTATTTCCTTGTCCTCTCGAGCTTCGAAGCCAAATTTCATCGTTAAAAATAGTTCAATATTGGTTGTAAGAAATACCTGCATCAGTTTTTTCCATGTGGTGAAATCCCCTTCGTATTTCGGCGGGTGGATGCTTGGTCCGGCCATTTCGTTGCTTCGTTCGGCGGTTAGTCCTCCTGAAGCGCCTCGGCTCTGATACCACTTGTAGGACCGTTGGGCCGGCTAGAAGGGGGGGGGTTGAATAGCCCTAAATTAAACACAACCCTTTCTCGAACAATTAAGCTAACACTTGAAAAATAGATTAAGCAGAAAATAAAGCATAAAAACGAGGCACCGGATTTGACTTGGTTACAACCGGGGAGGTTGTTAATCCAAGGAAGATGATTGCACTAAGAACTCCTTCAGGTGGAGAAGCCTCGTTTACAGCAGTGTAGGCACAAAAAGAAAGAAGTTAATCAAAGCAGTGTAAGCACACAAGTGTTGTTATAATTTCTGAACTGATGAAAAGCTTCTGGACCAAGGCTATATTTATAGCCTTAGTCGGGGCGCCTGGAAGGGTTTCGGGCGCCCGGGGGGGGGGGGGGGATAAAACTTTATCCCCCAACGTTCAGATCGCGTAAATCGCGATCTTGGTCAAAATCAGGGTCCGGGCGCCCGGAAGCATTCCGGGCGCCCCGGACAGCTCCCGGCGCTCGGATTGGTTCCGGGCGTCCCGGAGCAAAAAGTCAACTGTAGTTGACTTTTTGTCCGGGACCACTTCTCCGTTAAGTCCCCGTCTCGGTCCGGGTCTTCTGCTCCGGATCCGCTTGATTTGGGTGATCTCTGATATTCGGAATAGGGCTCACCCGAATCCATCTTCCAGTCTTCTCGAGCGTGCTTCCCTCCGGCTTCTCGTCCCTCGGAATTGCCGCGTGTCCCTTCTCGTCCACCAGCGTACTCATCCGCAGACTTCATCCCTCAATCGCACCCCGTGCCGACCTTCGCGTTAGCAGCGTCTCTTGCTCCCCGAGCAATCTTCCGCTCCGGCTTTCGTACCTCGGAACCATCGCGCGCACATCCTTCTCGTCCGCCGGTGTACTCTTCCGCAGTGCCTCGTCCCTCGGACACACCGTGTGCCGTCCTTCTCGCTAGCTGCGTCTTCCGCTCGAGTACCTGTGCTCCTAAGCTCCTGCACACTTAGACACAAGGTTAGAAATAAACAGGACCTAACTTAACTTGTTGATCACACCAAAACAATCTTGGGGTTCCAACACTTTTGCCCGATCGCATGGAGGGAGTTGAGAATGTCTTGAATACGTGCATGGAGTTGACTTGCTGTCTCTCCTTCCTGCATTTTAAGATTATATAATTTATTAAACAACAAATCTCTTTTGCTTACCTTGGTGTCGGAGGTACCCTCGTGCAGTTCGATCAGCTTCTCCCACAGCTCTTTTGCGGTTGAAAAAGGACTGACTCTGTTGAGCTCCTCCTTGGTCAGTCCACACTGGAGGGTGCAGGTTGCTCTGGCATTAGCTTCCACCTTCTTGATTAGGGCTGGTTCCTAGTTCTCGCAGGGTGTAGGCTTGCCGTCTTCGTCGGTTGGCAGTTGAAACCCAGTCTTGATGATCATCCACATCTCGAACTGGATTTTTAGAAAATTCTCCATTCATCCTTTCCAGTACCCGAAATCTTCTCCGGTGAAGAGCAGGGGATGAACGGTGTTGTAACCTTCTTGCTGGGCCATTTAATTAATATGCAAGAACAAAATAGAACGAGATGTCCCAAGACTAGGTCTTGGATTAGTAGTGCGGGAAAAAGTTTAAAATAACGAGCTCGAGTGGTGTTACACCAATTTTGAGCAAAAACTGATTCATAAAAAGAATTAGAATGTAGCTATTAAGCTAATTCTAATTGACTCCGTAAAACTGAAAATAACCACAACAAAAAAATGCTTGATTGGTAGTTGCACCAAATCGAAGCGACCCCGCTTTGATACCAATTGTTGGATCGAGAAGCGCTAGAGGGGGGATGAATAGCGCTCGTGGCTATTTCGTTCGATTTAAAACACTCGAGATAATAAACGCAGCGGAAAAGAAAAGAACACAATCAAACGCTAACATAGGTTGTTTACTTGGTTTGAAGCCTGTGACGACTCCTACTCCAAGGCCTGCGATCGTTGATCGCTTCCGGTGGGCAATAACTATAAGCTCGAAAGATTATTACAAACTTATTACAATTTGAACTGTAAAGAAAGCAATACCGACAACAAGAATATCAAATCTGGAGCTCCGGGTCGTCGGGATGTTGCTACAGCACTTCGGGAACTTCTTGTTAGCAGTTTGTCGCGGAAGGATTGCTTAGAATGTGTGTTGTTAAGCTGCTGGTCGAGACCCTCTTATATAGGGTGTTCAAAGCGCCTCCATCATGCTTCAAGGTGCCTCCAACCTGAAGTTTGATCTCGAAATCCACTCTGCGATAAGCCTCTGCTTACTGTCCATTATCCATCTGAAGGCGCCTTCAACGCCACTCCAAGGAGTCTCCAAGCATCAGTCCAAGGCACCTCTAAGTCCCATGGAGGCGCCTCTAGCTCCTTGTCGCAGACAGCTTCCGCCTTGCACCCGAGGTGCCTCCAAGCTCCATGGAGGCGCCTCAGATATTGTTCATCCGAGATGTGACTTGCTCCTTTGTTCCTGCAAAATGTGTTAGTCCTAAACACATACCCTGCAAAACAAAGGTAGCACATAATAGTCATAGTAAATAAAATATTGATAGTCTCCGGACTGTCCGGGTCTGGCTTCGGATTTCCTACCGAAAACCCTAGGTCGACCCTACGCCTACTGTTCCCTCTGCGGGGAACGCATTCTCACCTACTCCACTCAGGAGAGTTACCTGTTGCCAGTGCGATCCTCCAGATCGACTGGACTTTTGCTTAGCGCTCGATGCTTCCGGACTTTCTGCTGGATGCCCGCTCCCTGACCCGTCCAGCCTTCCACCTAGTTCGCGACACCAGGACTTTACACCTAGGGTTACCACCCCTAGGACTTTTGCCTGAAGCCCTCGACCCGCCGAGACTTTCCGCATAGGGTTATCACCCCCTATGACCTAGGGTTACCTCCCCCTAGGGTTTTTCACTTGCCTAACCGCAGTTAAGACTTTTGCCTAAGTATAGTTAGGACTTTGCTACAAGCTCATTCAAACTGTTAGATCACAAAACAACTTAACTTTGAACCCTTTGTCATTATCAAAACACGGGTTCGATCGTCGGATGCTTCCCGCACCAACAAAACCTACCTATCCTATATTTGACTCAACTTTTGAATGCTATCATATACCCTGTTTTCCATTCATATAGAGGATTGTTGGAAATGTGAATGGAATAAAGAGGTGGAAACGAAGAGACTCTATTGTGCATGGGTTTAGTTCCACATTAGAAGTCTCTTGGATTTATTGTTGGTTTAAATTATGACGCATGCATTGATGTTCTAAACATGTACATGGGGAGAGACTCTCTCACGGCGAGTACGCAGGGGTGGGTGGAAATCCAGGGCTCGGATTATACTAAACCAAGGTTGACTCGTGTGCGAGCACGACCTACGTATGTCGAATGTCGGACCTGTCGAGGCAAAATTTGCCCAAAAGAATGAACCAACATATTGCCACTTAAATCTCTTTTTGCTACATGCTCAAAAGTGTAACGGAAGCATTAATGTGAAATTAATGGTGAATCCGTAATGTCTCAACATTAATGACGGTATTAAACTCATTAATGGTGATTTCGTAACATCTTAGTATTAACGGCGACATTAAACCCAATAATAATGATTTTGTAACATCTCAATATTAATGAAGACATTAAACCCATTAATGACGACATTAAACCCATCATTAAATGATCATAATTTGATTATTTATTGCAGGCAAGGTGAGAGCTCCTATATAAAGAGGCTGGATCTTGAGAAAAGAGTAGAGCGGAAGATAAGCAAAAGTGAAAGCAAGAAGAAGAGCAGGGAGCGAACCTCTATCCACCCGTGTTCTCCAATAAAACTCTCTTGTCGTGCATCCGCTCGGCTGAACTACTCGTGATAGCACTCAGGTGCATTCTCAGTTCGCCATGAACAACCAGTGCTTGGTTGTGTTCATGGTTTTGCCGTTATATCCTGGGAAACAGATGACCTGAGAGAACCTCGAAACACAGCCGGAGGTGGGGTGAATCCGTTTCAAGGAAACTGCGTTGAACGCATGCCTCAGCATCTTACTCGGTGAATTCGCTTTCCGAATTGGTGATTGACTCCTGATTCTGCTACGTACCACATCGACTCCGAGACTCAGACCACCGAAAGTTTGGCAGAACCAGTCCCACTGGCAGCCTGAGATTATCAGCTCAGGTCATCTCGACAAATAAATTAGAATTGATTTTGTACAATTTTAATTCAATTAATTCCCTAATATTTCCGACAATAGATTGTCCAACAAGCGCAAATGTAGTATTCCCATGCTCAAACAAATTGGTTGTCTAGAGATGAAAACCATTCTCTCTCAACAAATTGTCTTAAAGTGCCACAAATTTTGTAGGTCACAACCATCCCTTATGATGTTGATAAGAGATCTTAGAGAGAGGTAGGGATGTGGGAGATGGTTTTGACATAAGCTAACCATGCCTAAGCACTATTGGCAATAACAATTGTTGTTATTACATAAGACTTAGGCAATAAATAAATAAATAAATGAGGTGATTATTAGAATCCAAATAGTCTAACTAAAAGGGGTGAATACAACCTCAGGGCTATGATGCGATGATAAAAGATTGAGACAGGTCCCCTAGACAATGAGGGTTCAAATCTTATCCAGAACACATTACACGTTAGAAGTTTGAAAACTTATGACGTTGGGTCAATTATCATGATCTATCTATGTTTCTTGATTTACCCTAATGTCGATAGAAAAAATTTTATAGAGTTAGGTGGGTTATCTTTAAAATTAGTTGGATCGTAAAAACTAAATATCTGAATTATCAAAAAAAAAAAATTGAATAAAAGTTGCACACAAATTCTTTAATTCTTGCACATAAAAAAAACAAAAACTAAATACAATTTTTAGTAGAATGAGTTTGCTTATGTGTGATCGATCAAGTCAAATATATCTATCTACATAGTAGAATAAAGCACGATGCAACAAAAAAGCACGCAACATGATTTAGAGATCTTGCCTGTACTCCACAACCTATGGAACATTTAGTGTTTCATCCTTAAAATATTCTACTAATTCAACTCTTCACAAGAGTTAATAGGGTAGACCTCTACAAACAAATAATAACTTCTTAATCTTACCAATGTGATTTTTCATACTTAGCATGCTTGATATTATACAAAGATTTCTTCTAATAATAAGAACCTTACTTCTCCCTAAAGATAAGAACGAAAACTAGGAAGGTGAAGGTGAGGTTGAGGAAGAAACCTTCAAACTTGCCCAAACCCTTGGAGCCTTTTGAGGACTTAAATCACTTGAATTTTGAAGATTTTGAATGTAAATAATAAACCTTAAGTGCCTAAAATCTACTCTGATACCGTGAATAAGGTAGGACTCCCAAACGGATAGTAAAGTCAAGTTTGCTAATTGACATTGACGTTAAAGTCCAAAAATTGTCAACTTAACCATCCGGGTACTGAGCTAGCTCCTGAAGTCCAATCGGAGGGGCGTGTCAAACCCTTAGAAGGAGTAGGGCGTAGTTCCTCGGAGCCTGGTCAGATGAAGTGTAGCAGACATTTGCAATGACCAAGAAGCCCAACATATGTAGCCAAGCATCCCAAGTCTTCTGATGAGCACATGAGAAGTTTCTTTTGATAGTACCAGTCGGATGGTGCTGATCGGATGTTCTATGGGTCTAATGGGACTGACCTTTCTCTGAGATCTTCTAGGGACATAGCAATTCCCAGGTCTGATCGGATGTGGCACAGAACAAATTCCCTAAGCCTCCAAGTGACTAAGACCTACCGAGTAGTTGAGTCGTCAAACATCGCTCTAAGTCTACTAAAAGTCCTACCTCCCCATAAAGACCTCACGAACGCTTAGCCTCCCGAAGCCGATTGGATATGGTAGTATACTAGATCCGATCGGACTCCAACAAGGTTGATTCTCCTGAAGGACATATCACTGGGAGACCATTAATGCCTCAAACCTCTTAAATGCCCATCAATGTTCAAATTCTTCATTTATAGGCCCACAAGGTCTTCTCTCAAGCGACACGTGTACACCACTAAAGAATATCAATTAAATGTCTATTAACCTGTTTGGCCATCAGTCCATTGTCTCATTTAATGCCACACAAAAGTTTGTCAGAAGATCCAGGAAGTGTATCTTTGCAGCCAATATGGTATACATCTCTATCATCCCAACGATGGGACTGATGTCAGGTACCATTTAGGCATAATGGCAGGATGGGTTATCTTATTTTGATGAGATACCTCATTACATGGGTTGAGGGTACAAGTGTTATATAAGGGGTCCCTTTTCCACGTGTAGGTAATCTCTCTAATGATTTTTACTGTTCATTACCATTATTTTCATAGTTATTTGGATTTAGTCTCAAAACTAATTTGAGTGTCGAAGTGACTGTGTCGGGGACCCATCCCTGGCCCATTTACTGACATTTCCTTCTCCCCTTATCTTCTGTGACGTGACATGCTAGCTCAAAACCTTGGACTTCCCCACTTTGAGGTCCCCCTATGATCAGTGTGCAAGCCACCTCATTAGCAGTACATCTTCATCGATTTCAGATAGGAACAAATTTGGTGTCGTTTGTGGGAACTATACATGATTCTGAAACGTGAATATGGAAGATGTTGGAAGACTCACAAACGTCACATTAATATAGGAGGATCTTGATCTACTGGTAGCCACGAAGGCACAAGCATTGATGCAACAGTAACAGGCAACTAGGCTTCATTTGTCAAATGCCCCAGCACTATCTATAACTAGGCCCCCATAGCGGACCAAAGGGAGTGACCAGATCAGTTGAACAACTTTTCCTATGCTTCGCAACTGTCGACCGGCATTCCCCTTGCTCCATGGCAACCAACAGGTTTCCCCTCTACCTCACCATCCCTGATCGCGTATCATTGGGCCCTGTTTTGAATGCCATTTGAAAATCCTATGCATCTCGAATGACTCCAGGTATCTTCCTCTGAAGATGTTCCCGCTCGGGATCCTAGAAAAGGAAAGGCCCCTACGGTTATGTGTTCCTCCGAATAGCCAGACACTCCTTTCTCTGTAAAGATTTTCGAGGATAAACTACCGTGCCATTTCTAGTCACTTGCCATAGGAAAGCACAGAGGTTCAATTGACCCAAAAGACCATCTGCTCAAATTTAAAAATGTTGCCATGATGCACCAATACACTAATGGTGTAAAGTGTAGAGTGTTTTTGATAACACTCTCTGGTCCTACTCAAAGATGGTTCAACCGACTCCCTATAGACTCCATCAGCAATTTCAAGGATTTCAAGAAGGCATTTCTTTATCATTTTGTGAGTAGTCTAAGGTACCACAAGACTACTTTAAGCTTGTTCTCCCTCAAACAAGGACCGAAGGATGCATTAAGGGCTTATATCAAGCGATTTAATCAAGTCGCTATAGATGCCCCCTCTGTCACTCTAGAGATTTTGGTGAGCATTTTTTTCAAGGGATTTAATGATGGTGACTTCTTCTGCTTCTTGGTGAGGAAGCCTCCCAAAGACTTTGACAACTTTTTTTGGGAGGGCAGTTAAGTACATTAATGTGGAAGAGGCCCAAGTAGCCCAAAAGAAAGAAGTAGTCCCACATGTTCCAGCCTTTTCCATAGAACACAAGCCTCCCCCCTCTCCCGTCCAACACAAGGGACCCATGACAAACCATCACCATCAGTCCCATGGACCATATATGATCCACCATGTGTGGTTGTTTGGATGTCATTCGGCGAACCTCACAAGTGGGTCCCCTCGTTCTGTACTTACCACCGGTCAGGGACTCACGATACTGAAGATTGCTACCAGTATAATCAAGAAATGCACTGAGCGGTTGACCAAGGATTTTGGCACCAGTTGTAACGACCCAATTTTTCTCATTAGGAGTTCTAAAAGTTCTTAAAAATATTTAGAAATATTTTAGAAATATTCTAGAGATTTTTAGAAATTTTTAGATTATTTTTATGTAATTTTTGGAGGTTGTTTGGTATTTTTACTAAACGAAGGAAGTTTCGACAAAAAAATGTCCAAACCGAGAATTGAACCCATGACCTTTGACTTGGTCAAAACCCAGCTAACCAAGTGGGCAAACAGATTTTTCTGTTTAGAAAAGGTAGCGAATTTATTTAAGATAGTTAACGGAATATTGGATTATAAAAGGGATAAGTTGATGTTGGATTTGTTTGTTTAGAAAAAGTAGCAAATTTATTTAAGATAATTAACAGAATATTGGATTATAAAAGGGATAAGTTGATGTTGGATTTGTTTGTTTAGAAAAAGTAGCAAATTTATTTAAGATAATTAACAGAATATTGGATTATAAAAGGGGATAAGTTGATGCTCTGTTTTCCCGTGACTTAAACCATTCTCTCCTTCTCTTCTGCGTACGATGGCGGAGCTCGGGAATAGGGTATCATCTCCGGCGGCCGTCCAAGGTCCTAGATGCCCTTTTTGTTCGGTTGTGAGTCCAAGAATCAAGGTAAGTGCTTCTCACCTGCAGTAGGAGTAGTTTCAGACCTTTGTTCTTCTTGAATTCGAAGCATGAGAAGCGCTTATAGTGCAGATTTTTAATTAAGCATATAGTGCAGATTTTAATTAAGCTTATAGTGCAGATTTTTATGTAGGCTTATAGTGCAGATTTTAATTAAGCTCATAGTGCAGATTTTGATTTAGGCTTATAGTGCAGATTTTAATTAAGCCTATAGTGCAGATTTTAATTAAGCTCATAGTGCAGATTTTTATTTAGGCTTATAGTGCAGATTTTAATTAAGCTTATAGTGCAGATTTTAATTAAGCTTATAGTGCAGATTTTTATTTAAGCTTATAGTGCAGATTTTAATTAAGCCTATAGTGCAGATTTTTATGTACACTTATAATGCAGATTTTAATTAAGCATTGCAGTGTAGATTTTTCATTAAGCATTTCAATTATAAATTTTGAGTTCCCTATCAGTATTTTGAGTTTAAGAAAAGTATAAGAAAGATAAAGAAAAGAAAGAAAAAGGCCAAGGCCTTAAGTAGATCCCAAAGTCAAGACTTTAGGGAATTTGACACACAAGGTGCTAAAGAAAATGCCGAGACATTATATATTAGAAGTATTAAAAGATAACAAGTATTTTACTTTTATCAGTGGCACTGTGCTGGACTCTCAGTTGTCCTTGGGTTGGGCTCCCATAGTCGTCCCTAGGTTTAGATAACCTAGTAGTAACGACACGGCCGACGGTCGACGACCCGAGGGTCGCCAAATGGGCCGCCAAATGGGTCGGGTCGTTACAAAAGTAAAAGCACAGTTGCCGGGCCCAAAAGAAGTTGATTATTATTTTGAAGTATTTAAGTATAAGTTTTTGAACAAGTAAAGCAATTTTTTTACATAAGTATAAAGTATTAAAGAATAAGTTTTAAACAAGTGAATTAAAGAATAAGTTTAGAATAGATGAATTAAGTTTCACTTTGTTTTAAAATCAGCAAGCTGAGTTTTCTTTTATGCTAGCATGTTATTTAGATTAGCTTACTGTTCTTTGCTATTTTCTGAGCATGAGTAGCTTTACATGTTTAGTATTTCAGCATGTCTTGTTCTTTTATTAGTAGATGAGTATGAGTAGTATTTCTTTCTGAGCATTCAGTTTTAGACTTCTTCCAGTTACATGCATATTCGAGTTTTGTGAGTTAGATAGCGCTTACTAAGCAATCTTGCTTATAGTTGCATTTTCCTCTTACTGCAGATAAAGGAAAGGAAAAGTTATAGCAAAGGAAGGCGACAAGGAGGTGCGGATGGATGTGTGATGTCTGGACTATAGAAGCCTTGGGACCTAGCATAAGGATTTATTAAGATTGCCATTTATTAAGAATGTATTAGATGATTCATTTAGTCTTCCGCTGCTAGTTAATTGTATGTTTTGAGTTCTCCGAGAGTTTTAGGAATTTCTATCAACATGTGAACAAGGATAGTTAAGTAAAGTTAGTAGTACAGTAGCGCTCCACCCTCACAGTCCAGTAGTGAGGAGGGTGGGGTGTTACACCAGTAGCCTCCTCAAAATAATAGATGACAAAATCAGCAGCATAGCGGACCTCCGGGGAGGTGCCCCACCAATATCGATCGACTGAATCAGGTGCCCCAACCACAAAATAGTTGGCCCCTATCCTCCCTGTAGCCAAGCCCGAGCGCTCTCAGACTCGATAAGAAGAATATCATGGTAACACCATTCAAGAAGATGTCGGCATGATAATGGGTGATTAGACCGACGAGGACTCTAATAGGGTAAGAAAGTCCCATGGGTGTTGGTTGGAAATTCATGAAGTGAGCTGCAACCAAGAGTAGGCCAAAGCCCTAAGATTAGTTTTGGTCTTAAAGATCTTGAGGGGATGGAAGTACCCCACGATAACACCCTGATTATCAAAGCTTCTATCGCTAACTATAATGTGTACAAGATTTTTGTTGAAACAGGTAGCTTTATGAATCTCATCTTCAAGAAGACATTCGACTAACTACAGATTGAAAGGAGTGAGCTCCAACCCATGGAAATACCGTTATATGAATTCACTGGTAATGAAGTATAGTCGCTTCGGTAAATTAGGCTTGTTATTTCTCTCAAGAAGGAGCCCCTGATGAGGACTCAACGGTCAACATTTATAGTGATGGACGCGCCTTCTACATATAATGTGATCTTGGGAAGGTTGACATGAAATGAGTTCCACGCGGTCGTTTCGACCTTCTACCAGAAGATCAAGTTCCCAGTAGATGATTTAGTGGCGAAGTAAAAGAAGACCAACTAGTAGCATAGAGATGTTATGTAGATATCATCAAAACCAAGGCATGAAAAGCCCTCAAGATCCAATAAGCAGGGATGAATGCAATACCTGATACACCCCTAGCCCGCTTCAAGAGGAAAAAGAAGAAGTACAAATCCACCTAGATCAACCAGATGCCACCACTTAGATAGAAGTCGACATACCCCTAGAACTAAAAAAGGAGTTGGTCACATGTTTGACACGCAATAATGATGTATTCGCTTGGACACCATAGGAAATCATGGGCATATAGCCAATCATGAGGGAGCACATATTCCATGTCCTCTCGGATGCACAGCCAGTCAAGCAAAAGAAAAGGGACTTCAGAGCCGATTAGAACAAGATCATCTGAGAGGAAGTCGACAAGCTGTTAGAAGCATGTCATATTCGAGAGTTACAGTTCCAAGCTTGGCTAGCTAATGTGGTGCTGGAATCCAAGTCTGAGAATAAATGGCGTGACTACATTGATTTCTTAGACCTAAACAAGGTATGCCCAAAGGATTATTATCCTTTACCCCACATTGATCAAATGGTGGATTCAACTTCTAGATGCGAGTTAATATGCATGCTTGATGCTCATTAAGGTTACCAGGTGTCACTCTCTAAAAAGAATCAGGAAAAAGTTAGTTTCATCACTGTCAATGGAACTTATTGTTATAATATTATGTTGTTCAAACTAAAAATGGCAAGGCCAACTTATCAATGGATCATGAACAAATCTTTCAAGATCAGATCAAAAGAAACATGAAAGTATATGTCAATGACATCTTGATTAAATCCTATTGATCGACAGATTTGGTGGCAGATATTGATGAAATATGCAACACATTATGGACGTACGGGCTCAAGTTGAACACTAACAAATGCTTATTTGGAGATAAAAGTGATTGTTTCCTTGGCTATGTGGTGACCGAGCGAGTGATCGAGGCCAACCTGAGTAAAGTATAGACCCTTCGTAATATGGCTTCGTCGCGTAATATGAAGGAAACGCAACAGCTGACCGGATGAATCACTGCATTATCCTAGTTTATCTCAACATAATCCAATCAGAGCCTCCTGTTTTTCAAGATACTTTGCTGAGTCACTAAATTTTAATGGAATGTGGAATATGATAGGGCTCTGGAGGAACTTAAAGACTATTTATCAAATCTGCCTATTCTCGCTAAGCCCGTGGCTAGAGAAACACTATAGGTGTACTTGTCCACTACTAATGGGGTTGCTGGATCTGTCCTAGTGAGACAAGAGAATAATGAGCAACAACCAATGTACTTTTTAAGTCATTTATTGAAAGATGTTAAATGTTGCTATATTACTCTTGAGAAGTTAGCATTTGGGCTAGTTTTGACAGCACAAAGGCTATGATCTTATTTTCTTTCTCATTTCATCATCGTGCTAAGCAATATCTAGGGGTGACAATTTTCTCCATGGGTTTAGGGCCTCGTGAGGAAAACTCAAAATCGGGATGAGAATCCTCAATTTATTCGAAGATGAGGGTAGGTTCAGGGATTGGGGCAGGTTCGAGGATTTTTTTTCAAACATAGGGGCGGGTTTGGGGTGGTATAGGGATATTATCCCCATCCCCAAACCCACCCCTAAATAATAATAATAATAATAATATTATTATTATTATTATTATTATTATTAAAAAAATATTAATAATAATGTCATTAAATAATATTGATAATAATAATATTATTAATATTTGTTAAATATTAATAATAATAATATTATTAATATTGATATTAATATTATTATTAATACTAATATTAAAATAATAATAGCATAAAATTAATTTCAAAGATGGGAGCGAGAATAGGGGCAGGGATGGGATTTGATCCCCGTTAGTTCGGGTTCGGGGATTCTTCGAACTTGAAAAAGTGAGGATGGGGTGGGGATGGGGATGACAAATCCGTCCTTAGCCCGTCCCATTGTCATCCCTACCAATATCATTCTTGTCAGAGTGATTATTAACCTGGAGGTGTCAGGGAGATTAATTAAGTGGACCACAGAACTAAGTGAATACGACATACAATATAAACTCCGGTCAATCATCAAGGTTAAGACCCTAGCCAACTTTGTGGCTAAAATACCAATCCTGGAGCCCGAAGAAACTTGGAGAATTTAGATGGATGAATAGTTCACTCGACAAAGTAGTGGTATGAGAATTCTCATGATATCACCCCGGAAAGACCGAGTGCAATTATCCATTCGACTCGACTATTAGGTCACTAATAACGAAGTATAATATAAGGTCTTGATAGTCAAACTACAAGCCGCCAAGCAAGTAGGATCATCTTGCATTTTGATACACTCAAATTTTCAGTTCACAGCTCAATAATTAGTTGATAATTTTGAGATCAATAGCGAGCGGCTAAAGATGTATATAGAAGCCTTTGAAAGATTAAAGGTTAGATTCCAGGAATTAACACTGCAGTAGATTCCCCAGGCGGAGAATCAGAAGGCTAATGAGTTAGCAAAGTTAGCTGACTCATTAATTCCTTGGGTGCAAGATAAATCAATAGAGCAAACACTGTTGATAGCTTATATTGATCGACAAGTAAGTAACGAGTTACAAGATGATTGAAGAGCTTCATTAATCTCCTTCCCCCCAAAAGGAGTCGCACCAGCCGATCCAAAGCAAGCACAAATGATAAGAAAGAAAGTCGACTGGTTCACCATGATAAGAGATCACTTGTACAAAAGAACTTTCCCTTATCCTTTGCTTAAATGTCTTAAACCAGAAGATGTGAAGTATGTTCTGCAAGAGGTTCATCAAGGTTCCTATGAGAGCCACCCTGGAGGTCAATCGCTCACTCAAAAGATCTTGTTAGCCAGATATTTTTGGCCCACTATGCAGATTGATTCGGCAAAGATTGTGACTACCTGCTTGTCAACTCAAAAATATCAAGTATTCCACACTGTCCTATAGAGATTTTGAAGACCTTAATCATTTCTTTCCCTTTTGACTAATAGAAAATGGATATCGTAGGGTCATTCTCAATGTCTCCAGTGTAGAAAGATTCTTGTTTGTTGTCGTGGATTATTTATCTAAGTGAATGGAGGCGGAAGTCTTAGCAAAAATTACAGAGAAGATGGCCATCAAGTTTCTATGGAAAAATATCCTCTGCTGGTATGGAATCCCTTATAAATTCATTTCAGATAATAGAAGGCAATTCTAGGTGGAGGATTCAAGAGTGGTGCTTAGGCTATGTATTTTGCAAGCTTTCACTTCTATAGCATATCCTCAAATTAATGGCCAGATGAAAATTACCAATAGGGAGATTATCAGAGGCCTTAAAGTCAAGCTAGATCAGGTGAGAGGAAGTTGGTTAGATGAGCTTCCTAGTGTTTTGTGGACTTATCGCACTACTCCTCATGAAAGTATAGGTATAACCCCTTTCTATCTCATTTATGAGGGAGAGGTGGTGGTCCCGGTAAAGGTTGGCCAGGAGTCTGATCGGTGATGATTGTATGACAAAGATAACTCCGGTCGACATCTTATGGAACTAAATCTGACCAGCGAAAGCAAAGAAAAAGCAGTTGCTCAACTGATGGTGTATTGTCAAAGGATGAGACAAAATTACAATCGGAGAGTCATCCTTAAATTCTTTGAAATTGGAGATTTAGTGTGGAAGAGAATTAAGCCAGTTGGAGACGTTAGCAAATTGGAACCTCAATGGGGTGGATCGTATGAAGTCATCCAGAAGCTCACTTCAAGTGCTTATTATATCCAGGATGTCAATGGGAAGAGCTTGGACCGACCATGGAGAGCCAATTATCTTCAATCCTATCGAACTTAAGGATATGCTTGTACTACATATATATTTTGTTGAGTAATTGTGCTTAATGAGAATGCAGGCAAGCTTTACTCAAAGAGATATTGTCCCAGACTCTTGTGCCTTAGGGCTAAGTTATAAGTGGAGTTTTTCGTACCTAATGATCATCCGGTTGGCTAGAAATTCTAGACTCTTGAACCTTAGGGCCAAGTTATAAGCAAGGTTTCTCGTGCCTAACGACCATCCGATCGGATAAAATTCCAGACCCTTGTGTCTTAGGACTAAGTTATAAATGGCATTCCCCGTGTCTAATGACTATCTCGTCTGATAAAAATTCCATATTCTTGTGGCTTAGGGCCAAGTTATAAGCAAAGTTCCCCATATCTAATGACCATCCGGTTGGATAAAATTCTAAACTCTTGTACCTTATGACCAAGTTACAAGTGGGGTTCATTGTGCCTAATGACCATCCGGTCGGATAAGATTCCAGACTCTTGTGCCTTGGGGCCAAGTTATAAGTAAGGTTCCTCTTTCCTAACGATCATCCAGTTGAATAAAATCTAAACTCTTATGTTTTAGGGTCAAGTTATAAGCGGGGTTCCCCATGCCTAATGACTATCCGGTCAGATAAAATTCCAAACTCTTGTACCTTATGGTCAAGTTATAAGTGGGGTTCCTAGTGCCTAATGACCATTTGGTCAGATAAAAATTTCAAACTCTTATGTCTTGAGTGGACAAGTTACAAGTGTGGTCCTACGCACCCTTATAGAAATGGTACTCAGTCACTCGCTTGGCCTTCCTACTCATTTGGCTCTACAATACCCAGTCGCTTGATCGACAACCATATTTGTGCTTGGAAAATTGATCGTAATTCACTCTTAGCCGGTTGCCAGACATCATAACGCTCAACTATTTGCTTAGCCTTAAGATATTCATCCATCTCTCCGTGCTAAAGCAAAAGAACACGGACTCAACCCTATTGCATAGTCCTGGTTGGCTAAAGGCAGCGTTCACACTAAGGCAGTCAGTTAGCATTCACGCCTAGACACATAATAGGGAATTCATCCTTGCCCTCACTACGTGATTCACATAATGCTCTCATTTTTACCGGGTTGCTTACCTAATATTACTATCGTTACACTTGATAGATACTCTAGCAGGCGTAAACATCAAAATAAATGTATGATAGAAAGATGAGTTATCAAAATCAGACTAAATAGTGAAGGTAAAGTTTATTACATTTTTTCAAATGTAAAGGGAGAAAGTTTTAAGAATTAGGTACTAAGCGAAATCGGGGAAGGCATCGTTAGGAATATCATCATAAATTTTCTGAAGGCAGTAGAACTTTGCCCGAAGTTCGACAGTGAGATGATCAACCTCTCTTAGCTACTTGATGGCACCTTTGTTGGTTGCTACTCGGAATACCGTCCTAGTTCCCCTGTACAAAAATTTGTACAAGCATAGAACTATCCTAGCTACCCATGTGCTCTACTAAAGTTAAATTTGGATTGCAAACGATGCTCATTATTAATCCAAATTTCCCTTTTAGAAATTAAACTTGGATTGGGAACGAAACTTAACATTCTTACTCCAAGCTCAACCGATGAGATCTTCCTAAGTTAAACCATATTACAGAAGTTATCAAATATCTATTTCTAAGATCAGCTTCCAGGTTAAACATGGTGAGGCACTAAACCTTCTTGGGTATGGGATCATCCACCACTTCCTAGATAAAGTCTCTCAGAGAAATTGGATATTTAGCTTATTACAGTAAACTAGGTTTAACTATAGAGATCTCAATAAAAGCACAATATCGAAACATGAAATCGAAACAAAAATCGATAACAAAAATGATAACTAAAACCGATAACCTCTTGTGTTTGGTTTTACAAGATCTATACAAAAAGATAAACTAGTCATGATGCGAAAACTAATAACTAGTTATACCTTTCGTAGCTTATAGACCTCTTGATCTTCTATTGTATTCCTCTCCTTCTCTTGAATGTCGTGTGGGCGACTATCTTCCAAGAGGTAGTCCACCCAAGCTTCTTCCAAAGCTTCCAAGATCCAGCCACCAACTATCCTCCAAGGGATGCTAGACAAGAGAGCTTCCTTCTCTTCTTCTTCTCCTTCAAGCAACTGACCACCAAGAGATCACCACCAACTGATGTCGCCGGCCTCCAAGAGAGAAAATAAAAGGAGAGAAGAGAAAGAGCAAGGGCCGGCCACCAAGGAACAATAGAGAGGAATAGAAGATGTGTTATTGGGTGAGACACCCCCTCATTCTCTTTTATATTCCTTGGTCTTGGCAAAAAAGGAAAGTTTTGTAACAAAAAATAAAACTTCCTTTCTTATCATAGCATGGTCGGTCACAAGCTTGTTCTCCAAGCAAGGAAAGATTTTAAACAAAAAATTAAAATCTCTCTTTTAAAATTCCTTTTGTGGATAGTTATAAAAGGAATGTTTTATAAATTAAAATCTCTCTTTTAAATTCTTTTATAGATATCTATAAAAGATAAGATTTAAAATAAAACATGGTTTCAAAAAGGAAATTTTTATAACAAAAATTAAAATATTTCTTTCACATTATAGATAACTATAAATAAGGAAAGATTTCAAATCTCTCTTTTATTCCTTTGTAGAAAGCTATAAAAGAAAAAATTTTAAAATATACAACTCTCTTTTAAAACCAACATAAAAGGAAAGTTTTTAACAAAATAAAATCTCCCTTTTATTTCCTTTTATGACCAATCTAAAAAAGAAAAGTTGTATATTAAAATCATCCTTTTAAATCCTTTTTATGGATCTCTATAAAAGGAAATAGTTTACAAAAAATAAAACTTCCTTCTTCTTGTGTGTGGTCGGCCCCTTGCTTGGGCACCAAGCAAGGCTTGGCCGACCCTAGCTTGGGCTCCAAGCTTAGCTTGGCTGGCCCCTTGCTTGGTCTCCAAGCAAGGCTTGGCTGGCCGTAGCTTGAGCCTTAAGAAGGTAGGCTTTGGGTGGATATAAGACTTTATATAAGAGGCTACAATAGGGACCTAGAGGAGGAATTGGTTTTGGTCTCCCGATGAGCTTGAGCTTCCCGTGTTCGCCCCGAACACCCAACTCAAATTCATCAATAATAACGCATACCACCAAAGAATTATTATTGCACTATCGCACCAATCCCATATTACAATATGGGCTCATTCTTATCATGAGTGTGTTAGTCTCCTTGTGTTTAAGATATTGAATATCCACTAATTAAATGAGTTACTGACAACTCACTTAATTAATATCTAGCTCCAAGAGTAGTACCACTCAACCTTATCGTCATGTTGGACTAACTCCACCTGCAGGGTTTACATGACAATCCTTATGAGTTCCTCAAGGGGACATCATCAACCTAGATTACTAGGACACAGTTTCATTCTATAATCAACAATATGCCATATAAATAATATCATTTCCCAACTTATCGGGCATATTGATTTAACGAGCTAAATCACACCCTTTGATAAATTAAAGAAATAAATATTAAATATACATGCTTGTTATTATATCATGATTAAGAGTACACACTTCTATAATAACAGAGGTTTTGTTCTTTTATATAGTCAGTATAAAAAGAAACTACCTCAAATGGTCCTGCTCAATACACTCATAGTGTACTAGTGCAACTTATTAGTCAAGATAAACTAATACCTAATTACACTATAACCACTCCAATGGTTTGTCCCATTCCATCTTGGTTGTGAGCAACTATTTATAATTTATAAGGAACTAATAACATGAACTTCTGTGTGTCTCCTCACACCATGTTATCTTCAATATAAATTAAATGGACAACTACACTTAACATAAATGTAGACATTTGAGCAATGTGATTCTTATTTCTAAATAAATGTTTATACAAAAATCTAGGCTTTTAGTATATATTCCAACAGCCTTCTGCGCCAGATCTAAACATCTTTATCATTCTTTGGCTCAAGAGCCTGTTGAAGTCCTGGGACCAAAGTATTCCACCTTTTTGTGCCTCCCAACGCACATCTTCCCCGACCTAATAACTTTCCAGCTTGACTTTGTGAGAATCTAGCTTAGTTGTTTTACCCGCCAACTCAAACTCATAGGTCAAGACGAGCTTGTTAAGTTTAGAGATTAAAGCCTTGGCCTACACAGTCTTCTTATCTAAATCTGACAGTGTGTGTTGCCTCCACGCACTCTCCAACTTCAACTTGAACTCTAATGTGGTAAGTGTTAGGATGTATACTAAAAGCCTAGCTTTTGGTATAAACATTTATCTAGAAATAAGAATCACATTGGTCAAATGTCTACATTTATGATAAATGTAGTTGTTCAATTAATTTATATTGTAGATAACATGGTGTGTGGTGTCACACACAGAATATCATGTTATCGGTTCCTTATAAATTATAAACAGTAGCTCACGACCAAGATGGAAAGGAACTGTAACACCCCAAATTTCACGATTTAGAGTCCTAAAAGACCTTATTAAAATCTAGAAATGCTTTAGAAAAATTCTAGAGATTTTTAGGAATTTATAGAATATTTTTATGTAATTTTTGGAGGCCGTTTGGTATTTTTACTAAACGAAAGAAGTTTCAACAAAAAAATGTCCAAGCTGAGGCTTGAACCGACAACCCCTGACCCGAGCAAAACCCGGCTAACCAACTGGGCTAGCAGTTATTACTTGATCAAATAAGGGTCGAATTGTATTTAAGTAATAAATAGTTAATAGCAGAATAAAAGGAGAATAAAAGGCTCGGCTAGGGATTTGAACCTGCGACCTTTGGCTCGGTCAAAACCCGGCTGACCAAGTGATCCAGCCACCGGTTCTGTTTAGAAAAGGAAGGAAATTCTATTTAAGGAAGTTAATGGAATCCGGGAATTTAAAAGAGAAACTTAAGGCTTAATTTTCCCGTGACCTAAACCTAATCCTTTTCCCTCCCGATCCCTTCCTCTCTCACGCGACAAAGGCAGCTCGGGCGGAAACAAGCCGCGGCTAGGGCACGATTCCGGCGGCCGGCGGGTGGCTAACTCGAGGTGGTTCTTCACCGTCGTGATCCTTGCGTCGAGGAGGAATCGTAAGCACGAAGGAGTCGAAGCTTGCAACTTTCGCGAGCCCTAGAAGTTGTTCCGGTTGTAGGTTTAAGAAGAGGTAAGTCGCTTACTCACCTGTGGTAAGAGGGGTTCCGGATCTGGTTCTCTTGGAATGCGATGTATATTGTAAATTTTGGTCTTGAGATTTCTGCCGTGTGCTTTAATGAAAGGAAATGGGGTTTGCTTGTTTGTTTGTTTAGCTTGTAGTCTGCTTGCTTCGGATTTGATCAGGATGTTTAGTTAGGCATATGATTTATTTTCCAAAGCATGAAGTAGGGAGCAAGGAATTTATATTGCTGCCGTAAGTTACTGTGCAGTTTGGAATTTGTTGTTCTAAGCAATGAGCATGAAGAACAATTAGGATTTTAGGTTTCCAGTAGCGAGTTGTTTACAGTAGAAATTCCTTCTTTGGTTCCCTTGCCGTTGCACATAGCAATCACCTTTTAATGGCATGAGCTTAACAGAAAAATCTGTCAATGCGCTGCTTAACAGAATAGTTGAGGTTTCGGATTAGATTTGCAGGCTTCCTTTTTTCCTTCTTCCTTGCAATTCTGCTAAAGCAATGAATCAGTTTATATAGTTTTGTTTTAAGTCTTCAGCAAGTTTAATTTGGTCTGTTTTGTGCTATGTATGACATTCATGAAAGCTGTTTTGCTAATTAAACTGCCAACATATATAGATATTATTAGTGGATGTCTATTACTTGATGGTTCCTATTTTTCATGGAGGAAAAGAACACGAAAGAGGATAGGTGTGAGGAGCATTTAGCTCCTTTTGGTTACCTGCCATGCCACAGTTCCAGGAGGAATTGCCCCTTTAGTTTTAGGGATTTTAGCACAGCATTCATTATATGATTTTAAGAAATTTGAGCATAAAATGGGTTAATCTGGAACATGCAGTTGGTTGCATTGGATAGTGCCTTAGTTTAGACTTCTTTAGTTTTGGCAGTAGGCGTGTACCATATTTAATAGAAGTGTAGAATTTTAGATTCCTATAAGCATCTAGTTCTTTTCAATTTGCAGTTTAGCAAGTATAAGATTTAGTTTTCTTACCGTGTAGTTTTAGTTTTCCCCTTCGTGCTCAAGTTCCAGATTTAGTTCTCTTTAGTTTTCCTTTTGTTAACTTTGTATCTAAGTATAAGATTTCAGTTTCAGATTTAGTTTCTTATGCTTCCTTAACTAGTTGGAACAACCCTTATATTTAGCATACAAGTTTAGATCTTTTTGTGCCATTAATGGGCACGAACAGCCCTATGTTTAGCATTTTCTGTTTAGACTTTTTGTGCTAATTAGAGGGTATGAACAGCCTTGAATCTAAGTACATAGTATTAGTTTTCTTTGCTATTTTAACAAACATGATCAACCCTGTTTATTAGCATTACAGTTTTAGTTTCTTCTCTATTTTAACAAGCATGAACATCTACTCTCTAAGTGTATGCAGTTTTCCTTTTAAAGAATGCAGATCTTTCTTTCTTTGATTTATTTCTGTTGTAGCATGTCTAAAGACTTCAGATTTGTTTTCCTTTGTTTTAATCTGTTATAGCATGTTTGAAGAGGCTAGTATTTTACTTGAACAAGTATAAGAAAGATAAAGAAAAGAAAGAAAAAGGCCAAGGCCTTAAATAGATCTCAAAGACAAGACTTTAGGGATTTTGACACACAAGGTGTTAAAGAAAATGCCGAGGCATTATATAGAAGAATTAAAAGATAACAAGTATTTTACTTTTATCAGTGGCACTGTGCTGGACTCTCAGTTGTCCTTGGATTGGGCTCCCATAGTCGTCCCTAGGTTTAGATAACCTAGTAGTAACGGCTCGGCCGACGGTCGACGGTCGATGACCATAGGGTCGCCAAATGGGCCGCCAAATGGGCCGCCAAATGGGTCGGGTCGTTACAAAAGTAAAAGCACAGTTGCCGGGCCCAAGAAGAAAGTTGATTATTATTTTGAAGTATTATAAGTATAAGTTTTTGAACAAGTAAAACGAGTTTTACATAAACATAAAGTATTAGAGTTTAAGTTAGAATAAATGAAATAAGTTTCATATAGTTCTAAAAATCAGTAAGTTTAGTTCTTTGTTCTACCATGTTTATCTAGTGGATGAGTAGTTTTCATGTTTACCTATTAGATGAGTAGCATGATTAGCCATTAGAATTACATGAGTAGATTCCTTAGCTTTTCTTTGCTATTAGTTTGACATGAGCAGTTATGTTTATGCTTTATTTCTTTTTAGAGCATATAGTTTCTAGTTCTTTTCGTATACATGCACATTCGTGATTTTGTGAGTTAGATAGCGCTTACTAAGCAAATTTTACTTATAGATTGCAATTCCTCTTACTGCAGATACAGGAAAGGAAAAGATATAGAAAGGAAGGCGACAAGGAGGTGTTCGAAGGATGTGTGATGCCAGGACTATGGAAGCCTTGGGACTAGGAAAGAAGTTTTAATTTTAGTTTCCGCATTTTAGTTATTGTAAACATTTTGAGTTGTATTTTAAGTTCATGTCATTTGAGATTATTCTGTTTAGATTGCATGTAGGATGAGTTCATTTTAGTAAGTAGATATTTGTGTGTTTGATGCTTATTTAACTGTGTGGTTGATTGATATGTGTTCCAGCCGCTTGTGGCTGAGTATATATTGCATGTATTGTTGAATATGGTCACCGGTACAGGGGAGACTCTGCCGAAATTTTTCGGTAGGGTTTCCATGTGATTTTTAATCATACCGGTTAAGTAGAGTTAGTAGTTAAGTAACGGTCATCCTTAGAGAGTAGTGTTGGTGCGGGTAGCACTAACGGTCTAACCTAGGTTTTGATGAATGACAAATAGGTTAAGTTAGTTTTGTTGTTGTCTGACACTTTGATCGAGTGTGCAGGATAAGTCCAGACAGGTCGACGGGCTGACCGGATGTCTGGCACGAAGTCCAGCTAGGTCGACGGGCTGACCGGACGCTTGGCAAGAAGTCCAGCTAGGTCGACGGGCTGACCGGATAGCTGGCAAGAAGTCCAGACGGGTCGAAGGGCTGACCGGACGTCTGGCAGGTAAGTGAGGTAAGTCACTAGAGGGGAGTGACTGCGAGGACGCGTTCCCGGGAAGGGAACATTAGGCGTCGATCCGGCTTAGATCCATTTCGGATGTCTAAGTCGAGATCGTGACTAGATTCCGGTCTCGGAAAGACAGAATCTAAGTCATACTATTTGTGCTAATTCATAAATGTGCTAACAATCTATTTTGCAGAATATATATTGCCTCGGACTAACTTTGTTTTGCAGGAAAAGGGAGTTTTCTGGAACAAGGTGGTCCGGGCGCCCGGAAGGGATCCGGGCGCTCGGAAAGCAAATTATATCCAGGCCAAGTCGTCACCACATGGAGCATCTCGGTTTGAGCAACTACGTCACATTCCAGGCGCCCGGAAGGAATCCAAGCGCCCGGAGCAACATATAAAAGAAGCCCCAGGCAGGAGCTTCATGATCATCTTTCACATCTGAGAACTCTGAGATTACTCGCTCTGCTGCTCTGCGCTCCAACGACGCTCACAAAGCTCCGACGACACGTTCCCGCTCTTTTAAATTCCTTGTCTGTCGGTACAGCTTTTTTTTTATTTTCATTAGCATCTTTTTGTACTTAAATTGTAATTATCCGAATTGCTAGTGAATTGTCCAACGAAAGTACTCAAGGAGTATGGGCCTTCGAGTAGGAGTCGTCACAGGCTCCGAACGAAGTAAAAAACCCTGTGTCTACTTTACTTTTCTGCTGCGCTTATACTCGATATTTTCGAATCGATATTCACCTCCCCCTCTATCGAATCTAACGGTCCTACAAGTGGTATCAGAGCAAGTACCGCTCTGATTTGGTACAACCACCAATCAGACTGGGGGTGAAACCTTTTATTTTTTTCGGTTTTCACTTTTACACTTTATTCCAAACTAGTTTATTTTTTAATATTTTTTTTCAATTAAATATAAATTGGTGCAACACCAATCTAGATTTTTTTTACTTTTCCTGCACTACTAATCCAAGACCAAGTCTTGGGATATTTTTTTTTGGCTATTTACTTGTGTACAGGATGTCCCAACAAGAAGGCTTCAGCACAGTACGACCTCCACTCTTCAACGGGGACGATTTTCCGTACTGGAAGAAGCGCATGGAGGTTTATCTCAAAACAGACTTCGACCAGTGGATGAGCGTCACGAGACCCTATAAAATTCCAGCGGACAACTCTGGGAATATACTGGATCCTGAAGACTGGACAGCAGATTTGAAGAAAAAAGCGTCAACAGAAAATAAAACGATCAACACTCTACAGTGCGGATTAACAAGAGAAGAACTAAACAGAGTCGGTCCACACAAAAACGCTAAAGAGCTGTGGGACAAATTGATCGAGCTGCACGAGGGAACAAGCGACGCCAAGGTAACCAAACGAGACCTGCTCTTAAATAAAATTCTTAATATAAAAATGCAGGAAGGTGAAACGGCAAATCAGCTCCACGCGAGGATCAAGGACATCCTCAACGGGCTTCATGCGATAGGCCACCAGATGGAAAACAGAGACTTAATAAGGTATGCATTAAATGCTTTTCCACGTAATAGTTTGTGGGCATCAATCGTAGATGCCTACAAGATTTCTAAAAATCTTTCTAAGTTAAAATTAGACGAGCTTTTCTGTGAATTAGAATTACATGAACAAACTAATGCTGGAGCCGAGAAAGGTATAGCTTTATTTGCAGGTTCATCCAAGGAAAAGAAGAGCAAGCCTGAATATGAAGAAGATTCCAACCAAGACTCCGAAGACGAAGAACACCTGGTGAACTTGGTAAGAAAAATGTTCACCAGGAGAAAAAGGAGCTTCAGCAAAAAGGACCTTCAAAAGATCAGCTCTCCCTCAGAACAAAAGAACGTGACTTGCTTTGGATGCAATAAAAAGGGACACTACAAGAACGAATGCCCAAAACTGAAGTTCGACAAACCGAAGTCAACCAAAAAGAAGGCCCTCAAAGCAACGTGGGACGACTCCTCGGACGAATCGGAGGAAGAAGAGCAGAAACATCAGAGCCACCTCGCACTGATGGCCCGCGAAGCTGAAACAGAAGACGAGTCGGAAGATGAAGACGGGTCTGAACCCGAAACAAGCCACGAGTCCGTACTCGTTTTCGAAGGCCCGAATGAGGTAGATTTTAATTTAAACAAAAAATTTTTTAGAATTATTTCATGTTTAAATAGTAAATTGATTAAACTAGAAAATGAAAACAAATCAGTTCTTGAGGAAAATCATAACCTCAAGGAACAAAAAGAAAATACAAATCCAACTCAAGATCTAACACTTGAGGAGGAGAATTTATCATTAAAAAATGAGATTAACAATTTAAAAGAAATGTTAGAAAAATTCACAACAAGATCAAAAAATCTAGACTTAATCCTAAATAATCAAAAAGCATGCTATAATAAAACCGGACTAGGATATAAGTCTAATTCAAATAAAACCTTCAAATCATTAATAACCCAATACAAATCAACCAATCTAGCTTGGGTTCCGAAAGCGTGCTTAACCACGCAAATAGGACTCAATCAATATTATATACCGAAAGAAAAAATACATTATATAAAATCGAATAAACCAAACCAAAATCCAAAATACAAACCTAAATCAAATTCAAAATCTAAACACTTTAAAAATCAACAAAATTATCACCAAGTTAACTATAACTATAAAAGGAATCGACACAAACCTAAAACTAAAATTTAAATTAATGGTCAATAATTCAGGGGGAGGCTCCAGAATAGCTGGCACCTCCAAAACTAACTTACCCGACAGGGTAACCTAAAACAAACTAACCCGGCAGGGTAACTAGGATTAGAGACCAAGTTTAACTTGAATCATGGTACTGGTGAAGTTTTTGGATGATAGTACGTTAGGGAAACTTGGGCATCGCATGTCTAGAAAGATATGGTTTCGATCTGGTGCATTTGGCCAAGTGGAACTGACCGAAGCTACCCTTAAATGAATCCTAACCAGTTAGACCAGGATTTAGTACTAAGCTCCGTGGATAGGACTATTCGGAAAACCTCGAAAGGTTGGTTACTTCTAATGACGTCCATGTGACTCACCAAGCTTAGAAGTTTATCCGAAAATTGTCTATTTGTGGAAACCAAAGCTAAATCTGAATATAACACAAGTTAAACCAAAACTCCATAATTAACAATACAATTTCATCTCACAAAATCATAGGATTCCCTGATTGATAATATAGATCGGGTGAGATGAATAAGGCTTAAATTTTCAAAATTTTAATTTTAAACTTAAAAATTAATTTTAATTTTAAAAATTAATTTCAAAATTTTAATTTTAAACTAAAAAAGTAATTTTAAAAATTAATTTCAAAATTTTAATTTTAAACTTAAAAAATTAATTTCAAAATTTTAATTTTAAACTTAAAAATTAATTTCAAAATTTTAATTTTAAACTTAAAAATTAATTTTAATTTTAAAAATTAATTTCAAAATTTTAATTTTAAACTTAAAAATTAATTTCAAAATTTTAATTTTAAACTTAAAAATTAATTTTAATTTTAAAAATTAATTTCAAAATTTTACTTTTAAACTTAAAAATTAATTTCAAAATTTTAATTCTAAATTTAAAAATTAATTTCAAAATTTTAATTTTAAACTTAAAAATTAATTTTAATTTTAAAAATTAATTTCAAAATTTTAATTTTAAACTTAAAAATTAATTTCAAAATTTTAATTTTAAACTTAAAAATTAATTTTAATTTTAAAAATTAATTTCAAAATTTTACTTTTAAACTTAAAAATTAATTTCAAAATTTTAATTTTAAACTTAAAAAAATTAATTTCAAAATTTTAATTTTAAACTTAAAAATTAATTTCAAAATTTTACTTTTAAACTTAAAAATTAATTTCAAATTTTAATTTTAAAACTTAAAAAATTAATTTCAAACTTAAAAATTAATTTCAAAACTTTAATTTTAAACTTAAAAATTAGTTTTAAAATTTTAATTTTAAAACTTAAAAATTAATTTCAAATTTTTAATTTTACACTTAAAAATTAATTTCAATTTCAAACTTAAAACTCACTTTAATTTTAAAAACTTAACTTAAATAATGTCTGCTCAAAAATAAAAAGACTAACTTTAAATCCTACTCACTGTAGGAAACAAAGTGGATTTTGGACAGTGGTTGCTCCAAACATATGATTGGAGATCACACCAAGTTCACTCAACTCACTTACAAAAGCTTAGGAACAGTTGCCTTTGGAAACAATGGCAAACTCAAGGTAATTGGTATAGGTAATATTGAATTAAAAATAGACTTTATAATTACAAATGTTTTACTTGTTGAAAATTTTAAATATAATCTTCTGATTATAAGTCAATTATGTGATACTAGGTATAAGGTCAAATTTCTATCCACAGAGTGTTTAATTAAACATCTAGATAATCCTACCATAAGCCTAAAAGGTTTTAGAAAAGACAACATCTATGCCATCAACTTAACCACTTCTTCCATTAAGTGTTATTTAACACAAAAAGAAGAAACATAGTTATGGCATAGAAGAATGTCTCACACCAACTTTAGAAATATAAGCAAATTAAATGGACTAGTGAGAGGCTTACCAAAATTACCTAACATAGATTCAACCATATGTAATGCTTGTCAACAAGGTAAACAAACTAAATCCACTCACAAACCAATAAATCAGCCACAAACCAACTCAATATTAGAACTTCTACACTTAGATCTTTTTGACTCCCATGGAGTCAAATCCATAAATGAAAACTTATACTGTTTAGTCATAATAGATGATTATTCTAGGTTTACTTGGGTAAAATTCTTAAAACATAAAGATGAAACTTTTGAAATCTTTACAAACTTTTGCAAACAAATGAAAAAGGTCATAAAATTAAAAGAATTAGAAGTGACAATGGGGGAGAATTTAAAAATCATAATTTTAACAAATTCTGTCTTGAAAATGGCTACCATCACGAATTCTCATGTCCTAAAACCCTCCAACAAAATGGAATTGTAGAAAGAAAAAATAGAACCTTACTAGAAGCCTCTAGAACTATGTTAAATGAATATAACATACCTAAATATTTCTGGGCAGAAGCTACTATGTGCAAAATAGAACAACATTAAATAAAAGACATAATAAAACCTTCTTTGAAATATTTTATAACAAACAACCTAACATAAAATATTTTAAGGTATTTGGGTGTCTAGCCTTCATCCTAAATACTAGAGAACATTTAGGAAAATTCGCCTCTAAGATAGAAAATGGAATTTTTGTAGGATATTCTCTAAACAGTATGGGTTACAGAATATATAATAAAATTACACTAAAAATCGAGGAAACCACAAATGTAAAATTTGAAGAAACCCAAGGACAAACTCAACTTCAACCTACTGAAATTAATAATTCTGAAGAAACCAATCAAACCCTAGACTGTGAAGAAGAGGAACAACATCAAGAGAGTCAACCCCCTAGAACAATAAGGGTTAACCCAAATCACCCAACTGATCAAATAATTGGTGACCCAGACTTGAGAATTCAAACCAGATCATCCTTTAGAAACCTAAGTCAAATTTCTCTAATTTCAAAAATTGAACCCAAAATTGTGGATGAATCCCTACTAGACCCAGATTGGATTATAGCTATGCAAGAAGAACTAGCCCAATTTGAGCGTAATGAAGTTTGGGACCTAGTACCACCACCTAAGAATAAGAAAATAATAGAAACAAAATGGGTATTCAGAAACAAATTAAGTGAAACTGGGGAAATTACTAGAAATAAATCTAGGCTAGTTGCCAAAGGGTTTAGTCAGGTTGAAGGACTTGACTATGATGAAACCTATGCCCCAGTAGCCAGATTAGAATCCATTAGAATGCTACTAAGTTATGCAGCCCACAAGGGATTTAAACTATACCAAATGGATGTTAAGTCTGTCTTTCTTAATGGACTAATTAAAGAAGAAGTTTATGTAGGTCAGCCTCCTGGGTTTGAAAGTCTAGAACACCCTAATTATGTTTTTAAGTTAAAGAAAGCATTATATGGACTTAAACAAGCACCCAGGGCATGGTATGAAAGGCTAACATCATACTTAACATCTAAAGGATTCAACCAAGGTCAAATTGACCCAACCTTGTTTGTTAAATCATTAAATACAGACATATTTATTGCACAAATATACGTAGATGATATAATATTTGGTTCAACAAATTCAAAATTTTTAGAAGAATTTATTAATCTAATGGAAAAAGAATTTGAAATGAGCTTAGTAGGAAAATTAACTTATTTCTTAGGATTACAAATCAAACAAACAAATGAAGGAAATTATATTTATCAACATAAATACACTAAAGACTTACTTAAAAAATTCAGAATGGAAAATACAAAAGAAATAAAAACACCTATGGCAGTAAACACAATCTTAGACAGTGACCCAAATGGAAAACCAATTGATTTAAAATATTATAGGAGTGCAATAGGTAGTCTACTGTACTTAACTGCAAGCCGACCTGATATTTTATTTGCAGTTAGTATGTGTGCTAGATACCAAACTTGTGCTAAGGAATCCCATTTGACACAAGTTAAAAGAATTTTTAGATATCTTAAGGGAACAACAAATGTAGGAATTTGGTATCCTAGGAAAAATAATTTTGAACTAATAGGGTATTCTGACTCAGATTATGCTGGATGTAAATTAGACCGCAAAAGCACAAGTGGTGGATGCCAACTATTAGGTTCATCACTTGTCAGCTGGTTTAGTAGAAAGCAATATTGTGTTGCTCTATCTACAACTGAGTCAGAATACATAGCTATAGGCGAATGTGTTGCACAATTATTATGGATGATGCATACTCTAAAAGATTTCAACTTAAATATCACAAATGTAAAAGTATTAATTGACAATATAAGTTCAATTAACTTAACCAAGAACCCTGTGCATTATTCAAGAACCAAATATATTGAAATTAGACACCACTTTATCAGGGATCATGTTACTAAAGGTGATATTGAACTCAAATACATTGAGTCCAAATCAAATTTAGCTGACATTTTCACAAAGCCACTCCCTGAAAGTGAATTTAGCAACTTACGTCGAAAATTAGGGATGTGCTTAATAGACTAGGATTTTTTTTCAAAATTGTTTCCAAAAATAATTGTTTTCAAATTATAAGTTAAACTTGTTTGTTTTCAAAACTTTCCATTTTTAGATTTTCAAAAACAGTTTTGGCCTTAGACTAGTTTTGAATCCCTAGAAAGCATGTACCCATAGGACTAGTTTTTGAGCATCTCACCAACACCTTAGGCTTACCTTGCTTGTGTTTGACAAACATAGAAAGGGGTGAGATGCGTAGGCCAACTGTCTAGACTTAAGATGCTTATTTCAGTGCATCAGCATAAGTCTGGACGTTAAATACAAATCAGACAGTAATCAGATTAAGATCATCAGTCAAGTCAAACATTGACTGCTTATAATCACCTTAATCTGACTAATCAAGTGAAAGCTACTATCTTCTGATAGTTAGTTAGTACCTAATTGGTTAGACAGCTGTTTAATTTTAAGTATCAAGTTCAGGGGGAGAAATTAATTAAAATTTTGTGTGTTTAAAAATGCTTTTGTACATTTATTTTAAAACTAACTTATTTTTAAACACCAGTTTTCAAAAAGTTAAAATTAACTAAGTGTTTGAAAAACTTGGAAGTTTAATCCCACGTAATTTTTAAACCTGATTTTAAAAGTTGAATATTGCAAATTTAAACTTATTCAGTTTTGTAACATATGCTTGAAAATTAAACTTTCCAAACTTAGCTTTTATCAAATTAGCCTTAACAAAATTATTTTGGCTAAAATTTTACTTCTTGAAAAATTAATTTTACTTGTTTAATTCTTGCTTTGTTTTGAAAAATCAAATTTTAAACTTATACTTTTTAAAATTTAAACTTGACTCCCCCAAGTCAACTTGACTATCTTTTTAACTTGGTTTTAAAAATTATACGTTTATCAGTATCTTTGAATTTTTGAATCAAACTTAGATATTTTCCAAAAGATGTGTCTTAAATTAACAAATCTTTACAGTAACTCTACACTATGCTTGTTTACCCTTGTCTATTTTTGATGAATGCCAAAGGGGGAGGGTTAGGTGGTTAAGTTAGCTAAATCAAATTGAAAACACTAAAACTAACTACCATGTACCTGTTTTATTCATTTCACTAACTTAACCAGGTTGTCATTCCATCAAAAAGGGGGAGATTGTTGGTGCGAGTAGCACTAACAGTCTAACCTAGGTTTTGATGAATGACAAATAGGTTAAGTTAGTTTTGTTGTTGTCTGACACTTTGATCGAGTGTGCAGGATAAGTCCAGACAGGTCGACGGGCTGACCGGTTGTCTGGCACGAAGTCCAGCTAGGTCGACGGGCTGACCGGATAGCTGGCAAGAAGTCCAAGCGGGTCGACGGGCTGACCGGGCGCTTGGCAAGAAGTCCAGCTAGGTCGACGGGCTGACCGGATAGCTGGCAAGAAGTCCAGACGGGTCGAAGAGCTGACCGGACGTCTGGCAGGTAAGTGAGGTAAGTCACTAGAGGGGAGTGACTGTGAGGACGCGTTCCCGGGAAGGGAACATTAGGCGTCGATCCGGCTTAGATCCATTTTGGATGTCTAAGTCGAGATCGTGACTAGATTCCGGTCTCGGAAATACGGAATCTAAGTCATACTATTTGTGATAATTCATAAATGTGCTAACAATCTATTTTTGCAGGATATATATTGCCTCGGACTAACTTTGTTTTGCAGGAAAAGGGAGTTTTCTGGAACAAGGTGGTCCGGGCGCCCGAAGGGGATCCGGGCGCCCGGAAAGCAAATTATATCCAGGCCAAGTCGTCACCATGTGGAGCATCTCGGTTTGAGCAGCTACGTCACATTCCAGGCGCCCGGAAGGAATCCAGGCGCCCGGAGCAACATATAAAAGAAGCCCCAGGCAGGAGCTTCATGATCATCTTTCACATCTGAGAACTCTGAGATTACTCGCTCTGCTGCTCTGCGCTCCAACGATGCTCACAAAGCTCCGACGACATGTTCCCGCTCTTTTAAATTCCTTGTCTATCGGTACAGCTTTGTTTTTCTTTTCATTAGCATCTTTTTGTACTTAAATTGTAATTATTCGAATTGCTAGTGAATTGCCCAACGAAAGTACTCAAGGAGTACGGGCCTTCGAGTAGGAGTCGTCACAGGCTCCGAACGAAGTAAAAAACCCTGTGTCTACTTTACTTTTCCGCTGCGCTTATACTCGATATTTTCGAATCGATATTCACCCCCCCCCCCCTCTATCGAATCTAACGGTCCTACAAGTAGTAGTAGTAAGAAGGGTGGTCGTTACAGGAACAAACCATTGGAAGATCGTAGTGTAATTAGGTATTAGTTTATCTTAACTATATAATTACACTAGTACACTTAGAGTGTATTGAGTAGGACCATTTGAGGTCGTTCCTTTTATACTGATTTTATGAAGGAACAAAGACCTCAGTTATTATGGAAGTGTGTGCTCTTAATCCTAATATAATAACAAGCACATATATTTGATATTTATTTCTTTAATTTATCAATGGGTGAGATTTAGTTCGATAAATCAATAAGCCCGATAAGTTGGGAAATGATATCACTTATAGTGTGTGTTGTTGATTATAGAAGGAAACTGTGTCCTAGTGATCTAGGTTGAGAATGCCCCCAAGAGGAGCTCATAAGGATTGTCATGTTAAACCCTGCAGGTGGACTTAGTCCGACATGACGATGAAGTTGAGTGGTACTACTCTTGGAGCTAGATATTAATTAAGTGAGTTGTCAGTAACTTACTTAATTAGTGGACATTTGTTATCTTAAACACAGGGAGACTAACACACTCATAATAAGAAGGAGCCCAAAATGTAATTTGGGATTGGTGCGGTAGTTCAATAATAGTTCTCTAGTTGAATGAATTATTATTGATAAAATTAAGTTGTGTGTTCGGGGCGAACACAGGATGCTTAATTTTATCGGGAGACCAAAATCAATTTCTCCTCTCGGTCCCTATCGTAGCCTCTATATAAAGTCTTGTATCCATCTAAGCCCATCTTCTAATTCATGTAGTTGATGTTGCTATCTAAGTAAGCTTCACATTGTTAAAATCAACGTGAACAGAACATCAACTTATGTTGGTGTTGCTTATCAACATGAGAAGCAATTTACGTTTTATGCTTGGCAATTAAGTCAACATGAGTTGCTTAAAACGTGAGAAAGCTTTGTTCATGTTTTTGCTTGGTTTTGCTTGCAAATTTAAATCAACATGAGAAGTTTGCTGATGTGTCAACATGGAATTAAGAGGAGAATAAGTTTTAATTAAAATCTTTCTTGTCGTGGAGATATATTTTTAAAAGGAAGATTTTAAGTTTTCCTTGTTTATAAATCATCCACAAGTTTAAAGAGATATTTTAATTTATAAAATTCCTTTTTATAACCCACCATGAAGGGACAAAAAAGTATTGGAAATTTTTTTTAAATTTCCGGAAGCAAATAAGGAAGTTTTAATTTGTGTTTAAAATTTTTATTTGCTTGGAGATTTTAATGTGGCCGGCCATTGAAATAATGAAAATAAAATTATTTTTAATTAAATAAATTTTCCTTTTCATGGCAAAAGGATTAAGGAAGTTTTTATTAAAATTTCCTTATTTGCCAAGACCAAGGATTATAAAAGAAGAGGTAGAGGAGCCTTCAAGAGTACAACCTCTATTCTATTTTTCTTCCTCTCTTTTCTTCCTTGGTGTGGTCGGCCCCTCCTCCTTCTCTCTTCTCCATCTTTTGGCCGAATCTCATCTCTTCCTTGGAGTCCTTGTGGTGGCCAGATCTTGCTTGAAGAAGAAGAAGAGAAAAGGAGGTGATATTTCTAGCATCCCTTGGAGCTTGGTGGTGGCCGAACCTCTTCATATTTGGAGGAGCTTATGGTGGCCGAAACCTAGAAGGAAGAAGAAGGTGCATGGTGGTTCTCATCTCGGAAGATCGTTGCCCACACAACGTCCGAGATTAGAAGAGGAATACGGTAGAAGATCAAGAGGTCATTATCTACTAAGTAAGGTATAACTAATATAGTTTTCCGCATCATGTTAGTTTTATCTCCATGTAAAAATACCAAATACAAGAGGCATGCGATTCTAGTATTTCGAATTTGTTTTCGATGTTGTGTTATTTTGTTTTTTTTCTTTTCCTTGTGATTTGATTGTTCTTTTCGGTTGACCTAAAGTTATTTAAGAAAATTAAATATTAGCTTTCCTTAAAAGGCTTTGTCTAGGCGGTAGTGGTTGTTCTCATATCCAAGAAGGCCATGTGCCTCGCCATGCAGTCCTGGAAGCCAATTTTGGAAATTAATATTTAATGGAATTAATAATCTAGGTGATTTGGATCAAACGTGTTAAGTTCCGCAGGAGATCCAAGTCTAAACCAAAAAGAACAAATAGATTAAACTTTGGATCAAACGTGTTAAGTTCCGCAGGCGATCCAAGTTTAATTTAAAAGAACACATGGTAGCTGTAACGACCCAAATTTCCTCATTTTGAGTCCCAAAAATAATTCAAAAATATTTAGAAATGCTATAGAAAAATTCTAGAGATTTTTAGAAATTTTTAGAGTATTTTTATGCTATTTTTGGAGTTCGTTTGGTATTTTTACCAAGAGGAAGAAGTTTAAAAATAAAAAATAAAAAAAATATATATATATATGTTAAAGCCGGGTTTTAAACCCAAGACCTCGGACCCGAACCAGGTTCTAACCGGATGCAGCCGACCAGCTGAGCTACACGATTTTTGTTAACCTTATATGGAGCGAAGTATATATAAGCAGTATTTAGGAATGTTTAAATAAATTGAAAATAAAAGTGCGCGGATGAGGAATCGAAGCTGCGACTTGGGATTTGGTTAAAACTGAGTTAACCAAGTGTGCTAGCAGTCATTTGTTATTATGGAAGGAGAAAAATTCTATTAAAGCAGTAGTTAGGAAACAGAGAATAATAGGAAATAAAATGGTTGCAGCTGGGATTCGAACCCGCGAGTCGCGCCTGAAGCAGAATGCAGCCAACCAACTGGGCCAGCGGGCTTTATTAATAAGAAGGGAAGCGAAAAATATATAAGCAATAGTAGTTAATAGAAATAAAAGGAAGAAAAGAGGTAGCAGCCGAGAATTGAACCCGGGGCTTTTGACTTGGTCAAAACCGCAGCCAACCAACTCTTCCGTGAGTATTTCGTGAAAAGGTAAGGGTGCGAGATATATATATATGTGATGATTGAAACCCTAGTTATAAGAAAAGAATTAAGTTTTTCTTTTTCCCGAATCCTTTCCCTCTCCCTTTCTCTCCCGACGCGAGCGGCGCTGTTCTCCTCTCGGGCGGAAACGAAGCCAACCTAGGGCACGTCTCCGGCGGCTGACCAAGGCTCGATTCCAAGAGAGTTCTTCGTCCTCTCGATCCTCTCGACAAGGAGAACTCGAAGACGCGAGGAAGAGGCCGAGATCGTGAGTTCTCCGAAGCCCTAGAAGCTGTATTGCTCGGTTTTAAGTCCAAGAACCGAAGGTGAGTTGCTACTCACCTGCAGTAGGAGTAGTTCCACGAGTTTTGATTCTCCTTTGGTTGCTTTTGGGCATGCTGTACAGGATTGGAATTTCTAGAGGTTTGAGAATAGTTTCGAGTTTTGTTTTGGTGTTTCCTTCGAGTTTTGAGACGTGCTGTTAAGATTGTGAAGTTATGCTTGCTGCCATGAGTTTTTGAGAAGGGATTGGAGGTTTAGGATTTATTTCGGTGTTGTCCTTGTTTGCTTAAATAGTTTGCAACCTAAGAATAGATTTGTAGCATGCAGATCAGTTTCATGTTGGAGTATTTTGTTTCCTTTGGTTTCCTGCCATGCCACTGAACAGGAGGGGTTGTTTCTTTGGTTTTCAGATTTTAGTTGTAGAGAATCATGATGTTTAGGGATTTTAGAATAGATTTAAGATTTTTGCTTGCCTTCTTGCTAATCAGTTGATAGCAATTCATCCTATAGTAGCACGTTGGTATCCTTTTGGTTGTCTGCTGTGGTTTTCATGAAGCAATTAAAACCTTGAATTGTTTCCTTACCAATCTGATAAAGCATAATTGGAAATTTTGGGTTGTTTCCATAATGGGTCCGGTTGTCAAACCAGATTGCCTTAGAAGTGAATTCCTAAATTATGTTGCTTTCCTTTGGTGTTAACCTGTACATGATAATATGTGTTAAGCAATTATTTGGCACTCAGTTATACGTGCCAAATGTGCACAGCCTTGTTTTAGCAAGAACAGGCCCTATTAGTTAGGATTTCAATTTAGGCGTCCTTGCTACCTTGATGGGTTTGTTCAATTTTCAGTTAGCCTTTAGTTTTAAAGTTATGTACTGGGCAGGGAGTATGAAACGGTGCAGACTTTTGGAACAAAATACAATACAGAATATTTAAAATCTGATGGGCAATAAGTAATAACAATCTGTGTGTTGTTTTATTTGTAAATCCATTTACAAAGTGCAGATTTGTAAACCACGTATAGGTCTACAAAGTATACCACAAGTCAGATAAGATTAAGATTTGTACTTTGTAAACCAATTAAGTGCCTAAAAATTCCAACAAGTTTTAGATTTAGTTTAAGCTTGTATGATATGCAAATTTTAGTGCTTTATTATTAGATATACATGAGCAGATTTTCTAGTTTTCATTTGCTATTATTGAGCACGTGCAGTTTTCCTTTGCTATTAGTTGAACATGAGCAGTTCTATTTTTATAGCATGCAGATTTTCATAAGTATGGTATGCAGATTTTGATAGGTTAATATGCAGATTTTTGTTAAGCTTTACATGCAGATTTATGTTAAGCTTTGTATACAGATTTTCAGTACGTAGAGTGTGTTCTAGTGCACACCAAGTGCTTGATAAAATGCTTAGCTCAATATAATGCTACAGTAGGTATTTTAATAGCTCAGTAAATGCAGTAGAAGCATTAAAATAACTTATTTAGTCTTGCTTCAGCTTATATGGGACTACGGTCCAATGGGTGGGCTCCCACAGTCGCCTCTAGGTTCAGATAACCTAGTAAAAGCAAGATAAGTTAATTAGTTTAAGATCCAGTATTTTACTTTTAGCACTGTACTGGATTAGATATCCATTGGGTTGGGCTCCCACAGTCGTCCCTAGGTTTAGATAACCTAGTAAACCCTACTAGACTCGGAACTTGCAATCCCGGGTTTAGTTAGGGATGCGCGCACAGCAAGTATAGTTGCCGGGCCCATCAGCAGCATGATTATTATTTTGATCTATTATGTAAATAGTTTTCAAAACTTCACAAATTAGTTATGTGAAAACAAGTTAGACTCAGTTTAGCATTAATTAGTTTAGCTTAGGTAGCAATTCAGTTTCTTATTGATACACATGATAGTTCTATGATTGGCTTTACATGTTAGCTTTTCAGTTAGTTTCTTTGCTATTTATGAGCATGAGTAGCTATACATGTTAGCTTTTCAGTTAGTTGATTTCTTTGCTATTTATGAGCATGAGTAGCTTTACATGTTAGCATTCAGTTTTAGCATGTTTTTATTTATATACATGCATATCGAGTTTTTGTGAGTAGGATAGCGCTCACTAAGCTTTTAGCTTATAGATACTATTTTCCTCCTACTGCAGATAAAGGAAAAGCTAAAGTATAAGGAAGAAGGCGACAAGGAGATGCTGTGACGGTGTGTGATGTGTGGACTATGGAGATCCTTGAGACTTAGCTAAAGAACTCACTTAGTTTAAGAATTTGTTTAGTTTAATTTCTTATTAAGTTGATGAGAAAATTTTGTAGTAAGAAGTTATGTTTCCGCTTTTCATTATTTACATGATTTGATTTATTAAACTGCGTGGTTGTGAAAATATATGTTCCAGCCGCCTGTGGCTGAGTATACTCTGTATGTATTTACGGATATGGTCACCGGTACAGGGGAGACTCTGCCGAAATTTTTCGGTAGGGTTTCCATGTGATTTTTTTATCATACCGGTTAAGTAGAGTTAGTAGTCAAGTAATGGTCATCCTTAGAGTGTAGTAGTAGTAAGAAGGGTGGTCGTTACAGTTGGTATCAGAGCAGTTCCCATTCTCCAGCATCACACATCAGCACCATCCTTGTCGTTTTCAAGTAAGAAAGTATTTAATTTTCTTTTATGCTTTCTTTATTATTTGCAGTATAGAGTATCTGCTTATATGTGCTTAGGAAAGAAGAAAATTCATGTTTTAATTTTCTATGTTTTGATACATATGCTTAGAAGGAATGGAGACAATTTCAGTTTTGTTTCGCTCTTATATTCATATATACATGAGTATGTTTAGAAAGGATAGAGAAGATATCAGGTATTATTCTTGGCATAACTAGATGTTAAGATAGAGGACAAAATAGTGGGGAGTCAGAAGCCCCAGTTAAGTAATTAGAACTAGAAGGACAATGATAACAAGAAAGACCCAAGCAGGAAGATGTTCAGGTAGTTTGTGAATATCCAGAGGTATTTCTAGAAGAGCTACCTGGACTATCTCCCAACAGAGAAGTAGAGTTTGAAATTGAGTTGCTTCCGGATACCAGTTCAATTTCAAAAGCTCCATACCGAATGTCTCCAGCAGAGTTAAAAGAGTTACAAGAACAATTTTAGGAGCTACTTGACAAGGGTTCTATCCGCCTTAGTCATTCACCGCGGGGAGCTCCAGAGTTGTTCAATAGGGAGAAAGATAGATCTATGCGGATGTGCATAGATTCTAGAGCGCTGAGCAAAGTAGCAGTTAAGAACAAGTACCCTCTTCCCCAGAATAAATGATCTATTTGATCAGCTAAGAAGGGACAACAGAGTTCCCTAAAACAGACCTGCGTTTTGGGGAACCATCAATTGAAAGTGAAAGGAAGTGATACACCCAGAACGGTTTGCAGGATCAGAAATGGACACTACGAATTTGTAGTCATGCCATTTGGTGTGACTAATGCACCTATGGTCTCCAGAGACCTTATAACAAGCCTTTCAAGGACCACTAATGGATATGATTCGATATGAATGATAGAGGACCGAGAAGTTAAGAGACTAAGGAACAAAGAGTACCATTAGTGAAAGTTATTTAGAACCAGGAGCACGAGAAAATTATTTAGGAGTGTAAGGACAGTATGAGACAGAGAGATCTAGAATTATTCTAAGTTCGAGGACGAACTTTTTATAAGGTGTGGGGAATTGTAACGACCCAAATTTCCTCATTTTGAGCCCCAAAAATAATTCAAAAATATTTTGAAATGCTATAGAAAAATTCTAGAGATTTTTAGAAATTTTTAGAGTATTTTTATGCTATTTTTGGAGTTCGTTTGGTATTTTTACCAAGAGGAAGAAGTTTAAAAAAATAAAATAAAAAAATATATATGTATATATGTTAAAGCCGGGTTTTGAACCCAAGACCTCGGACCCGAACCAGGTTCTAACCAGATGCAGCCGACCAGCTGAGCTACACGATTTTTGTTAACCTTATATGGAGCGAAATATATATAAGCAGTATTTAGGAATGTTTAAATAAATTGAAAATAAAAGTGCGCGGATGAGGAATCGAAGCTGCGACTTGGGATTTGGTTAAAACTGAGTTAACCAAGTGTGCTAGCAGTCATTTGTTATTATGGAAGGAGAAAAATTCTATTAAAGCAGTAGTTAGGAAACAGAGAATAATAGGAAATAAAATGGTTGCAGCTGGGATTCGAACCCGCGAGTCGCGCCTGAAGCAGAATGCAGCCAACCAACTGGGCCAGCGGGCTTTATTAATAAGAAGGGAAGCGAAAAATATATAAGCAATAGTAGTTAATAGAAATAAAAGGAAGAAAAGAGGTAGCAGCCGAGAATTGAACCCGGGGCTTTTGACTTGGTTAAAACCGCAGCCAACCAACTCTTCCGTGAGTATTTCGTGAAAAGGTAAGGGTGCGAGATATATATATATGTGATGATTGAAACCCTAGTTATAAGAAAAGAATTAAGTTTTTCTTTTTCCCGAATCCTTTCCCTCTCCCTTTCTCTCCCGATGCGCGCGGCGCTGTTCTCCTCTCGGGCCGAAACGAAGCCAACCTAGGGCACGTCTCCGACGGCCGACCAAGGCTCGATTCCAAGAGAGTTCTTCGTCCTCTCGATCCTCTCGACAAGGAGAACTCGAAGACGCGAGGAAGAGGCCGAGATCGTGAGTTCTCCGAAGCCCTAGAAGCTGTATTGCTCGGTTTTAAGTCCAAGAACCGAAGGTGAGTTGCTACTCACCTGCAGTAGGAGTAGTTCCACGAGTTTTGATTCTCCTTTGGTTGCTTTTGGGCATGCTGTACAGGATTGGAATTTCTAGAGGTTTGAGAATAGTTTCGAGTTTTGTTTTGGTGTTTCCTTCGAGTTTTGAGACGTGCTGTTAAGATTGTGAAGTTATGCTTGCTGCCATGAGTTTTTGAGAAGGGATTGGAGGTTTAGGATTTATTTCGGTGTTGTCCTTGTTTGCTTAAATAGTTTGCAACCTAAGAATAGATTTGTAGCATGCAGATCAGTTTCATGTTGGAGTATTTTGTTTCCTTTGGTTTCTTGCCGTGCCACTGAACAGGAGGGGTTGTTTCTTTGGTTTTCAGATTTTAGTTGTAGAGAATCATAATGTTTAGGGATTTTAGAATAGATTTAAGATTTTTGCTTGCCTTCTTGCTAATCAGTTGATAGCAATTCATCCTATAGTAGCACGTTGGTATCCTTTTGGTTGTCTGCTGTGGTTTTCATGAAGCAATTAAAACCTTGAATTGTTTCCTTACCAATCTGATAAAGCATAATTGGAAATTTTGGGTTGTTTCCATAATGGGTCCGGTTGTCAAACCAGATTGCCTTAGAAGTGAATTCCTAAATTATGTTGCTTTCCTTTGGTGTTAACCTGTACATGATAATATGTGTTAAGCAATTATTTGGCACTCAGTTATACGTGCCAAATGTGCACAGCCTTGTTTTAGCAAGAACAGGCCCTATTAGTTAGGATTTCAATTTAGGCGTCCTTGCTACCTTGATGGGTTTGTTCAATTTTCAGTTAGCCTTTAGTTTTAAAGTTATGTACTGGGCAGGGAGTATGAAACGGTGCAGACTTTTGGAACAAAATACAATACAGAATATTTAAAATCTGATGGGCAATAAGTAATAACAATCTGTGTGTTGTTTTATTTGTAAATCCATTTACAAAGTGCAGATTTGTAAACCACGTATAGGTCTACAAAGTATACCACAAGTCAGATAAGATTAAGATTTGTACTTTGTAAACCAATTAAGTGCCTAAAAATTCCAACAAGTTTTAGATTTAGTTTAAGCTTGTATGATATGCAAATTTTAGTGCTTTATTATTAGATATACATGAGCAGATTTTCTAGTTTTCATTTGCTATTATTGAGCACGTGCAGTTTTCCTTTGCTATTAGTTGAACATGAGCAGTTCTATTTTTATAGCATGCAGATTTTCATAAGTATGGTATGCAGATTTTGATAGGTTAATATGCAGATTTTTGTTAAGCTTTACATGCAGATTTATGTTAAGCTTTGTATACAGATTTTCAGTACGTAGAGTGTGTTCTAGTGCACACCAAGTGCTTGATAAAATGCTTAGCTCAATATAATGCTACAGTAGGTATTTTAATAGCTCAGTAAATGCAGTAGAAGCATTTAAAATAACTTATTTAGTCTTGCTTCAGCTTATATGGGACTACGGTCCAATGGGTGGGCTCTCACAGTCGCCTCTAGGTTCAGATAACCTAGTAAAAGCAAGATAAGTTAATTAGTTTAAGATCCAGTATTTTACTTTTAGCAGTGGCATTGTACTGGATTAGATATCCATTGGGTTGGGCTTCCACAGTCGTCCCTAGGTTTAGATAACCTAGTAAACCCTACTAGACTCGGAACTTGCAATCCCGGGTTTAGTTAGGGATGCGCGCACAGCAAGTATAGTTGCCGGGCCCATCAGCAGCATGATTATTATTTTGATCTATTATGTAAATAGTTTTCAAAACTTCACAAATTAGTTATGTGAAAACAAGTTAGACTCAGTTTAGCATTAATTAGTTTAGCTTAGGTAGCAATTCAGTTTCTTATTGATACACATGATAGTTCTATGATTGGCTTTACATGTTAGCTTTTCAGTTAGTTTCTTTGCTATTTATGAGCATGAGTAGCTATACATGTTAGCTTTTCAGTTAGTTGATTTCTTTGCTATTTATGAGCATGAGTAGCTTTACATGTTAGCATTCAGTTTTAGCATATTTTTATTTATATACATGCATATCGAGTTTTTGTGAGTAGGATAGCGCTCACTAAGCTTTTAGCTTATAGATACTATTTTCCTCCTACTGCAGATAAAGGAAAAGCTAAAGTATAAGGAAGAAGGCGACAAGGAGATGCTGTGACGGTGTGTGATGTGTGGACTATGGAGATCCTTGAGACTTAGCTAAAGAACTCACTTAGTTTAAGAATTTGTTTAGTTTAATTTCTTATTAAGTTGATGAGAAAATTTTGTAGTAAGAAGTTATGTTTCCGCTTTTCATTATTTACATGATTTGATTTATTAAACTGCGTGGTTGTGAAAATATATGTTCCAGCCGCCTGAGGCTGAGTATACTCTGTATGTATTTATGGATATGGTCACCGGTACAGGGGAGACTCTGCCGAAATTTTTCGGTAGGGTTTCCATGTGATTTTTTTATCATACCGGTTAAGTAGAGTTAGTAGTCAAGTAACGGTCATCCTTAGAGTGTAGTAGTAGTAGGAAGGGTGGTCGTTACAGTAGCTAGGAAAAGGTTCAGACCTTTGTACAAAATTTTTGTACAGTGGAACCATTAGATTTTTCGAGTAGCAACCAACAATAAGATGAAGCTGTAGCCTCTCTAAGGCAACCAAGTTGGCTTCATTCTTCTTCTTATCCTCCTCTAAAAGCACTCCAGCCTAATGTAGAAATTCTACTTGAGTAGCTAGCTCTGCCTTCAAAGTCTTCACCTCCACATGACTCGTTAGACTCCTAAGAAACGAGGAAAGTTTAACAAACTAGTAACTTACTTTCATCATCTCTTGGGAAAAGTGAATCGATGCCCTAATCATTGTATGTTTGCTGAGGAGATTCATGCCTTCTTACTAGACATCTACCATCAAGTCCCTTAGCTTTACGACTCTAATAGTCTCGGTAGCTTCCGGCTCGGGGAGGGGAGCCCCTCTCAGTGAAGGAGCAGGATGGTAGCATCGAGGGTTCGACGAAGAGGCCCTCTAGATGATTCAGGAAGGAGGGTAGGGATGCTCTCATGAGTAGTTTCTATCGGAGGTTGTAGAGGTGCAAGAGGAGTGAGAACATGACTGATCGATGAGTGATCGATTGAAGATTGACTAATAGCCCCAGCAACTATTTGCATAACTGTTTGCACAGCTGTTTGCACAGCTATTTGCACTGAGGTATTATGGGAAGGGGGGTCAGGAACTTGAACAGGAGAAGCCTCCCAAACTAAAGAGGCACGACTGTGAGTAGAGGAGGAAGGATCTTGATTAGTGGCTTTCACCAATCGACATTTTTTGCCCCATAGACAAAGAGGTACAGAGTCCTCAGGGGACCCGGATGACACCGACATGTGCACTATAGAAGGATGGGGTGGGGGCAACTCTTCAGTATTGACAGGGATATTGTTGCCCACTACCCACTGCTGCGGTGGAAGAACCAATTAATTGAGCCCCGCATAGTTCCAGCTCAACTTCTGCCCAATTATTTAGTTCTTCTTCATCAAACTTAATAAACTCACCAAGGGTAGCTTTCCACATGGTCTTAATTGCAAAGAAAAGGAAAAGACCTTAATTTAAAAAAATGATTTAGATCAAAATTCCTTACCAAATGAGTAGGTCAGCCCAGCCTCAATTGGACTCAGACCGAATATATACAACAAGCCCTCCTAAAGTAGAACAATGATGTTGAACTTCAACCCAGCCAATGTGTTGGCAGCCATTACAAATGTGGGTTCCATTCGGAAATCCCTGAGTTTTGGCAACAATGGCATATCCATCAACCATTCGGTCGGCTAAGAAACGAGAGGAATGAGCTAAATAAAAATGTAATAAGATTTCCAGTTCTTTTGGATAAAAGCATCTTATCAAAGAAAACTGCCTTCATTCAGGCTTGATAGATGAAACCCCCCGCATCTGATTTCTTGGGATAGTAGAAGAAAGATACGAGGATTGAGGGGGATGCGATACAGTTGGAAAATCATTACAACTCCACAAGTAGTCGGATAGCATTGGAGGCTAACTATTGAAGAGGGATTTGAAAATAATGAGAAATTTCAGAAAAGAAATGGTGAATGGGAAAGCGAAGACCTCCCATAAATTGATCTTTAAACAAAGCAAAAAAAACTGGGGGAGGTGGGCCATTAGCGTTGGGGATGATAATTCTATGATCCTTGGGGACCTCGAAGGTCAACCTAATTTGGTCCAAATCACCACCATTGGTGTCAAACAGGGTGGAGGTGTACTAGATGGTGGGGACATATAGGGGAGTTTCTTAAGCCATTTAAAATAGAGAGGGTGGGGACATGTAGAGGACTTAACAAAACAATGGGAAGATTTGAACCTAGATAACATGAACCTAATGTTTACGCAGTCGATGCCACATACTACATTACTAAAACCCGACTTACCAAAAATATTTCCATGAATGGACCCTAAAAATAGGAACATTATATATAAAAAGTTTCTTTTATGCTTCGAAACTTCCCCTACAAACCTGTCCGCGACCACACAATTTTCCATTTTTTTTGTTTATTTTTTAAGCTTTCGATTATGCCAATAAAATTTTACCTTTACAGTTTAAGGGTTAGATTATAGGATTAAGTACAGAAAAATTTTAAAATTGAAAATATGTTTGAGGTGTGCAAGAGATATGCGTGGTAAGATATACTCACACAGTTTTGATATGTTGCACCCCTACACGCCCACGTGCATTCCTAAGAGGGGCCACCGATATCGCAGGGACGTGACCCCTCCTTCCATGTCAATAGCCCCTCTCAAGCGCGCATGCGGACACATAGGGGGCGTGCAACATAAAAGCCCTATATATATATATATATATACACACACACACACACACCCACACTCTATAAGCACCTAAAATATTTTTTAGGTATGAAATTTTTTTATGCTTAATACTATATGTCAACCCCTAAGCCCTAAAAACAAAATCCTAAATAGCATGACTAAACTAAGAAGAAAAACTCGGTGAGGACGATGCATAGTCATGCACAAGTGCACTAAGCGTGTCGCCTAAGATAATGAAGGTGTGTGTGTATATGTACACATGAATTCGATATGCTAACCGACTTGTCCATCTGCGACTATTATGCAAGCTCCCCCTTAACATATGCTCTATCACTCAATTTTCAAGTTTTGCATAAAATAGAGAAATAAGTCCCTTCTAACTTGAACTTCCCATTTCTCTCACTTTGACACCATCAAAAAGATTGTACCAAACTATTACACATACCATGGCATCAAAATTTGAACTAAGTTAACCAAGACCAGCTTCTAAAGTATTGGAAATCATATACCATTCGACTGATAACTGTTGCAGTCAACTGGCATAAAGCCAATATGGCTTTCAACCTTCTGAAGCCAACTTCAGAAATATATAAAAAATTCAAAAAAAATTTAAAAATCATGAAATTTTGAAAACATATTCCTTTTAATGTCCTTTAACTAGGAAAAACATGTTTTCATAGAAAATCAAAGTATTTTTTGAAATTTTGACCAAATCTTACAAACCTTGAAAACATGCAATTGTGTATCAATTTGAAACCTTATTTTGTATTCATATGTTTCAAGATAAGTGTACCACTATAAGTAAAACATAGAATGTTTTCAAAATATTTAAAATGTCCAACTATAATCTATGGGCAAGATGTCCATTAATTAAACATTTGCTTTCCCTATAGTTGGCCTATGATCACTATACATTGATATATTTCATAACTCATCAAAATGTCATAAGCATAAGTGAATTATTAGTATCATCCTAGCATCTCACATCTATGTTTAAAATGATAAAGCAAGCCATTGTGAGATGAAATGAAGGTAACCTCTACTTAACCTTCATGAGGTTATATTCAAGGCTAAGTGCTCCCCCTTAAGGTCTCAAATCAACCACATAGAAAAAATTGGAATTATGACTATCATGGTTGACTTGACCCAAAATCCTCTAAACCTTGAGGATTGATTTTGGCACCCAATAGAAGTTCTTTCTAATTGGGTTAACCAAGTACTCCTTAGGGATCTATTTTCTATCTATGGTCTTTGTCTTGGATTGCCCCCTAGCAAGTAAATAATGGTAGGCTTTCTCATTTTTGGGTTCATTGTATCCTAGCCCCTTTTTGTTAAATCTTGCCCTTTGGCTCCCAATAATCATGCTTAGGGTATTTGAGCCAATTTCAAATTTTCTAAGGACTTTGGTGAGGTGTTCTACCTTTTCCCTTAAGGCCTTATTTTCTTCTTCTAAGCATGATACATTTAAACAAGAAGAAGTAGCATGCATATTAGAGTTCTCAACCTTAGAGGACATGGATTCTAATTTTTCTTCAAGCATACAAATATCATGCCTTGATGATTTGTTTTTTTTTTTACTTTAAACAAATCTTCATTTGTACTTTTAATAATTTTAATTATAACATGAGGAGGAAGATTGTATACCTCACTTACCGAGACCTCTGAATCCGATGTTTGACCTCCCCCTTCACTTGAGCTCCCTTCTTCATCTTCACTTGAGCTCTTTCCTTCTTCATTTTCGGATGAGGTGGAGGTTTTTCCATTAATTCTCATTAAAGCAAAATGGGAAACATTGTGTTCTTCATCCTCTGATGATGATGGATCATCCCATGTTGCCTTGAGATTTTTGACCTTCTTCCCCTTTTCTTTTGTCTTCCTTCTTCTTTTCTTCCTTTTTCTTCAAAAGAGGGCATTCATCCCTCATGTGTCCTTCTCCTTGGCAATTATAGAAAATGCCTCTCCTTGTCCTACTCTTGCCTCTTGAACTCTTCCTAGCATGAGATTTGTTAGTTGAAAAATTCTTAAATGATTTTCTCATTTTTCTTACCATGTATGCCTCTTGATCACTATCCATTGAGATGCATGAATCTTCGGAGTCAAAGGTTGGTGGGGATGAAGACTTCTTCTTTTTACTCTTTCCCTTGTTTGCCACAAGGGCAACTCCCCTTGATCGATTCCTCGAGCCTCTGTGCTCGAGGAAAACTCACTTCAATCGATCACCTGATTGATTAAAGTCTAGCCAATCAATCAATTGATCGATTCTGTGAGCCTCTGTGCTCACGGAAAATGGCCTTTAATCGATTCACCAAGTGAATCGATTGCTTGATCAATTGGGATTTTTAAATTTTCTGATTTCAAATTCAGACCAAATTTTAGAAATTCTTAAATAATTTTATAATTTTCTAAAAAACATAAAATTTTACGTAGACATTATTTATGTCATATACTATCATGGAAAAAATAGTTTTCTATGAAAATAACTTCTATTTTTAAAGATTTGACACAAAATTAGAAATCATTGAAAACATCAATGTTTCTCTCTACTTTGTGTCTAACTAATCAATGGTGATTCATATCAAAAGATAGTCTTCACCAAGGTTTTCTAAAATAATTTTGGAATATTTTTTAAAATAAATTTCCAACCATGTTTCTTGGGCTAAATGCACATGACTTGTACACTAGCTCTCCCAATGATTAGATAACACATAATCTATGTGTTTGATGAAATTAAAACTCAAAAGATGCACTAAATCAACACCTAGAGTTTTGTTCATCCTGTTATCATCTTACTTGTATCTAATGTGCATCAAAACACATACAAGTTAACTTATAGTCCTTGTGAAATGTAGATATTAGTTTTACCCTAAACTAAGGAATCATGCATATCTATCTAGGTATTTTGAAATTGATTATCCACCTAGAATGTTACTTGATACTTAATGTCATTGTCCTTAATTGCAAGAAGTTAAAATAATGCATGAAAATGATGCATGACATACATCAAATGCATATTTTTCAGAAAGAAAAACTATCATCAATAAGGATGTATGTATGACATGTGACGTTTTTCATAAAATAAATATGAATAATAAATATGATGTCATAACATATGATGGACATACAATCATGGTAATTTAGTATAACAAAAAAATCTAGAATATATATCTAAATATTATTAATTAATTGCTAAATTTAAAAATAATTCTTAGTTTCCCTATCTCCCAAAGAAATCACCAAAATCTCAACTTAGCATTTCTTTGATTTCTATCTTAATTGTGTCAATTTAATTAGATCAAACTCTTTAAATTTTGACACAATTTATGTAGGATCATTGCACTAGGAGGGTGAATAGCGCTCGTGACTTTCACGTTCATTTGAAAATGTTTGAGTAAAATGCAGCGGAATAAGAAAAAAAAGACAGAAAGAAAGCAATCGCAAACACCAAGAGTTACTTGGTTCCAAACTTGTGGCGACTCCTACTCCAATGCCCGCACGTGAGAGTGCTTTCGATGGACAATCACTAATCAATCAAAAGTTATAAAGAGATTTACAATTGTAGTACAAATAACTTTTAAATAAAATAATACCGACGACTTGGAGAAATTGATCTTTAGCGTAGTCATCGTCGGAGTAGTTTTCGGGCGTCGAGAGGCTTTATCGGAGCAACGCACAAGTGCAGAAGTCATTCTGAATGTTGTTGTTTATCCCCTGGTCGAATACTACTTATATAGGTTGTTCTGGGTGCTTAGAACCCCTCCGAGTGTCTGGACCACGTGTCTCGGCCAATCGACGCACTCCATGTAGGCTTATGGATGATTTTTCGGGTTCGGGCACCCGGACCGCCTGGGCGCCCGCCGTCAGCCCTAAGCAAGGCTGGTCGGAGCCCTCAGACCCCTTCCGAGCGCCTGGATCAACTTTTTCAGTCACCTTGATTTTCTAAAATAATGTTGGTTCATACAATATATAATATATAAAATATGAATTTGACAACATCTTATTGTTCGGTTCTGACTTTGAGTTTCGCTGAAATTCTAGGTCAAACCAACGCTTAATGTTCCCTCTTCGAGGGAACACGTCCTCGCCTACTTCTCTCAGGAGAGTTTACCTTTTTCCAAATTGATCCTCCACGATAATTTGGACTTTTGTGTTGATACAGTCTGACCTGGCTATTATTTTGATGTTGACACGGATTTAAGTTTGTATCAGATGTTAATTAAACTCGGTTTGATTAATGATCAAGGTTGATCAAGTGGAAGGGAAAAGTCCAAGTTAGAAACTTGGCACGCGAAGTCGGAGAGAGCTCGTTCTCCGGACTAGGTCAGAGAGGGCTCGGTAGCTCGTTCTCTGGACCTGACGAAGTCGGAGAGGGCTCGGTAGCTCGTTCTCCGGACTAGGTCAGAGAGGGCTCGGTAGCTCGTTCTCTGGACCTAACGAAGTCGGAGAGGGCTCGGTAGCTCGTTCTCCGGACTAGGTCAGAGAGGGCTCGGTAGCTCGTTCTCTGGACCTGACGAAGTCGGAGAGGGCTCGGTAGCTCGTTCTCCGGACTAGGTCAGAGAGGGCTCGGTAGCTTGTTCTCTGGACCTGACGAAGTCGGAGAGGGCTCGGTAGCTCGTTCTCCGGACTAGGTCAGAGAGGGCTCGGTAGCTCGTTCTCTGGACCGGACGAAGTCGGAGAGGGCTCTGTAGTTTGTTCTCCGGATTAGGTCAGAAAGGGACCTAAGTGGACATTCCATGGTACATTGGATCGGTCGGCAGACCGATCCAGTGACACATAAGACAGTGGATCGGTCGGCAGACCGATCCAGTGAAACTAAGTTTCCATGGATCACTCAGTAGCACACTGAGTGTAATCTGATCGGTCTGTAGACCGATCAGGAAACACTCAGTAGCACACTGAGTGCAATCTGATCGGTCTTGGAGACCGATCAGGAGATGATATTGTGAAGAAAAGAAGGCAGGGGATCGGTCTGCCGACCGATCCACCTGCAGTCTGTCGGTCTCCACGACCGATCAGACAAGCTGCGGACCGATCAGGATATGTCCTGATCGGTCCATGGATCGGTCTGGTGACCGATCCACACACAATCAGTTTGCTGTTTCTGCGATTCCTCCTCTGCATTTGATCTGCCTGATTCATGTGATATAACCCTCTGTGCTGTTAGCTTTTGAGTTTGCAGGATCACAGGTATCATTCCAAGCCTAATTTCAAATTAAGTCCATAAGAGGAATACGACAAATGGCCTTTCTACTGTGATTCGCGGCGCATGGTGCATTTGAAGCATCAACGGCTACTGGTGTGATCTGGCTGCGATCCGCTTGACTCCTGGTGATTGGTTCGAGCTCAGAAGACACCAGTGAAGACTGTGATTTCATTGGTGTGAGTTCAGAGAACCAGGTAAGGAGGAAGAGGGATTGGCTGCAGCAATGATTCTGTGCAGATTGACCACGATCCGTGACAGCAGAGGACAGGGGCTTAAGAAGCAGTAAAAAAGCGAGAGGAAAGAACAACAAGAAAAAAAGAAAGTTCTGTTGATCGTTGAGGTGTGCTAAGTTCTTGAGCTCTCGGGTGAGAAACTGCTGTCTGTGAGTTCTCTATTTTCACTGATCCTCGCGTGGTTGTAAGCGATAGTTCATTCTTCTTTGCCACCGAGCTCTGTAAGTCTTGTGCTTTAACATATATATTTCTTGAGACTTTGTGGAGAGGTTACTCCACCGAGAAGGAGGATCTTTAGCCGGAATTTTTCCGGGGTGCGATCTACCGAAGATCGAGGGGTCGTCCACCTTACGGACACGCCGAGGAGTAGGGGCAAGTTATCCCTGAACCTCGTAAATCCTTGTGTTAGTGTGCTTGTTTCCTCCTTGTTTTAGTTTCCTAATTCCGCTGTGCTAACAAGTTTCTTTGTAGAAATTTGTGTTTAAGTTTTTAAGAGGCTATTCACCCCCCCTCTAGCCATCTAAGATCCTAACAAGTGGTATCAGAGCCTGGTGCTCTTCATCTGGACTAACATCCTAAGGAGCAAGAAGATGGCCATGAAGGAAGGATTCAGCACCAATCGTCCTCCCTATTTCGACGGAGCAGATTTTCAGTATTGGAAGAGCCGCATGGAGTATTACCTCAAGACTGATATCTCCATGTGGTTCTTGGTCAAGGAAGGATTCACACCACCGAAGGACGAAGAAGGTAAGGAACTCGATTCATCAAGGTGGTCTACCGAACAAACTCGTAAAGGGCAAGCCGATGCCAAGGCGGTAGTCACCTTACAATGTGGGATTGCCAAGGACCAACTCGTCAAGGTAGGTCCATTCTCGAGTGCAAAGATTTATGGAACAAGCTTATCGAGCTCCAAGAAGGAACTCGTGATTCTCGGATAGCCAAGAGGGACCTATTCTTGAATCAACTACAAAATCTCACCATGAAGGAAAACGAAACGGTAAGTGAACTACATGGGAGGTTCAAGGAAATCATCAATGGTCTACATTCCGTAGATGAACTCGTGGAGAATCGCGATCTAGTAAGGTACGCTCTTAAAGCCTTTCCAAGGAATGCCTTGTGGTCATCTATGGTAGATGCCTACAAGGTTTCCAAGGATCTTTCCATTGTTAAATTAGACGAATTCTTTTGTGAAATGGAACTTCATGAACTCGCTAACAAAGGTCAAAGAGAGAAAGGTATTGCCTTAGTTGCAGGACCAAAGAACAAGGATGGAAGAAGAAAGAGGGAAAAGAAGAAGGAGAAAGAGATTTCTTCATCTACATCCTCCTCCGAGTCCGATGATGAAGGTGGATCATCATCAAGCGAGATGGCAAATTTTGTGAGGAGAATTATGAGAAGAAGCCGAAGAAACAAAGGAAAAGGTAAACCTAATGATCAAAATATCGATAAGACTAATGTTACATGTTATGAGTGTAGCAAGAAAGGCCACTACCGGAGTGAGTGTCCAAAACTCAAGAAGGAGGAACGGGCCAAAAAGAAGGAGGAAAGAGCCAAGAAGAAGAAAGCTCTCAAGGCCACTTGGGATGAATCATCCTCAAGCTCATCGGAGGAGGAAGAGAAGAAGGAGAAGAGTACTCGGCAATTGGCACTCATGGCAAGGGAGGAGTCCGAGTCCGAGAGTGATGACTCAAGCACTTCAGCCGCGGCTTCATCATCTTCGGATGATGAAGAGGTAACCTCTTCTCACTTAGAAAAATGTTATAAGACTATTACACATTTGTCTACCTTGCTTAAAAATCAAAAACAGAAAATAAATCATTAAAAGAAGAAGTAGAAAACTTGAGGGCCCTTAGGGAAGATGAGGTTGATGACCTACATCTAGAGGTCCTTGAGGATGAGAACAAGGCCTTGAAGGGTGAGGTTGAGAAACTCAAGAAAATGCTTGAAAAATTCTCAACTAGCTCTAAGACCCTAGACATGATTCTAAATGCCCAAAGGGCGGTCTACAACAAGGCTGGATTAGGATACCAACCTAAGGAGTCTAGCTTTATTTCTTTAGTGTCAAGAACCCAATTTCATAGATCGCATGTTTCTAGGGTTCATGAGACTAGGAAGAAGGTAACAAAGGCATGGGTGCCTAAGTCTTTCATTGTAGATGCATTAGGTCCCAAGATTTGGGTACCTAAAACATCTATCTTTCGTGTCTTGTAGGCATTGGTAAAGGGGGAGCGTCTATCAACTTGGTTTGTTGATAGTGGATGCTCCAAGCACATGACAGGGGACAAGTCACTATTTTCTACCATTCAAAACAAAAATAGAGGTAATGTGTCCTTTGGTAATAATGGTAGCCTTAAGGTTATAGGGGTTAGAGACATTCATATATCCGAATATCTCCAAATCAAGAATGTCCTTCTAGTCAAGGGGATGACTTTTAATCTCCTAAGTGTCAGTCAATTGTGTGATACGGGTTGCACAATTGAGTTTCATTCGAGTCAATGTCTAGTCAAAAACATTGACACACTTGACACGGTACTAGTAGGCACAAGGGTAGATAACATTTATCAAGTTTCTTTTAAAAGTGCTACTAATGCTCTTGATAAGTGTTTCATGTCAAAAGAAGAAGAATCGTGGCTTTGGTATAGGAAGTTGGCTCATGTGAACATGAAGAATATCCGGAAGCTGGTCAACAAAGGGTTAGTGCGAGGCTTACCAAGCATCAAGTACCAAAAGACCACATTGTGTGATGCATGTCATAAGGGTAAGCAAACTAAAGCGCCTCATAAAGGTAAAAGCGCTGTAAGTACAATCACTGCCTTAGACTTATTACATATGGATTTGTTTGATTGCAGTAGTGTTATTTCATTAAATGGAAGTAGATACTGTTTTGTGATTATTGATGACTTTACTAGGTATACATGGACCTTCTTTTTGAAAACTAAGGATCAAACCATAGATATTTTTATTTCCTTTTGTAGAAGAACTGAAAATGAAAAATCAACAACAATTAAAACCATTAGAAGTGATCATGGTGGGGAATTTCAAAATCATAGGTTTTAGAATTACATCAAGAAAAGGGATATAGGCATGAGTTCTCTACTCAAGGACCACAACAAAATGGGGTTGTGGAGAGAAAGAACCGAGTCTTACAAGAGGTTGCACAAGTATGCTCAATGAGTACTCACTACCGAGTTACTTATGGGTTGAAGTCTGCAACTTGCTATGTGCAAAACCGAATCCTGATACATAGGTTTTCAGGAAAGACTCCCCATGAACTTTGGTTTGGAAAACCCCCTACAATTAAACATCTTAGGGTGTTTGGTTGTAAGGTGTTTATTTTGAACACCAAGGACCATCTTGGAAAATTTTCGGCCAAAGCTGATGAAGGGATACTGGTCGGGTACTCGCTCAACAGCAAAGCCTATCGAGTCTACAACAATAGGACTAAATTGATTGAAGAGTCCTTTGATGTAGCTTTTGAAGAAATCCCTAACTTAAATGATCAATCAAGGGATGTAGGAGAAATTCAATTTGAACTTAGAAGGCTAAGTTTGAATGATCGAAACATAGAAAGAGTCGAAGTTGACTCTGATGATGATGAGCAAAGGCAACAAAGAACTCAATCTGATCCTTTGCCTGATATTGAGTCCTTGTCTGTGCCTAGTGAGACCATTCATGAGGCACCACCAACACCAAGACAATCTAGGATAGCCACTAGTCATCCCCAAGCCCAAATTGTGGGAGACATCCAACAAGGGGTTAGGACTAGGTCATTCTTTAGAAATGAGTCTAATGAAGTCGCATTGATTTCAGAGATTGAACCAAAATTAGTTGATGAGGCATTGCGCGATCCTGATTGGATCATAGCTATGCAAGATGAGTTAGGTCAATTTGAAAGGAGCCAAGTGTGGGACTTAGTTCCTAGACCTAAGAAGACCACCATTATTGGAACTAAATGGGTCTTCAAAAATAAGTTAAATCAAAAGGGAGAAGTTGTAAGAAACAAGGCAAGACTTGTAGCCAAGGGCTATAGTCAAGTCGAAGGTCTCGATTATGATGAGACTTATGCTCCTGTGGCCCGATTAGAGTTCATTCGGTTGATGATAGCTTTTGCTGCACATAGAGGTTTCAAGCTCTATCAAATGGATGTTAAATCTGCCTTCTTAAATGGCTTTATTAAAGAAGAAGTCTATGTTGAACAACCACCGGGGTTTGTGAATACCGAAGCTCCAAACCACGTGTACAAGCTCAAGAAAGCACTTTATGGGCTTAAACAAGCACCACGAGCTTGGTACGAGAGGTTGTCAACATATTTACTAGAAAAGGGTTTTGTAAGAGGCCAAATAGACCCAACACTATTTCTGCGTAGAGATAGTGAAAACATTTTTGTAGCCCAAGTGTATGTCGATGACATAATTTGTGGCTCAAATAACAAGGGCTATTTGAATGAATTTATTTCTCACATGGAAAGTGAGTTTGAGATGAGTCTAGTAGGAGAATTGACATTCTTCCTTGGACTTGAAATCAAGCAAACTCAAGATGGAATTTATGTCCATCAGACGAAGTACACTCAAGAGATGCTCAAAAAATTCAAAATGAGTGACTCTAAGGAAGTATCCACTCCAATGACGACAAACACTCGTCTTGACAATGATGAGAGTGGGAAACCAGTTGATCTAACGCAATATAGAAGCATGATCGGTAGTCTTCTATATCTCACAGCTAGTCGACCGGACATATTTTTTACTGTGGGCATGTGCGCTAGATATCAAGTTTGTGCCAAGGAATCTCATTTAACTGCAGTTAAGAGAATTCTAAGATATCTCAAGGGCACAATTAGAGTAGTACTGTGGTACCCTCGTACGGAGTCTTTTGATTTGATAGGCTATACCGATTCCGATTATGCTAGATGCAAATTGGATCGGAAAAGCACTAGTGGGGGTTGCCAATTTTTAGGTTCATCGTTGATTAGTTGGTCAAGTCGGAAGCAACATTGTGTTGCTCTCTCCACGACCGAGGCTGAATACATTGCCATGGGAGAGAGTGTATCACAATTGTTGTGGATGATTCACACTCTAGAAGATTATGGACTTTCATATAAAGGAGTGCAAGTGTTGTGTGACAACATTAACACAATAAACCTAACGAAAAATCCAGTCCATCATTCAAGGACCAAACACATTGAAGTGCGTCATCACTTCATTAGAGATCACGTAGCTAGGGGAGGCATTGCACTCACATATGTTGAGTCAAAGTCAAACTTAGCCGACATTTTCACCAAACCCCTTCCGGAAAATGAATTTAGTCATTTAAGGAGAGAATTGGGGATGTGTTTGGCTCAATAGGCCATTAGGATTTCATCATGATCAATAAGGACAACTAAAACTACAAGAGAAATTGGGAAATCAATTTGGGCAACTTGGGGACATCTCACACAAACTATAAGGTTTAACAAATTGTTTTTTGTTTGCTAAATATGGGGTGAGATGCTAGGATCAACCAAATTATTCAAAATGTATCATACATCCCTTGAATAATTAGGTTAAAGAGACATAAATTGAGTATGGGGAAGGTCATTACATAATTCATGTGTATTTGGCTCCTAGATCTTACTCATATATTCCAACCAAGGAATCTTGGTTGGACCTGTGTCTAGAAATCATCTAACCTTGTTGATGTGTTGATTGATACCCTTGATTGATACCTTCCTGATTTTGATTGAAAATAGGACAAGTTGGTGAAGAAATTTTGACATATTTTGACAAACTTGTAACTACTCATAGCAAGGATTTATTTTGAACCGATAGCCTGAGTCAGATTTATTACCTTGGTTCACTATAGATCATAGTTTCAGCAAACAAACAAAACAAACTTCTCTGGTTTTGGAACTTTGAGATTCAACACATTTGTTATGAAGTGTGTGAAACTTTCGAGCCCTAAATAATTCCAAATCATTAGTGCTCATCATTAGGAAATATTCATTGGTATCACTGAATATAATCTGTGGGCTCTTCAGATCCTAGGTTCTGAACTTGGAAGTTGTTGAACCAAGTTTCAGAGCTTTCGATACGAATTTCAGAGACTGAAATCACTGATTATCAGACACTGATCGGTCCAGGGACCGATCAGGATGATATCTGATCGATCTCTATGACCGATCAGGAGAGTTCCACCTCTCTGTTCGATATCTGATCGGTCCGGGGACCGATCAGGAGGTTCCCTGATCGGTCTCCACGACCGATCAGGAGGCTCTGGCACGCGACCTCTGATCCACCTCTGATCGGTCCGGGGACTGATCAGGAGGTTCCTTGATCGGTCTCCACGACCGATCAGGACACTCCCTGACCGATCAGGACGTTCCCTGATCGGTCAGGATTTCTCCTGATCGGACAGCCGTCCGATCTTATGATCTGATCACCCCCTTTAACTTCCCCCAATCCTTCGTTCTCTCATTTCACGTCGACAACCCTAGTCGAACCACTCCTCAGTCCTGACTCTTCTCTCCATCTTCTCCGAAAGTCTCAAATGGCGCCCAGGTAACTTCCTTTCTCCCCGAAATCTGTTCATTTTTGGCATTTTAGCTTCTTTTCACAGTGTATCTCTGTGTGTTGTCTCGTTTCTCGACTCTGTGGCTCCCGTGGACTCCCATTTGCCCCGACCATGTCTCATTTTTGACCTATTTAGGAAGAAATCAGGTGAGGGTACGTCTAAGTCATCTGCTGAGAAATCCAAGTCCCAGGCACCCTCCCGACCTCAACCTTCCTCTTCTTCAAGATTCCCGAACCGACAGTTTGAACAAGCGTTTCAACAGAGGACATTCAAGCTGCTCCCATGTCGATCTGTGGATCGAAGTACATGGATGAGTTTTGTCCCTCTGTATCCGAAACCCTGGCATATTACAAACTTGACTCGTTAGTCTACCTAGAAAGGACATCAACTATGATCTAGTATCTGAATTCTACAACAATCTTCATCAGGGCAGTGATGGTGCTTATAGAACCAGAGTTGCTAAAATAACTATCGATTTCTCCATCGTAGAATTCTTTGGGTATCTAGGTTGCCGAATGTGTTCAGGAGATCTTTTTTCCATTTATCCTGATTTACCCCATCCTTTACCTTCTCCATTTGATGTCTCACCTGATTCCATCTATGAGTACTTCTTCGGTCATCCTAGACCGGATGGACTGGATGAGTTGGATGTCGAGTTTCCTACTTTTGCGGCTCTGAGACTATCTCCACTGACTATATTCTTTTTAAGATAGTCACAAACTGTCTTCTTCCAATCACATCCAAACCTCTAGCAGAGATTCGACCATATCACTGCCTGATGCTTTATGGTTTGCGTCGGCGTCTCGACTTTGACATTATGTCCAGCATCTATTCTTCGATCATCTCCTATTCTCAGCCTAGCAGCTCCACCATTTATATGTCTTATGGGCATATAATTACAGATTGGCTCGAGACCCTTCTGATAGATGTGTCTAAGGGTAGGATAGTGAAGATGGTCAGACAGGATTGCCGACTTGGGAAACGGGCATTTTCCAAGTCCGGTATCTTAGAATGGGGATGTTCGGTGGAAGGATGGGAGAGGTCCGGGAGAGTTACCACGGCACTTCCTCGACAGTTCTGCTCCTCCTCCTGCCATCGATGAGGCCGATCCCGATCTGCTGGCGGATCGCTGAGCTAGAGAGCCGCTTGATCAAGACGATGAGTCATCTGCTGAGCTCCATGGATGCGTGTTCGGATCGACCGGCCACGATGACTTACGCATGGTTGGTGACGCAGTTTGGGCCGGATGGCCAACTACCCACCTCCATGGCATTGGGTCATCCACCTTGAGCTCCAGCATGCCACCTCAGGGTTACGTGCCTCCCGCAGATGATGATGAGGTTCCTCCTGTTGAGGATATTGATTGATACATTCTGTGTGTCACTTTGCCTGTCTGTATTTTGGTTGCTATTTGTTGGATATCTTTGTCTGACCTGGATACTTATGCTACTCATATGTTTTTGCTATTCATTTGTCTATTTCTTGCTTTTCCTTATGCTTCAGTTCATATTAATATGCTGTTCCTATGCCATGATTTGATTGTATCTTATCTTTTTTTACTGTCATATAATACACTTAGAGGGAACTCTAGGTGCATTAAGAAAAAGACAGTATAGGTTAAGGGGGAGCCTTTTGAGTTTTGTCACCTCATTTGCACCTTTTCGGTGTTTGACAAAGGGGGAGAGGACACCTAAGTTTAGAGATGTATGAAGGCTTGATTTTAAGGGAAAAAATAACGGGAAGGATCTTGATTCCCGTTATTGACTTAGTGGTGTATCCATCTTAGGGGGAGGATCTTGATTCCCCTAAAATTATGAAAATAAGAACATTTCTGATCTAAACTTAAATCGTGTTGTCAAACAACAAAAAGGGGGAGATTGTTGATACAGTCTGACCTGGCTGTTGTTTTGATGTTGACACGGATTTAAGTTTGTATCAGATGTTAATTAAACTCGGTTTGATTAATGATCAAGGTTGATCAAGTGGAAGGGAAAAGTCCAAGTTGGAAACTTGGCACGCGAAGTCGGAGAGAGCTCGTTCTCCGGACTAGGTTAGAGAGGGCTCGGTAGCTCGTTCTCTGGACCTGACGAAGTCGGAGAGGGCTCGGTAGCTCGTTCTCCGGACTAGGTCAGAGAGGGCTCGGTAGCTCGTTCTCTGGACCGGACGAAGTCGGAGAGGGCTCGGTAGCTCGTTCTCCGGACTAGGTCGAGAGGGCTCGGTAGCTCGTTCTCTGGATCGAGCGGTGCAACGGGGCGTGTCGACCCGGTCCGGTTCGCGCGGGAAGCCGGACCGGGAGGGCTCACTTCATGCAGGCATCCTCGGCCTTCTCGAAGGCCGAGGGCTTGGGTTCGTGCTCGGACGGCCGGAGTCGGAGAGGGCTCGTAGTTTGTTCTCCGGATTAGGTCGAGAAGGGACCTAAGTGGACATTCCATGGTACATTGGATCGGTCGCACCGATCCAAAGGACACATAAGATGTGGATCGGTCGGCGACCGATCCAGGAAACTAAGTTTCATGGATCACTCGGTGCTTGCGAGTGTAATCTGATCGATGCGTAGACCGATCGAAAACACTCGATGCACACCGAGTGTAATCTGATCGTCAGAGACCGATTAGGAAACACCTGAGCAAATCGAGTAATCGATCGGTCTTGGAGACCGATCGGAGATGATATTGCGAAGAAAGAAGGCGGGGATCGGTCTGCCCGATCCACTGCGGCCCGATCGGTCTCCACGACCGATCAGCCCAGACCGATCAAGATATGTCCTGATCGGTCCATGGATCGATCGGTGACCGATCCACAATCATTGTTTCTGCGATTCCTCCTCTGCATTTGATCTGCCTGATTCATGTGATATAACCCTCTGTGCTGTTAGCTTTTGAGTTTGCAGGATCACAGGTATCATTCCAAGCCTAATTTCAAATTAAGTCCATAAAAGGAATACGACAAATGGCCTTTCTGCTGTGATTCGCGGCGCATGGTGCATTTGAAGCATCAACGGCTACTGGTGTGATCTGGCTGCGATCCGCTTGACTCCTAGTGATTGGTTCGAGCTCAGAAGACACCAGTGAAGACTGTGATTTCATTGTGTGAGTTCAGAGAACCAGGTAAGGAGGAAGAGGGATTGGCTGCAGCGATGATTCTGTGCAGATTGACCACGATCCGTGACAGCAGAGGACAGGGGCTTAAGAAGCAGTAAAAAGCGAGAGGAAAGAACAACAAGAAAAAAAGAAAGTTCTGTTGATCGTTGAGGTGTGCTAAGTTCTTGAGCTCTCGGGTGAGAAACTGCTGTCTGTGAGTTCTCTGTTTTCATTGATCCTCGCGTGGTTGTAAGCGATAGTTCATTCTTCTTTGCCACCGAGCTCTGTAAGTCTTGTGCTTTAACATATATATTTCTTGAGACTTTGTGGAGAGGTTACTCCACCGAGAAGGAGGATCTTTAGCCGAAATTTTTCCGGGGTGCGATCTATCGAAGATCGAGGGGTCGTCCACCTTACGGACACGCCGAGGAGTAGGGGCAAGTTATCCTCGAACCTCGTAAATCCTTGTGTTAGTGTGCTTGTTTCCTCCTTGTTTTAGTTTCCTAATTCCGCTGTGCTAACAAGTTTCTTTGTAGAAATTTGTGTTTAAGTTTTTAAGAGGCTATTCACCCCCCCTCTAGCCATCTAAGATCCTAACATTTTGCTCAGAGTCCGAGACTTCAGGTCTTCATACTGAATGTCCGCTCCATGACCCATTTAGACTTCTACCTGGTTCGCGACCATCGAGATTTTTACCTAGAGTCCCTGACTCTAGGATTTTACACAAAGTGCTCAACCCGCCAAGACTTCACCTTGTCTAACCAGAGTCAGGACTTTCTATAACCTAGGGTTACCTCCCCCTAGAACCTAAAGTTACCACTTCCTAGGATTTTCCACCTGCCTAGAATTCACTATGACTTTTGTCTAAGAACTCTTAGGACTTTCCTGCAAGCTCATTCAACCTTGTTAGACAACATGTAACCTTAACTTTGGACCCTTTGCCATAATCAAAACTTAGGTTCGATCGTCTGATGCTTCTTGCACCAACAATCTCCCCTTTTTTGATTACGACAACTTGGTTCAATGTTAAGTAAAACATAACAATAATATAAAGAACTTAAACATGAGCATAAGTGAAACAATTAAAAGAACTTATGCATAAGCAAAATAATTTTGAAAAAAAAATCTCCCTTATGCTCCCCCATAATCAAAAGTTAGTTTTAGAAAAGATTTTCTTTAAAATTATAACTAAATACTTAGATTAGAAAGATTTTCTTTAAAAATATAACTAAATACTTAGTTTTAGAAATATTTTCTTTAAAAAAAAATATAACTAAATACTTAGGTTTTAGAAAGATTTTCTTTAAAAAAATATATAATTAAATACTTAGCTTAGAAAGATTTTCTTTAAAAAATATAACTAAATACTTAGCTTAGAAAGATTTTCTTCAAAAATATAACTAAATACTTAGTTTTAGAAAGATTTTCTTTAAAAAAATATATATAACTAAATACTTAGTTTAGAAAGATTTTCTTTTAAAAAATTATAACTAAATACTTAGTTTTTTGTTTACGAAAAACTTGGATAAATCTTAGTTTTTAAAAAAAAATCCTTGTAAAAATACTTAGCTAAGAAAATGAATACTTAAAAATACTTAGCTTTGTCAAAACTTAGTTAAATACTTATCTTTTTTAAAAAGATTTAAAAACTTAATTAAGTACATAAAAACTTAGTTAAAAGTACTTTTTCAAAAACTTATTTTTTCATATAGAAATATTTAAACTTCCTTTTCCAAATAAAATGTTTAAAGTTATTTTTCAAAAATAGTTAAAATTTCTTTTCAAAAATAGTTAAACCAAAAGAAACTAAAAAAAATTAACTTATAGAAAATGCTTTAACTTAAAAGAACATTTAATTTTGAGAGTAATTAACAAACTTTAACTTTGAAAAAATATTTAACGAAAAATTATTTAATTGAACCTAAGTCCTTTCACTCCCCCTTGATTAATGTCAAAAAAAATTATGAAAAGTATTTAATTTTTAGGTCCTAGAGTTCAAGCAAATAAAAGTAATTACCTATTTTCCTGATTTTTCATCTCACATTTTCTAAGTTATCAAATATGTTAAGCTTATGAGTTTATATGAGATGGAGAATTCTGAAAGATACTTAAGTTTAAGGAGAATAATTTGATTTTGAATATCAAAATAGATTAAATTTTAATTTTAATTTGAAAAATAACTAAGTTTGAATTTTGAAAGTTTTATTTTGAAAAATAATTAATTATATTTTTGAAATTAATTTATAAATTAAAATTAATTGTACTTAAGAATTTAAAATTATATTTTTAAAATTAATTATACTTAAGAATTTAAAATTATATTCTTAAAATTAATTAATAAATTAAAATTAATTATACTTAAGAATTTAAAATTAATTAAGATGACTTCCGTTAATTGAATTAATTTTAGTTGAATTTTAGTTAACTTGAATTGAGTTTAATTAATTTGAGTTAACTATTTTTTATTTTAAACCTAGGTCTATCTCACCCTTTTTTAGATTTTCAATCAGAGAACCTTATAAGTTTTGTGAGATGGTTAATTTTAATCTTTAATTTAAATTCAAATCTAAGGATTGATTTACATATGAGTTAGACTAAGGTTTAACAGTTAGTTAATTAAATATTTATTTCAATAATTATCTTCCAGGTTGTGGTGAGACACTAGGTCTTCTTGGGTATTGGATCATCAACCACTTCTAGACAAAGATTTTCAAAAAAAATTGAATATTTAATTTCCTTTCTGAAAATCCTAGGTCTAACTAGTCAAGTGTGAATCAAGCCTAAGTCCTTATCTACCCTAGTCTAAACATGTATAGTGAAAGCAGTAAAGCAAGCATCAAACAAGTCTATTTAATGATAAAAATAGTCCTTTTATTGGCCCCCCTAGATTATAGCCTCGATAGGGTCTATCAAGGTAGTGAATTTGATCTTGGGGGATCTAATATTGATCAAGTCTAACTTGATTAATCAAGTTAGACTTGGGGACACATGCTTGGACTATTCTTCTTTTGGTAAGATTAACAAGGGATAAATACAATTTAAATTTATGTTTAGCCTTATATCCAAGTCCGGATCGATTGTATACGGCTCTTTACTTTTCAAGAATCAGATCAAGATTCTTAGAACCCAAGGTGAACCATTCCAATGTATCTTTCAGTTCCTTGACTTGACTTTTCAGGCTGAAATTTTCTTCCTCAAGTTGTTGGACTTGAGTTGAAGTTCTAGTATGAACAGATTCAGTCAAGGAGTTGGGTTAGTCACTTCCTTAAGGGTTGTTATCTCCTTTTGGAGTGACTTGACTCGGATATTGGATTTGTCTAACTTACACATGAGATAGTTTACTAAGTATGTAGTTTATTTATTTGAGAAGAACTTACAGCGGGGTTAGACCCTTCGAAAATGGATATGGATCCATGGCTTCTCTCAGGCTCGATTTTTTACTCGCTCTCGATTTCAGATTCATCGACTTGTTCTCGGGTCGTAAGTGCGAGGAAGCTTATCTATTCAACCTCTTCATCAGAATCTTCTGAAGAGGATTCATCCCATGTTGCCTACAGTGCCTTCTTCTTCCGTTGCTTCTTTATTTCCTTCTATTTTCAACAATTGGTTTTTATGTGTTCCTTTTTGTTTCACTCGTAGCAAGTTACTTTGGACTTGGCTTTTGGACTCGATTGCACTATTTTTGATTGGATCACCTTCTTGATGTCCTTTTTAGTGAATCCTTTCTTCTTCTTGTAGAGTTTTCTTACAAGGTTGATGAGCTCGGTAGTGATCTCATCGTCATCGTCTTCTGAGTCCAGTTCATCTTTAGACTCAGGTTTGATTCGGCGCTTTGCTTTTGGTTCCCGTGTTTTAGTTGTACCTACGACCAAAGTAATACCTTTCTTGATCGGTAGTGCATTAGTCTATTCGTGAAGTTCGAATTCAGAAAATAATTCATCTAATTTTATTTGTGAAAGATCCTTAGACACTTTGTAAGCATCTATCATGGATGCCCACAAAGTGTTCCTTGGAAATGTATTGAGTGCATATCTGACGATGTCGCGATTTTCTACCTTTTGTCCAATTGAATGGAGACTGTTGAGGACGTCTTGGATGCGTGCGTGAAGTTGGCTTGCCGATTCAACTTCTTGCATTTTTATATTATAAAGTTTATTTAATATCAAATCATGTTTGATTACTTTCATGTCGGAAGTTTCCTTGTGAAACTCGATCAACTTTTCTCATAATTCTTTCACGCTTGAAAACGGGCTGACTCGGTTCAGCTCTTCTTTTGTCAAGCCACATTGTAGAGTCTAAGTATCTTTGGCATCAGCCTCGATCTTCTTTCTGGTTGGTGCACCACATTTGTCACACGAGATGAGGACTCCATCTTCGATGGGATATGCGAATCCCGTCTAGATGATTATTCATATTTCTACCTGAGTCTTCAGATGATACTCCATTCGGCTCTTCCAGTGGCCGAAGCCTTCGCCAGAGAAGAGGGGAGGGTGTGCAGTGCTATACTGCTCTTGGTAGGTCATAAAAAAAATATTCTTGCACAACAAAAAAAACCAGAACTCATCCCAAGACTAGGTCTTGGTTTAGTAGTGTGAAATAAAGTATTAATCAAATAAATGATCTCGAGTGGTGTTGCGCCATTTTCTTGAAGAAAACTTAATTGCGATAAAATTGATCGGAATAAGGCAACTGTACCAATTCTGATCGACTTCGAAAAATCTAAAAACTAATACCATGAAAAAAAAACTTGCTTGAATGGTGGTTTCACCGATTCGAAGCGACTCTGCTCTTATACCAATTGTAGGATCGTTGTGTTAAAAGGGGGAGGGGGTGAATAGCGCTCGTGACTTTCACTTTCGTTTGAAAATGTTTGAGTAAAATGTAGCGGAATAAGAAAGAAAAGATAGAAAGAAAGCAATCACAAACACCAAGAGCTACTTTGTTCGGGGCCTGTGGCGACTCTTACTCCAAGGCCCGCATGTGAGAGTTTTTCGATAGGCAATCACTAATCAATCAAAAGTTACAAAGAGATTTACAATTGTAGTACAAGTAAATTTTGAATAAAACAATACCGATGACTTGGAGAAATAAATCTTTAGCGTAGTCATCATTGGAGCAGCTTTCGGGCGTCAAGAGGCTTTATCAGAGCAGCGTACAAGTGCTGAAGTCATTCTGAATATTGTTGTTTAGCCCCTGGTCAAATGCTGCTTGTGTAACGACCCGCCTTCTACTGACTAGGCTGTAAGGCCGATCATTACGTAATGCTATGCTAAATTACTATTGCGAAAATCTGGATTTATTAAAATTTTGCTAAACTAATTACTGTAAAGTCTGAACTTAATATTCTAGGTGTACCTAGAAGTTGTACACATGCTAGGGAAGGTAATCTATGCCTCCCAGATGCCCTACTAGCTGTAATCAGGCATTTCAATCGATCCATGGATCGATTGGGTTGTCGGATCGATCCAGTGATCGATCCAGCTTGATACTGGCACTGGTGAAAGACCCTGATCGGTCGGCTGACCGATCCATAAGCTACATCGCTTCTGTATGCGGCTGGATCGGTCAGCTGACCGATTCAGTGGCTCACTGATCGGTCGGCTGACCGATCAGTGAGCTTCTGAACTCTCTGTTCGCGTCTGGATCGGTCAGCTGACCGATCCAGTGGCACATCCCAATTCTGATCGATCTGTAGATCGATCTGGGTTTCTGATTTCGAATCAGAACCCCTGATTTCAGCACTTGTTCGTGCCAAAATCTCACATTTCACTCATACTATGCATAGAATATATCCTAATAACATAAAGCTAGCATTCTAAACTTGATATAAAACAGGGTTTACTAGTTCGTGGCATTTAACAAATCGAAAGTGCATGGAAAAAGAAATACTGAGAGTTCAATTGTTAGAATTTGCTAAATCCCCTAAGAATCTTTTATTCCAAGTTCCTGCCACACACACCATCTCTGCATTGTCCTCCAGCTTCCTTTGCTAGTCCATCTTTCCTTTACCTTTATCTGCAGTATAAGGAAAGTAGAATCTGTAAGCTTAAAGCTTAGTAAGAAACCATCTACCTCACAAAAACATGCATACGATGCTGATAATGCTTTTTAAAACATGCTATTTAAAACATATGCTGAACATGTAAAAGATGGCATGGCATAGAATCATTCAAACATGTAAATCAAACTGAACATGGAGTTATCATGCATATTCACAGGGAAAAACTAAGCTGGAGCATGATACTGAGCTAAGCTATTACTGATCTGATACTAAAACTGTACTGAATTCATATAACTATTTTATGAACTTTTGAAAGCTATATACATAGTAGATCAAAATAATAATCATGCTGCTGTTTGGGCCCGGCAACTGTACGTGCTATGCGCGCGTCCCTAACTAGACCCGGGGTTGCAAGTCCCGAGTTTAGTAGAGCTACTAGGTTATCTGAACCTAGGGACCGACTGTGGGAGCCCAGCCCAATGGATATCTAATCCAGTACAGTGCCACTGATAAAAATAAAATACTGATTATAGCTGTATTTTGGCTGTTCTTGCTATTCCTAGGTTATCTGAACCTAGAGCTAGGTTGTCTGAACCTAGAGGCGACTGTGGGAGCCCACCCATTGGACCGTAGTCTTATATAGCTGTAATAAAGCTGAATATGCTAAATGAATGCTTCTAATGCATTCAACTAAGCTGTTAAAATGCCTAAATTGCATTTCTTTTCTGAGCTGAGCATTTTATCGAACACTTGGTGTGCTCCAACCCTCTCCTCTACTAGGGTGACCACCTCTAGGCACCCGACAACGTCTAAAACCTCAAACTGAAGAGGGAAAACGCGTCTGGCCTATCTAAAGGTGCTCGACTAATCCCTAAGGTTGCGGGGAGGGTTAAATACACCCTAGATGTCGACAAAAATCCGAGTATAACTAATCTAAAGGCATGCATTCAAACGGAAGCTACTTATACTGCAGGTGAGGGGTTTCTTACCTCCTGTTCGTAATTTCTTACGATTATAATCGCTAGGTTTCACGGAGGAGAGATCTCTTCAACGATCTTCTCGCGTCTATGCGTTCCTCTCGCGGAGGGGAGCGTCCTCGTGCCTTTGATTTTGCCGGGAGGAACCCTTGGGACCCTAGGGGTGGAACCCTAGGTGTTCTGATGGTTGGCGCCGAGAGAAGGAAGAGGGAAGGAGGGGCGGCGGTGAGGGTTTGAGGGAGAGGCAAAGTCACGATCCCAAGAAAATAATCCCTCACTTAATTAATTTCCTATTTATATTTAGGAATTAATTCCCCCAACTCTAATATAAATTTTATTGGTTCCCTTTCCTTTCAGCACGGCCCTGCTGGGTTCAACTGGTTACTAACATTATCCGTAAACCGTAGGTCTCGGGTTCCATTCCCGCTTAAGCGGTTTTACGCTCCTATTTATTTTTGCTACTTCCGCTACTCTAAAAATTCATTAAAAATACTCTAAAATTCCAGAAAAATCATAGAATATTTCTAAAATAGTTTTGAGAATTTTCGGGCATTACAGCTTGCTGCTTATATAGGCTATTCCAGGCACCTGGACCATGTATCCCGGGCAATCGATGCGCTCGATGTAGGCTTGTGGATGATTTTTCGGGTCCGGGCGCTCGGACCGCCTGGGTGCCCGCCGCCCGCCCTGGGCAAGACTAGTCCGAGCGCCTGGACCAACTTTTTCAGCCACCTTGATTTTCTACAAAACAAAATTAGTCCAGACAATAAATAATATATAAAATATGAATTTGACAGCCTCTAACTGTTCGGTTCTGACGTTGAGTTTCGTTGAAACTCTAGGCCAAACTGACGCTTCATGTTCCCTCTTTGGGGGAGCATGTTCTCATCTACTCCTCTCAGGAGAGTTTACCTTTTTCCAGATCGGTCCTCCACGACTGTCTGGACTTTTGCTCAACATTTGAGACTTCAGGTCTTCATGCTGAATGTCCGCTCCACGACTTGTCCAGACTTCCATCTGGTCTACAATGTTGGAGCTGTTGGTTGCTACTCAGAAAACCTAATGATTCCACTGTACAAAAATTTTGTACAAAGGTCTGAACCTTTTCCTAGCTACCATGTGTTCTTTTAAATTAAACTTGGATCGCCTGCGGAACTTAACACATTTGATCCAAAGTTTAATCTATTTGTTCTTTTAGGTTTAGACTCGGATCTCCTGCGGAACTTAACACGTTCGATCCAAATCACCTAGGTTATTAATTTCATTAAATATTAGTTTCCAAAATTAGCTCCCAGTACTGACGTGGCGAGGCACATGGCCTTCTTGGATATGGGAACAACCACCACCGACTAGACAAAGCTTTTTAAGGAAAGTTAATATTTAATTTCCTTAAATAACTTTAGGTCAACCTAAAAGAACAATCAAATCACAAGGAAAAGGAAAAACAAAAGAACACAACATCGAAAATAAATTCGAAATACTAGAATCGTATGCCTCTTGTATTTGGTATTATTTCCAAAAATAACTAGTATGATGCGGAAAGGAAAAATACTAGTTATACCTTTTAGAAAAACCTCTTGATCTTCTACCGTATTCCTCTTCTAACCTCGGACGTTGTGTAGGCAACGATCTTCCGAGATGAGAAACCACCAAAGCACCTTCTTCTCCTTTCTTCAAGTTTCGGCCAAGCACAAAGCTTCCAAAAGATGAAGATCTTTTTCCACCAACCAAGCTCCAAGGGATACAAGAAACAAGACTCCTTTCTCTCCTTTTCTCCAAGCTAGATCTGGCCACTTCTATGCCTCCAAGAGATAATGAAGCCTCGGCCACAAGAAGGAGAAGAGAGAAAGAGAAGGGGAACCTCTAGGGGCCGGCCACACCAAGGAAGAAAAGAGAGGAAGAAAAAGAATAGAGTTATTCACAATGAAGCCTCCTCTACCCCCTCTTTTATAATTCTTGGTCTTGGCAAATAAGGAAATTTAAATAAAAACTTCCTTAATTCTTTTGCCATGAAAAGGAAAATTTATTTAATTAAAAATAATTTTCTCTTCTCCAATTTATTTGGTCGGCCACCTCTTTCCCCAAAACAAGGAGAGTTTTAATTAAAATAAAAATTAAAATTTCCTAATTTGTTTCTAGAAATTTATAAAAATTTCTCCAATAATTTTAATCCCTTCATGATTGGTTAAAGAAATTTTATAAATTAAAATCTTTCTTTTAAACATGTGGATAATTTCCAAAAAGGAAAGTTATCTCTAAAAATTAAAATCTCCTTTCAATCTACAAATAAGGAAAGATATTAAATCTTTTCTTAATCTTTTGTAGAAACTAATAAAAGAGAATTTTTAATTTTTAAACTTTCTTTTAAATCATGAATATATTTAAAAGGAAAGTTTTTACCAAATTAAAACCAACCTTTTAATCTACAAATAAGGAAAGAGATTTTAACTCTTCTCTTAATCTTTTGTAGAATCTTATAAAAGGAAAGATTTAAATTTTTAAACTCTCTTTTAAATCATGTTATCCACATAAGAAAAATTTTAAAAATAAAAATCCTTTTATTTTAATTTGGGTCGGCCACACCAAGCTTGAACCCAAGCTAGGGCCGGCCACCTTGAAGCACCCATGAACCAAACTTTGGCCGGCCCTAGCTTGGTCTCCAAGCTAGCTTGGCCGGCTCCTATGGGATGGGTAAGAAGGTGGGTATAGGTGGGTATAGTACTCTATAATTAAGAGGCTACGATAGGGACCGAGAGGAGGAATTGGTTTTGGTCTCCCGATAAAATTAAGCATCCCGTGTTCGCCCCGAACACACAACTTAATTTTATCAATAATAATTCATTCCACTAGAAAACTATTATTGAACTACCGCACCAATCCTAAATTACATTTTGGGCTCCTTCTTATTATGAGTGTGTTAGTCTCCCTGTGTTTAAGATAACAAATGTCCACTAATTAAGTAAGTTACTGACAACTCACTTAATTAATATCTAGCTCCAAGAGTAGTACCACTCAACTTCATCGTCATGTCGGACTAAGTCCACCTGCAGGGTTTAACATGACAATCCTTATGAGCTCCTCTTGGGGACATTCTCAACCTAGATCACTAGGACACAGTTTCCTTCTATAATCAACAACACACACTATAAGTGATATCATTTCCCAATTTATCGGGCTTATTGATTTATCGAACTAAATCTCACCCATTGATAAATTAAAGAAATAAATATCAAATATATGTGCTTGTTATTATATTAGGATTAAGAGCACACAATTCCATAATAACTGAGGTCTTTGTTCCTTTATAAAGTCAGTATAAAAGAAACGACCTCTAATGGTCCTACTCAATACACTCTAAGTGTACTAGTGTAATTATATAGTTAAGATAAACTAATACCTAATTACACTACGACCTTCCAATGGTTTGTTCCTTTCCATCATGGTCGTGAGCTACTGTTTATAATTTATAAGGTACTGATAACATGATCCTCTGTGTGTGATATCACACACCATGTTATCTACAATATAAATTAATTGAACAACTACATTTATCATAAATGTAGACATTTGATCAATGTGATTCTTATTTCTAGATAAATGTTTATACCAAAAGCTAGGCTTTTAGTATACATCCTAACAGGAGCAATCCCAATGGTCCGTGGGACCATGTGTTTTGGTGTTTGGGCAAAGGGTTTAAGTTAGGTTCATCCTTGTATTTGATATGTGCATTTGAGTTGTGCAGGTTTGTAGGATATACATGTGACTCAGGTTGATGGCTTCGGGTCCAGTGAAGGATGGAGCATCTGAGGGACCGTGGACAAGGGCCGAGGGAAGCGACTTCGAGGCATACACGAAGGATGGCATTGGGGACGAGCTGCGGACTTGAATGCATCCGAGGGACGAGAGCCAAAGGAAGTAGGCTTGAAGGCAAGAGGTCAATGCTGCAAAGAAGCATCAAGTGAGTCATAAGGGTGAGGGTGCGAGTGCATGAGAGATTGTACTCGGAATAAAATCCTTGTTTTGGGGCTTTACTGTAGCGATACTGTAGCATACTGTAGCGCTACTGTACCAGTCGACTGTAAGTTTTAGCAGTCAACTGGTATCGAGCCGTTGGGATGTAACGGTCAAATTTTCACAGAGGGCAGTCGACTGCATGTTTTGGCAGTCGACTACATGTTTTGGCAGTCGATTGGTAGGCGGGGTTTTCAACCCGCGACCTATATAACCAAAGCTTAAGAGCTTGGTTATAGTTGATAAAATTGGACTTTGTTAAAGTCTAATTAGTAGTCTTTTGTGCTCAAGAGATCTTTGTGTGCCAAGAGGTCTTGGTTGGAGTTGTGGTGAGGTTTCTCCACCCACAAGGAGGTTGAGCTAGCCGGAGTTTGCCGAGGACTAATCCACCGACGGATTGAGTGATCGTCCACCTTACGGGCACACCATAGAGTAGGAGCAAGTTATCTCCGAACCACGTAAACGAACATGTTAGGGATTTGCTTTTTGTTCTTTCCTTTAGTCTTTAGCTTGTTTGTTTTATTTGTATTATTTGTAGGTGCAGCGGAGGCCGGAAAGAGGGGGTGAATTGCTGAAAACGAAAATAAACTATACCCTCCTCGTGCTTTCAACTCAATTAGTGCAATAGTAAATACAGCAGTAAAGTAATAAAGCAGTAAACAGAAAAAAAAATAGAAATTTAACCTGGTTACAACCAAGGAGGTTGTTAATCCAGGGCAATGAGAAGAGCACTAAAAAGAATCTCCTTTACTGAAGGCGGAGAAGTCTTTTACACTTTGGAAGCTTAGAACTATGCTAGGAATAACTACACAATTGATTGCTTGAGTTGTATTGAATTCCTAGCTCTATGGGCCTTTAAATAGCCTCTGGAAATCTGATCTCGAGGGTCCAAGGCGCCTCCAAGGGGTGAGCGGATAAAACTTTATCCGCAGCTCGAAACGGTCAGTTTGACCTGTTGAAGGCGCCTTCAAGCTGGAGGTGCCTCCAAGCCTGATGGAGGCGCCTCCAAGCTGGCAGCTCAAATTCCAGCTTGCTTCCTTCAGCTTCCGACGCTTCGTTCTTTTGGGTGATTGCGGCCAACCGGAATAGGGCTCACCCAAACCCAATTCCCGTCCTTCTCCTCGAGCAGTCTTCCTCCTCGGCTTAACGTCTCTCGAACGCTGCGCACGTTCTTCTCGCCCATCGGTGTACTCTTCCGCAACTCTCTCGTCCTTCGGACGCACCGAGCCCGTCGGCTCCCTTCCCGTGCCGTCCTTCTCGCTAGCTGCGTCTTCTGCTCGACTTCCTGCGCTCCTAAGCTCCTGCACACTCAGACACAGGGATCAAACACAACAGGACCTAACCAACTTAGTTGATCACATCAAAACATCCACGGGGACCAACATTATTCCACTGCGCAAGCTAACATAGTGTAGGAAGCAATCAATTTGGGGGTGTCGTCTGTCAAACCCCCTTCAAGCCGACCACTGATCCCCAACAAGTGGTATCAGAGCAAGGTTCGCACTTCACCGGACTAACCGCCGAGAAAAGTAACTACAAGAAGATGACCGGCTTGATTGAACCTCCAAAGTTTGAAGGAGAAAGTCTTGGGGACATCACATTTTGGATGATGAAGATAGAAGTTTTCTTCGACACGGATTGGGACACTATGATGGTGATCAAAGACCCGTTTGAAGTCCCGAAGGACAAGAAAGGGAAGAAGCTCCGACCATGACATTGGACGGAGGAGCAAACCTCACGGTCAAAGGCAAACGACAAGGTAATATCTATATTAATTGATATTTTGCCTAATGATGTGATGAGCCGTGTAGGTAAATACGAGAATGCCCATAATTTATGGAGCAAAGTGAAGATGGTTCTAGGGGAAGAATCTAAACCTACACAAGAAGAAGAAGAACCCAAGGAGATGAGTTTAATTGCTCAAGTCGAGGAGGAGCAAACGAAAGTTGAGTCACACTCAACATTCGAGGAGGAAAAGGAAGACGAGGCATCGTCCACATCCTCAAGGGTTGAAGAAGAATCCAAGACAAGAGAAGAAGAGGTCTTGGAGGTCAACCTAGTGAGCACCTCCACCGAAGCAAAGTCAAAGGACCATATTGTGTGCTTCGAGTGCAATGAGAAGGGACACTACAAGAGTAGGTGTCCATTGGGTAAGAAGAAGGTAACTCCTAAACTCATTCAAGTTAATTTGAATACTAACAAGGGTTGTAGGAATGAAGAAACTCAAGGAAGGAGGATGCGCATCATATGCTTCACGTGTGGAGAGAAGGGCCACTACTACACCAAATGTCCCAAGAAGGGAGAGATTAAGAAGCTAGCGCATCTAAAGAAATGGGAGAAGAAGGAGAGAAGCAAGTGTTAAGGGGGAGATTCAAGGGTAAGGGAGGTATACCCTAACTTGAATCGTAATTCAAATTCTTATACTCCCATGCATGCTAGGAAAAATAATGATTATCATTATGTAGCCATGCAAAATTTTGGATTTAAATATCATGATGAAAATAGGGTAAATGTGGATCATAATTATAGGAAACCAATTCATGATATATCTAAAAACGCTAGACCTAAGGAGACCCAAGGCATTAATCCTAAGAAGGGGAGACACATGCCTAGAAAGGGTAGGTCTAGGAATGTCCATGGTGGACATGTTGACTCTAGGTTTAGGAACCTAGAAAGGGAAAATCAAGTTTTGAAGGCAAAACTTGATAAGTTGGAGAAAATACTAAAAAGATTCAATGTTGGATCTAAGGGTTTAGGTATGGTGTTGGGTAGTCAAAGACCCAACAATGATAGATCGGGTTTGGGATACCGATCTAGTGTCTCCAATGCTAAAGGAAAGTCGTATGCTAGGGTTGCATATGACTATAGCAAGGAGAAGCCAATAAATGGCAAGGAAAATCCATTTAATGGTAAGGTTAAATTAACCAAGGACAAGGTGTCCAAGGTTAAGAAGGTTAGGTTTGTAGGCCAAGTGTCACCGGAAGTGCACCGATGTGGCCTAGCTATTGTGGATGAGTCACCTAGGGAGGCGACTAAGGTTAAGAGCTCTAGGGGGAGCTCTAAGAGTCAAATTGGGACCCATGGTCAATGGATCTCAGGTGGGTTTTACTTGGGAGTTTAGACAAGCCATGGAATGTGCCAAGTGGTTTGTGTTGGGGTTGCAAGGTTGCAAACATAGTCCCATATTGGAAACACATGGGAAAGATCATGGGTTTATAAGAGAAAAGATATCTCCATTGGCATGAGGCCTCTTGGGGAGAGCCCAAGAGTAAAACCATGAGGGCTTAGGCCCAAAGTGGACAATATCATGCTATTGTGGAGATATCTAAATTCTTTTCGATCCTACAATTGGTATCAGAGCACGGACTGCCAGAAGGTTTAACCACCGACTGTGCACAAGAGCTATGGTCTGATTGAACCATGTGGGTACAATATTGACCTCGAACAAAGAAAGTGGGGGCTCCTATGTTCGGATCAAGAGGACCAGACATCAGGCAGGAAGTCCTAGTTGCGACTAGGCAAGGAAGTCCTAGTAGGTCGGGTGGACCGAGGGGCAGGAAGACCTGGTGGGTCGAGGATCGGACGTGGGAAGCCTATGGTCCTTTGTTTGAGGGGGGGATTGTTGGGGTTGCAAGGTTGCAAACATAGTCCCATATTGGAAACACATGGGAAAGATCATGGGTTTATAAGAGAAAAGATATCTCCATTGGCATGAGGCCTTTTGGGGAGAGCCCAAGAGTAAAACCATGAGGGCTTAGGCCCAAAGTGGACAATATCATGCTATTGTGGAGATATCTAAATTCTTTTCGATCCTACAGTTTGGAGACGGACTTGAGTCTCAAACATAGAGTTTTAGCACAATTGAGTTATGTTTCATGCTTAGAAATATGACATTAGGGTCATATAGCATGATATTTGATTTTGGATGTATAGATGCCATATAAACCAATGCTAGGGATGCTTTGTGGGTTAGTATGGGCAAATAGATCAAGAGGAAGCCAAAACTAGGACTTTAGGTCAAGATTCAATTGAACTTTTTAGCTAGTTTTGTATTTTGTGTCAATCTTGGGATTTACGATAAATATATTTTTATCTATATTTTTTCCAAGTAGACATTGATAAAATAGACCTCTCCACAAAATTTGAAAATTTTTGGAGGTCTGTAGAATTTCTGGTGTATTTCTGAAGTTGGCTCAGAAAGGCTAATTTTTACATGAATAGTGCACAAGTCGACTGATACAGTTAGCAGTCAACTGGTAATAGTATTTTTGAGCACAGAATATCTCTGTAAGCTCGTTTTCATGGGGGCAGTCAACTAGTACTTCTTGCAGTCGACTGATACCAGTCTGAAAGTATTTTCAGCAGTGGATTTTAACCGGGTCAGCTCGTTTAGATGTATGGGATCCATGAGGGATAAATACACGAGTTTAGGGTCAGTTAGTTGATAAGTTTTCAACAATTGAGATATTGTTTGAAAGCTTTTTGGATGTTAGGCAAAAGGGGAGAAGTAAGATTTAGTTGGGAAAACCTTAGTGTCTTTGCATAGGGGGAGCCTTGTGATAGGTTCTTAAATATCTCTATGGGAAAATCCTAGCTCATTGGGGAGCATAGGTGTAGAGGGAGCCTTGGGATAGGTTCTAATGCATGTTGCATTTTGTTTCGGCAGTATAAGTCCAAGTGTGTAGCCTTGGCAATGTAAGTCCATTCGGTGGTGTAAGTCCAAGTGTGTAGCCTTGACAACGTAAGTCCATTCGGCGGTGTAAGTCCAAGTGTGTAGTCTTGGCAACGTAAGTCCATTTAGCGGTGTAAGTCCAAGTGTGTAGCGTTGGCATCGTAAGTCCATTATTTTTAGCATATTATTTTGCTATTTGTTTTCCCTAACTTAAACGTATTGCCAAACACCAAAAAGAGGGAGATTGTTGGAGCAATCCCAATGGTCCGTGGGACCATATGTTTTGGTGTTTGGGCAAAGGGTTTAAGTTAGGTTCACCCTTGTATTTGATATGTGTATTTGAGATGTGCAGGTTTGCAAGATACACATGTGACTCAGGTTGACGGCTTTGGGTCCGGTGAAGGATGGAGCATCTGAGAGACCGTGGACAAGGCAGCGAGGACAAGGGTCGAGGGAAGCGACTTCGAGGCATACGCGAAGGATGACATTGGGGACGAGCTGCGAGCTTGAATGCATCCGAGGGACGAGAGCCAAAGGAAGTAGGCTTGAAGGCAAGAGGTCAATGCTGCAAAGAAGTATCAAGTGAGTCATAAGGGTGAGGGTGTGAGTGCATGAGAGATTGTACTCGGAGTAAAATCCTAGTTTTAGGATTTTACTGTAGTGTTACTGTAGCAGTACTGTAGCGCTACTGTACCAGTCGATTGTAAGTTTTAGCAGTCGACTGGTATCGAGCCGTTGGGATGTAACGGTCGAATTTTCACAGAGGGCAGTCGACTGCATGTTTTGGCAGTCGACTGGTAGGCGGGGTTTTCAACCCGCGGCCTATATAACCAAAGCTTGGGAGCTTGGTTATAGTTGATAAAATTGGACTTGGTTAAAGTCTAATTAGTAGTCTTTTGTGCTCAAGAGATCTTTGTGTGCAAAGAGGTCTTGGTTGGAGTTGTGGTGAGATTTCTCCACCCACAAGGAGGTTGAGCTAGCCGGAGTTTGTCGAGGACTAATCCACCGACGGATTGAGGGATCGTCCACCTTACGGGCAGGCCATGGAGTAGGAGCAAGTTATCTCCGAACCACGTAAATGAACATGTTAGCGGTTTGCTTTCTTGTTCTTTTCTTTAGTCTTTAGCTTGTTTGTTTTATTTGTATTATTCCGCTGCGCAAGCTAACATAGTGTAGGAAGCAATCGATTTGGGGGTGCCGTCTATCCAACCCCCTTCAAGCTGGCCACTGATCCCCAACATACAATCATTAGGATATTCACCTAGAGTACCTGACTCTAGGAATTCGTCCAAAGTGCTTGACCCACCAAGACTTCACCTTGCCAAACTGCAGTCAGGACTTTCCATAACCTAGGGTTACCTCCCCCTAGGGTTTTCCACCTACCTAGGATTCACTAGGACTTTTTTCTAAGAACACTTAGGACTTTCCTGTAAGCTCATTTAATCTTGTTAGACAATAAGTAATCTTAACTTTGGACCCTTTGCCATAATCAAAACTTAGGTTTGATTATCTGGTGCTCCTTGCACCAACATTTTATTCTTCCAAAGAGTAAACTGTTGGAACTCCAAGATTATTTTGATGTGATCAAATAAGTTAAGTTAGGTCCTGTTGATTTTGATCCCTGTGTCTAAGTGTGCAGGAGCTTAGGAGCACAGGAAGTCGAGCGAAAGATGCGGCTAGCGAGAAGGACGACATGGGAGAGAGCCGACGGGCTCGATGCGTCTGAGGAACGAGGTGCTGCAAAAGAGTACACCGGTGGACGAGAAGAACGTACATGACGTTCGAGGGACGAGAAGTCGGAGCGGAAGCCTGCTCGAGGAGAAGGCCGAAATTGGTTTCGGTTGAGCCTTATTTCGGTTGGTCGAAATCACCCAAGCGAGCAGAGCCGGAGTGTAAGATCCGGATCGAGGCGAGCAGCACTGGAGCAGAGGGCCTAGATTGAAAAAGTCAACAGGGTTGACTTTGAGGGTTCAGGTGCCCGGAACCTAATTTTTATCATCATCGACATGGATGTTGACCGTTGCATCGGGGATAGAAATCTATCCCACTCCAGGTGCCTTAAACCCTTCTAAGCACCCCGACCAAGGCTATAAATATAGCCTTGGTCTAGAAGCTTAACAACAATAAGAAATTTGAGTTCCAACACTTGTGTGCTTCACTTTATTAGTTTAGCCTCATCTTTTTGTGCTTTCACTGTTGTAAGAGGCTTCTCCGCCTAAAGGAGATACTTAGTGCAATTCATTTCCTTGGATTAGCAACCTCCCCGATTGTAACCAAGTAAAATCTGTGAGCCTCGTCTTTTAGTTTATTTATTTATTTCATTTTATACAAGTGTTCTTTTAAGTCCGAGAAGGGTTTATGTTTTAATTGTGCAGGGCTATTCAACCCCCTTTGTGACCGGCCAACGGGTCCCAACATAAACAATTAAATGCCCTAAAGTGTCAACTTCATCAAGGTTGGATTAACTACCATTCTCAAGAATCGAAAAGAATTTAGATATCTCTATAATGGTATGATATTGTCCACTTTGGGTCTAAGCCCTCATGGTTTTGCTCTTGGGCTCTCCCCAAAAGGCCTCATGCCAATAAAAATATCTTTTTCTTATAAACCCATAATCTTTCCCATGTGTCTTCAATGTGAGACTATGTTTGTAACCTTACAACTCCAACAATCCCCCCCTTAAACAAAGGACCACAGGGTCCCCCTCAAGTATCGGGTCACTCTTGACCTGGTCAGGGCCTCCCCTCGAGCATTAGGTCACCTTGACCTGCTTAGAGCCTCCTCTACTTTATTCAAGGTTTCACCCATATGGTTCAATCTTGGATTATGACTCTGACTTGTGCTTCTTCAGTGGTTAGTCCAATGAAGAGCAACCTCGCTCTGATATTAATTGAAGGATCGAAAAGAATTTAGATATCTATACAATGGTATAATATTGTTCACTTTGGGCTTAAGCCCTCATGGTTTTACTCTTGGGTTCTCCCCAAAAGGCTTCATGTCAATGGAGATATCTTTTTCTTATAAACACATGATCTTTCCCATGTGTTTTTAATGTGGGACTATTTTTGTAATCTTGCAACCCCAACACATACCAATTAAAGTTGACGCTCTCTAAACCCATTAGAGTCTAGAGAATATACTCTTAGGAACCCAAAATCTATTGGTGTTCCTTAGATGTTCTAGGAATATATTAGGGATAACTTCTCTTAATACCTTTCTAGGCTTCTTAGAAGCCTTGGTCATACTAGATTCCCAAAAATTACCTTTAGGGGTAATTTCCCTTGTGACCTTCTTAGCAACTTTCTTAGGTTTCTTAGAAGCTTTAGTCACACTATTCTTTTCAAGGTTACTTTTAGGGATACCTTCCCTTGTTACCTTGAATTAACTCCTAGACCTAGGGTTAGTTCCATAGTATTGGTGCAGAAAGTATCCGACGATCGAACCTAAGTTTTGATCATGGCAAAGGGTTCAATGTTAAGGTTATTTGTAATCTAACATGTTTGAATGAGCTTACAGGAAAGTCCTAAGCAAAAGTTCTAGCTGCGGTTAGGCAGGTGAAAACCCCTAGGGGGAGGTAACCCTAGGTCTTAGGGGGTGGCAACCCTAAGTGGAAAGTCTTAGCGGGTCGAGAGCTTCGGGCAAAAGTCCTAGGGTCGAGGACTCTAGGTGGAAAGTCCTAGTGTCGCGAACTAGGTGAACGACTGGGTGGATCGTGGAGCGAACGTCCAGCGGAAAGTCCTGGAGCCTCTGGCGATGAACAAAAGTCCAGTTGGTCTGGAGGATCAACTGGCAACAGGTAAACTCTCCTAAGTGGAGTAAGTGAGGACGCGTTCCCCGGTAAAAGAACAGTAGGCGTCGGTTCGACCTAGGGTTTCCGGTCGGAAATCCGAAGTCAGAACTGGACAGTCCAATGATTGTCAAATACTTTAATTTTACATATCTCTATTATCCTAACTTTGTTTTGCAGGATATGTTGGACTAACATATTTTGCAGGAAGTGAACCTGGAGAAGCAACCTCGTTGCAAGGCGCGAGTGCGCCCTCATGGAGCTTGAGGGTGCCCTGGAAGTAAAGCAGAGGGCGCCCTCATGCAGCTTGAGGGTGCCTTGGATTCTGAGCAGAGGGTGCCCTCATGCAGCTTGAGGGCGCCCTCCATGTAGTTGGAGGTGCCCTCAGGAGGATAAGCTTGAAGAAGTCAAGGCTTATCAATGTTGTGTTTTTGGCGAGATTGAGGGTGCCCTCTATGGTGTTGGAGGTGCCCTCTATAGGCTATAAAAGGTAGTCTTGAGCAGCAGCAAGGAACAACAACAAAAACATGATCCATCTTCTGTGCACTGCTCAAAAGATCATCCGATAAAGCTGTAGCAAAACACCGACGACCTGAAGCTTCGAATTTACCGTTCTTAAAAGTTGTTGGTATATTTTCTTATTGCACTTGAATTATTGTACCTTCTTTGTAATACTTTGTGAGCTTATAGTGATTGCCCAAAGTAAATGCTCAACAAGCGTGGGCCTTGGAATAGGAGTTGCCCCAGGCTCCGAACCAAGTAAAAAATTCTTGGTATCTTCTCTGTGTGTTTGTGTTATTATTCCGCTGCGTTTACTCGTTAAGTTTTCCGAAACGAAAGTGAAAATCATGAGCGTTATTCCCCCCCCCCCCCCCCCCCCCCTCCCTCCCCTCCCCCTCTAGCGCTTTCAACCCAACACATAGCTATATGAAATTTTATAGTATGAGGGCACATTCTCCTTGGCTTTTAGTTTGTATCCTAAACTTCTCTTGCTATTGAATGAGTCTTCCCTATCTACCCTTCAATCCTGTTCATTTTACCCCTTAAAAACATTTTCCATTATTTTAAGAATCTTTTTCAATTTATCAAGTCTTGACCTTAAGACTTGATTTTCTCTCCTTAAATCCTTAAATTTGAAGTTTTCTTGATTTCCTTGGGCATTTATACTTTTAGTCATATACCTAAAATTCTTAGAGTTTTTGTCTAAATTGTTATCTACCTTGCTAGCCTTAGGTGAGGTAGTCTTAGAATAATATGCTATATAATTTTCCTTAATCCTATCATGCTTCCTATTTTCATGATAAATAGCATTAAAATGATACATATTATTTTTAGCATGCTTTTTATCATGGCTTAAAGAAGTATCATTACCTAGTGGTACCTTAATTTTGTTCATGGAGGCTCTCCCTTGATTTGAGTTTCTTCCTTTCTTCTATGTCGGATCTCTTCCCTTTGGGCATTGGTTCCAGTAATATCCCTTTTTATTACAAAAAAAAAAAAAAGCACACAATGTGCTTCTTACCCTTGCGTACCATAGAGCCGACCTCCTTTGGCTTCTCTATGCCCTTGGGTGTCATTCGACCCTTCTTCTTAGTCAACTTAGGGAATTTGCTTTTAAGTACCCCTTTTCCCTACACTCAAAGTATATGATATAATTTTTATTTTTGACAATTGAAATTGTTATACATTTGCTTGTAGGAGTAGCACATGATCCTCCATTTGATCCTTCTTGACTTGTAAAGGTGGCACAATCTTCCTCTTTATCATTTTCGGAAGTTGAGGCTTCTTCTTGATCCGACATCAATGAATTGCACTCCCCCTCGATCCTTGAAGTGGATGTCTCTAGACTTTCTTCATTCTTGGATGTTAAGCATTTCTCAACCTCTAAATCCTCATGCACATGAAACAAAGAGTTTCCCTCTTTGCCTTTGTCGTTGCACTCCATTAAGGATGGTTTTTCATGGTGTTTCACTAATTTACTCCATAGCTCCTTGGCATCTTCATAATCTCCAATTTGGCTCAAAATGTTGCTTGACAATAGATTAACCAATAACTTGGTCACTTTGTCATTGGCCTTGTATCTTCGAATTTGTTCCTCGCTCTAATTGCTCTTCTTAAGGATTTTCCCTTTACCATCCATTAGAGCTTGAAATCCCTCCATTAGAGCAAACCATTGCTCTATCTCCATCATTAAAAATTTTGATCCTTGATTTCCAAAGACTAAAGCTTGGCACTATGAATGGTGGAGGTACTCGAATATCAAATCTGAGTCCATCTCAGAAATCTATCTTGAAGTTGAGCTCTCTAGATGATGAGTCTTTGACTTGTTGACTTTAGGGCTTCAACTTCTTCTTCTTCCTCTAGCTCGTTATCCTTTTCGGTGATGAGTCTAGTGAAGGGTGACCTCGCTTTGATACCACTTGTTGGGATAAAGGGAAGCTATAAGGGGGTGAATAGTTTGAATCGTTTCTCCAATGATTTGTTGTAGCGGATAATCAAAGCAAATGTTGACACCCTTGATTTTACTTGGTATCCACCTCCTTGAAGTGACTAATCCAAGGGTCCACTCTCCTCACTCAAAGTACACTATGAAATCCTCCTTTATATCCGACGAATTAAGGCTCTCAATCGATTGGCCTTATCCCCAATTGATTGCCATACAAGATCCAAGCACATCCAACCGTCCAAATCTCATAACGACTCTTTTTTTCTTTCTCCAAATCGATTAACCAATCGAATATGGGCCTTCTTAATCGATTACTAATCAATTATGAAGCCCTTTGTTCGCTTGCGGGTTCTCCCAATCGATTACCCAATCGATCACGCTCTCATGAGGAAGCTACTGTGCTTCGCGAAAAAACTCCTCCAAATCGATTAGCTAATCGATTGGCGTAGCCAATTGATCGATTGGTGTAACCTAATTGATCAACTGATCGATTGGGAGTTACTCTGTGCGTTGCAAATAAAACGTGCCAAATCAACTGATTGATTGGGAGCTTCTCTGCGTCACGAAGAAGTGCAGTCAATCAATCAAGTGATCCTTTGGCACAGCTCAATCGATCACTTGATCGATTGCCCAACCCTAACTTACTTAACTCAAGTCTAGGATTCCCTTGCCTAACCTTTGACCAACCGAGATCTATTAGGACTTCTCCACCAAGTGTTTGGTCAACCTTTTGATCTACTTGGACTTTGCTAACTTTCCGTTGGACTTCGGACCACCAAGTGCGGTTCTCCTTTGACCCACTTGGATTTTCCTCTTGTCTAACCGTAGTTAGGACTTTACCTTGTCAATGTGTGATCCTCCTTGATCCATTTGGACTTCTAAATACCAGGTGTTCGGTCAACCTTTGATCCACCTGAATTTTCCAATGCCTAGCTTCACTCACCAGGACCTTCACATTGCCTAGCTTCACTCACTAGGGCTTCCTAATTACCTTGCTTTACTCATTAAAATTTTCTCACTGCCCGGCTTCACTTATCGGAACTTTCTATTGCCTGGCTTCTCTCAATAGGACTTTACTCAACTGTCTGGCTTCACTTACCCAGACTTTTCTTAACTACTTGGCTTCACTCACCAAGCTTCACTCACTGAGACTTTTCACAACTGCCCCAGTTGACTCACCGGGACTTTTCACACTAAGTGTCCGGTTAACATTGACCCACTTGATTTTTCTTCTTCTTTCAACCATTTCGTTGGTCTTGCCCTGCCTAATCTCTAGTTAGAACTTTTTTAGTCAAGTATTCGGTCAACCTTGACCTACTTGACTACTCTCTCACTTCAAACTGGTTAATCTTTGAGTAGAGGAGACTTGCACCAACATTCTCCTTAATGGACAATTGTACTTGCAATCTCCATATATTGCAAATATCAAAATTCAAACTTGGGCCAAACTGGTCAACTTTGACCTAGGAACAATTGTACCAACAATAAGAACTAGTTTTTTGTCAATCTGTTTGATCCATCAGTCGATTTTATCCAAAACCGACTAATGAATTGCATGACCTCAGATTGACATAAAACTAGCTCCTATGTATTTACTCACATCTCCTGATTATATTCATATCTTCAAACGTTAATTTGACTCAATATATTAAGAGTAGTGATTTTTTGAACACGAATGAGTTTGAAAAATTTATTTAGTGTTCAAAAAATCATTGATATCAATATATTAGATTAAATTGGTATTTAAGGGTATGAATATAATTAAGAAAGATAGATAAACACATAGGATCTAGTTTCATATGAATCTGAGGTCATTTGGTCTATCAGCCAGTTTGGGCAAAACCAACTAATTAACCAAATGATCTCGGATTAATATGAAATTAGTTCTTATGTGTTTATCTACCTCCTTTGATTATATCTATGTCCTCAAATATCAATTTGACTCAATATATTGAGAGCAATGATATTTTGAACACAAATTAAATTTTTTTAAATATATTCGTGTTTAAAAAAATCACTGCTATTAATATATTGAGTCAAATTAGCATTTAAAGTGATCCTGTCCGAGCGCTGAGTCGATAAAAATTGGGGATGTGGCATTCTCTGCTGCTCTCGGGTGATCTCGGCGATGACGTGGGCCTCCGGTGAACCTGCAACAAAGCTGGGCTGGGAAGGGGTTCCCGGCGACGACCCTCCGACGCTCAAATCAGGCAAGGAGAGAATGGAGGCCAATTAATGAGAACTGTAGCTACAGTATATTTGGTTGCATACCTCCGTCGAAGCCTGGGGGTCCTTATATAGGCCCCCGGGGAGGCGCGTGCGCGCTCATCAGCGCGTACACGCTTCCCCAAACATACCTCAAAATGGATGTGTCAGAAAAGCACGTCTGACGTCATACCACAACTGTCCGAGCATATATCTGACATGACAGTGGAAACTTTCACCGTACGATTCTCTGTCTAGTCCGGCCGCCGACCATGCTGTCTGTCGACGGCACACATCTCGAGAAGGATATCTCTGGTCATCCTCTTTGTACTCTTCTACACCTTCTGTCTTTTATCGAGCCAAGCGGGAGAGATGCTCGGCCACACTGGTCGTCCGGGGGGGGCGCAAGCAGGACCGTGCGAGTGGGCCACTCGGTCCAATCAGCTATCGTACGTGGATTCCTGAGCGTTGGAAACTTGACCCTTGGTCGAGCTATCTCCATGCTGACCTAGCCTTCTGCCACGGCCGATCGGCAAGGTGGCCTTCCGCTCGGCCCACCTTTGCCGACCTAGCCTTCTGTCGCGACTGATCGGCAAGGTGGCCTTCCGCTCGGCCCACCTTTTACGTTGATCGTCTCGACCTTTACCTTCATGTGTCATTAACCTCTGTTCGTACGGGACCCCTCCTTTGCTATCGGATCACGTGCCTCCCCCTCAAGTCTAGTCGAAGGAGGCTACAAGTCTGACTGACTGGACTATTGGCCTGGCGATATGATGGTCGTTCCATTTCTGATGAGAAGGCCGCTCGGCATGGAACCCACTGATACTTGGAGGGTTCGACTTGACGGCAGTTGTCTTGCCTACCCAACGTTGGTCAACGCTGATGTCCTCCAAATTTCCTTGGAATTCATGCAAATCCTCGCCATTAAGGCCGAGCACGCGCCCTCGCCTGCGTGATGGGGTCATTAAATGCGCCCAATGGGGTGATGCCATGTGGCCAGGCGACCGTCATCGCCTGCTCGAGCTGTCAGGCTAGATGTGACCCCTGGCGCTTTGAATTCAACGGGCGGATGCGGTCCTCGAATCTTGTGCCTGGATCGGACAGTTCCTGCAGCTCGAGCCCAACCTTTATAAGGTTGCTTCTTTTCCTTCCGCCGCTTCCGCTTTATCGTGCCCGTGCTCTTGAAGGTTCCTGCTTCGTTCTCCGGCGAACCGATTCTCGACCTTCCGGCCATTCGCTCTCTTCTCCAACCATCTTTCTATAAGAACTCTCTGCTCGTTCCTCTTTTGCTTTCTTCGCGCTTTTCTTCACATTCCGGTGGTGTTTGTGCTTCGTAAGCACTGTTCCGTTCATCTCCTTCGTTGCCTTTTCTGTTTTTCCTTTGCTTCGCATTCTGGCGGCAATGGCCAGTTCCTCTGCCCCCTCTCCCGGCCTTTGGTATCAAACTATGGAAAGTAGGTTTGATTCGGGAGATGCCTTCAGACTGATCAATACCTACGACATCCCTGATGACCATAAAATAACTTTGGCTGAGTCATCCGACCGGCCTCATGACCCGCCGACCGGCACTGTTACCTTCTTCCGCGACCAGTTTATAGGTGGCCTTAGGTTCCCGATCCACCCATTCATCTTAGAGGTTTGCAATTATTTTTGCATTCCGCTCGGCCAACTCATGCCTAATTCCTTTAGGTTGTTGTACGGTGTCGTCATGCTTTTCCGGGTGCACGACATTCCCCTTAAACCCCACATCTTTCACTACTTCTATTACCCCAAGCAGTCCGAGATCGGCACCTTCCTATTTCAATCGCGGATCGGCTTGGTTTTCTTCGATAAAATGCCTACTTCCAACAAGCACTGGAAAGAGCATTTCTTCTTTTTGAGTTTTCCCGATCCGCCACCCTTCCGAACCCAATGGTTAACTTCGCTGCCGACTCCCCCCGACCTGAAAAGGTACCAGACCAAACCTACCTTTCTCGACGCGGCTAATCTACTGGCCGGGCTAAAGCTGGACATCCATAAGCTGCTGCCCGAAGGGATGATGTACCTATTCGGATTAAGCCCGATCCGAACGGCCCGGGTAAGGAACAACCTTCTCTCCTTGTCTTGGCGTCTAACTGATCTTTTCTTTTTCTTACAGCGGGGACAATGATGAAGTCGGTGGTGTTCGGTATGCTGAAACGTAAGGCCTCCGAGATAGAGGCTGTCGCTGCGCAGGAGGCGGAGAAACTGGGCCTCACCCCGATCGGCTCTCACGAGGGTGAGAGTGAAGAGGTACGGACGGGGGGCGAGGCGTCTATCGCTCGGACGGTCACCACCAAGGCGGCTGGGGAGGACGCTCCATCGAGTGCACCACCGGCCATTCAGCTTGAGGAAGCCGGATCTGATGATGATGAAGTTCCGTTGACTGGGCGTAAACGCCGCTGAACGGGCACCCCCACCCGCTCAGCCACCTCTGCCATTCACATGTCCGAACAAACGGGCGATCCCCCAGCTCCTGCATCTGTGGAAGCACTGTCGTCCGACCGGACCCTATCTCAAGGTGACTGGCCTTCTGACCCAGTGGAGGCTCAGCCCCTTACCTCGCTTCCTCCAGCCCGCCGTATAATCAAGCGATCTCTTATTCGCTCTGAGCCGACCGCACAATCTTCCACCCCATCTGTGTCAGCTCAGTCTACTCCGGGTCGGCACAGGACGATCAAGGCTTTGCTCCACCTACCAACAGAAGACTACCTGTAGAAGTCTGACCAGCCGTCGAGCCCCGAACACTTGATAACAATCCGGGGGCCTCTCGCGAAGGTCTCGGAGGATACCCGAGCGCGAGTGAGTGTAAAGCCACCCGGGCTGCTCGGCAACAGTTATTTGTAACAAACTACTGGGGTAACTCTCACAAGCCTTTTCTTCTTATCCCCCGTTCAGTATTGACGATTCTTTACGTTCTTAACCAAATCGCAGCATTGGGTGGAAAGTATAGCGGTCTGCCACCGCTTAGCTTTCCTCGAGGAGGAATTCAAAAAGCTTAAGGTTTCTGGTGGGACCTCTCTTCAAGGCCCTTCCTATGCCGAGCTGAAGGCCAATCTGGAGAAGACCAACAAACTGCTGGAGCCGAACGACATAAATCTTCGGGCTTGCAGACCATGGTAGACCGGCTCGAGACCCAGGTTAAGTCCTACGATAAGAAGATTACTTTGGCCACTAACAGGAAGAATCAGGTCATCACTGACCTGGAGGCGAAGAATGTTGAAGCTTGGGCTCTTGAGGTCAAACTCAACGAGTTGACCGACTTGCTGGCTGCCGAGAAGAATAGCCATTCGGCGGAGGTGGTCGCCCTTCAAGCTGACATGAAGACACTCCAAGAGGCGTTGGATGCCTCTCGCGCTGCCTTCAAAGAATATCAGGATGCCGAGCCGAGTCGAGCTGTTGTCATGCAGCAGAATTACATCTGCTCAGAGACATTTGTAGAGAAGGTTTGCGCTAGGCTCGTCTAGGGGTGTCAAAAATGAACCTGACCCGACGACCCAACCCGAATCGACCCGAAAAAAATCAGGTTCGGGTTGGGCATTTTCGGGTTCGGGTCGGGTTCGGGTTGGAGGGTTGGAGAGTAAAAAATTTTCGGGTTGGGTCTGGTCGGGTTCGGGTTGACCCGGGTTGACTTAAATATAGGGTTTTGTGGGTTTTTTTGGGGTTAAATCAAATTTTATTTTAAAAATTTAGATGTTTTTATATATATTTGTATGATAATGATGGAGTATTGAGATAAAAGTGAAGAATTATAGGGAAAATAACTCAAAAAAGTCGTTTTGAATCGGATTTTCGGGTTATATGGGTCGGGTTCGGGTTGATCGGGTTGGTCGGGTTCGGGTTTAGGTGTTTTGGGTTGAATTCGAGTTCGGGTCGGGTTCGGGTCGGGTTCGGGTTGGGTTAAAAAAAAAAACTCAACCCGGCCCAACCCGACCCGACCCACCCGAATTGACACCCCTAGGCTCGTCCATGCTTTCGAGCTAGCTATCACCGCAACGACTGATTATCTGAAGAAAAAGGGTCGGCTACCTGAAGACCTTACTATTCCAGTCCGCGACCATGCCGACTTTCTGACCACGATTCCGGATGAGATTTTTAATTATTTAGAGTGAAGTCTTGGATGTATGTTGGTCGTCCGGCCTATATAACCCTTTTGTAAACGCCGTTCGGCTAGTTTTGTTGAATGAATCTTTCTATGCCCCTGTTTGCTTGTCTAATCAGTTTGCGCATTTGGACCGCGTGGCTCGTGAGCCCTAAGTTTTGTTGAGCTTTTGTGATGCCAAGGCTGGACCCTCTAGATGTTGTTCGGCAATCTATGAGTCGAGTTCTCAATTTTCGATCCACGAACTCCGGGCCGGAGGGTTTATAGTCACCGGTCCGACTCTGAAGTTTAACGTCGCCGCTCGACGGTCTTCAGACTGGGGGGTTTATAATCGTCGGCCCAACTCTAGAGTTTAACGTCGCCGCTCGACAGCCTTCCGGCCGGGGGGTTTATAATCGTCGGTCCGACTCTAGAGTTTAACGTCGCCGCTCGACGGTCTTCGGGTCGGGGGGTTTATAGTCACCGGTCCGACTCTAGAGTTTAACGTCGCCGCTCGACGGTCTTCGGGTTAGGGGGTTTATAGTCGCCGGCCCGACTCTAGAGTTTAACGTCACCGCTCGACGGTCTTCGGGCCGGGTGGTTTATAGTCGCCGGTCTGACTCTAGTGTTTAACGTCGCCGCTCAACGGTCTTCATGGGGGTTTGTCGTTTGGCGCACATGGCTCATATCCCTTGCCTTTTTTCTAATCTTTACTCCAGCAGCTAAAGGATATAGATGAATGGAACATACATGAAATGCATTACACTGGCGTACCTTTCACCCAGCTCGGTACGGCTGGAGATGATTTGTGCTCCATGGTCGCTCTAGCCGTCGTCCGTCCCCATCTTCCAGGTAGTAGACGCCCGATCGGAGCTTCTCGATGACTTTGAAAGGCCTTGCCCAGGGGGCCTCAAGCTTGCTTACATCGCCGACCGGTTTCACCTTCTTCCACACCAGGTCGCCGACCTGGAATGCTCTGGGAATTACTCACCTGTTGTAGTTCTGCTTCATCCTCTGTCGATACACCATTAGTCGGATGGCTACTTCGGCTCGTGCCTCGTCCACCAGATCCAGTTCGAGTAATCTCTGTTCGGCATTGTCTTCATCGTAGTTCCGGACTCAATCGGACTCTACACCCACTTCGACCAGGATGACCGCCTCTCCTCCGTATACCAAGTGGAACGGAGTAACACTTGTTCCTTCCTTTGGGGTCGTTCGGATCGCCCAGAGTACGCCCGGCAGCTCGTCCACCCAATTTCCCCCGATGTGATCGAGCCGAACACGAAGAATTCGAAGGATTTCCCGGTTGGCTACCTCGGCTTGACCGTTGCTCTGAGGATATGCCACGGAAGTGAAATGCTGCTCGATGCCATACCCCGCACACCACTCGCTGAGCTGCTGACCGACGAACTGTCGCCCGTTATCAGACACGAGCCTACGAGGAACGCCGAACCGACATATTATATGTTGCTAGATGAACTTCTTGACCATCTGCTCGGTTATCTTTGCCAGCGGTTCAGCCTCGACCCACTTAGAGAAATAATCGACCGCCACTAGTAGGAACTTCCGCTGCCCGGTTGCCATGGGGAAAGGTCCCACGATGTCCATGCCCCACTGATCGAACGGGCAGGACACTGTAGATGTCTTCATCTCCTCCGCTAGCCGATGAGAGAAGCTGTGGTACTTCTGGCAGGACAAACAAGCAGCGATGGTCCGCCCGGCATCCTCATGTAGGGTGGGCCAAAAGTACCCGGCTAGCAGAATCTTCCTCGCTAATGATCGACCGCCCAGGTGTCCCCCACAAGTCCCCTGGTGAACTTCCTCCAGTATATATTTTGCGTCTTCCGAGCTAACGCACTTCAGCAATGGTCGAGAAAAAGCCTTCTTGTAGAGATGATCCCTGATAAGGGCGAACCAACCGGCTTTTCTTCTCAACAACTGGGTCTCGCCCCAATCTGATGGTGTGGCTCTCGATCGCAGGAATTCGACTATGGCCATTCTCCAGTCACCTGGGAGCGTGAGGCCCTCCACCCTGTCGATATGAGTCACCAAGGATACTTGCTCGATCGGCTGCTGGATCACCACCGGTGTTATCAAGCTCGCAAGTTTAGCTAATTCGTCCGTTGCCTGGTTCTCCGTTTGGGGTATCTTCTGTATGACTACCTCCCTGAAGTTGGGTTTAAGCTTTTCAAAGGCTTCCGCGTAGAGCTCGAGCCTCGCATTATTTATCTCAAAAGTGTCTGAGAGCTGCTGGGCGGCCAGCTGAGAATTCGAGTAAAGGATTACTCGACCGACCCCCACATGCCGGGCGGCCTACAAGCCAGTTATGAGGGCTTCATACTTTGCTTCATTATTTGTTGCTCGATAGTCCAACCGGACAGACAGATGCACCCGCTCTTCCTGAGGAGAAAGTAGCAAGATACCAATCCTATTTCCGAGTCGAGTGGATGATCCGTCTACAAATACTCTCCATAAAGCTTCGGGCTCGGGATTCTGTACCTCCGTTACGAAATCCGCCAAGGACTGCGACTTAATCGCCGAGCGGGGTTGATATTGGATGTCAAATTCACTGAGCTCCATTGTCCACTTGATGAGTCGCCCGGATGCTTCTGAATTTAGGAGCACTCTTCCCAGCGGGCTGTTCGTCATGATGATGATCGTATGTGCTAAGAAATAAGGGCGGAGCCTCCGTGCGGCCAAGACCAGCGCGAAAGCGAGCTTCTCGAGACCGGTATAGCGGGACTTAGCGTCTTTTAAAATATGGCTAAGGAAATACACGGGCTGCTCTTCTCCGTCCTCTTTCACCAGCGTCGAGCCAACAGCATGCTCGGTTGATGATAAGTATATACAGAGCGGTTCGCCTACGTTCGGCTTAGCCAACACAGGTAAGGAATTCATATAGGCTTTCAAGTCTTCAAATGCCCGATCACACTCCCCGTCCCACTGAAATTTGGTAGCTTTACGCAGGATCTTAAAGAAAGGTAGGCTTCAGTCGGTCGTTCTGGAGATGAATCGCGATAACACCGTTATCTGACCGGCAAGACGCTGCACTTCACTCAGATTTCTAGGAGGTGGCATATCCTGCAGCGCTTTCACCTTGCTAGGGTTCGCCTCTATACCTCGCCCGGTCACGATGTAACCGAGGAAGCATCCGCCTTTTGCTCCGAACAGACACTTTTGGGGGTTCAACTTGACTCCGTACTTCCTCAGCGTTCGGCAAGTTTCCTCTATATCTGCACAAAGATCCACCGCCCGGAAAGATTTAATAAGTATATCATCCACGTATACCTCCAGGTTGCGCCCGATCTGCTCCCGGAACACTTTGTTCATTAGCCTTTGGTATGTAGCCCCTGCGTTCTTCAGCTCGAATGACATTACGTTGTAATAGTAAGTCCCGTCCACAGTAACGAAGCTCACTTTTTCCTGGTCTTCCCGGGCGAGCGGCACTTGGTGGTAGCTTTGATATGCATCCAACATGCATATCAGCTCGCATTCAGAGGTGGAATCTACCAGTTGGTCGATTCGGGGCAGAGGGTAAAAATCCTTCGGGCACGTTTTATTCAGGTCATGGAAGTCGATGCAGACCCTCCATTTGTTGTCTAGCTTGGAGACTAGCACCACATTTGCGAGCCAGCTTGGGAATTTCATCTCCCGTATATGGTCGGCCTGCAGGAGCTTCTCGACTTCAGCTCGGATGATGACATTCTGTTCAGCGATGAAGTCCCTCTTCCTTTGCTTCACCAGCTGAGCGTCCGGCCGAACATGAAGCTCGTGCTGCGTTATGCTCGGCGAGACTCCCGGCAACTCGTGAGTCGACCAAACGAAGACGTCGCAGTTCTGTTGGAGGCATTTGACCAGCCTCTCCTTCTGGCTCGCCTCCAGGTCGGATGCTATGAATGTAGTGACGTCCGGTCGGGCAGGATGGATCTGTACATCTTCCTTTTCTTCATAAACCAAGGAAGGTGGATTTTCAATTATAGCGTTTACCTCGATCCGTGGAGCTTTTCGAGCGGCCTTTGCCTCGACTCGGACCATTTCCACATAACATCGCCGGGCTGCCAGCTGGTCTCCTCGGACTTCCCCCACTTGATCTTCGATGGGGAATTTTATCTTTTGGCAAAATGTTGAGACGACCGCTCGGAACTCGTTGAGAGTCGGCCGCCCCAGGATCACATTGTATGTGGAAGGGGCGTCAACCACGATGAAGTTAGTGGTCCGCGTTCTCCTGAGCGGCTCCTCCCCTAGCGAGATAGCCAGTCTGGTCTGGCCGATCGGGAGGACCTCATTGCCCGTGAACCCGTATAACGGGGTCATCATTGGCAGTAGCTCGGCTCGGTCAATTTGAAGTTGATCGAACGCTTTTTTGAAAATGATGTTGACCGAGCTGCCTGTATCAATAAATATGCGGTGAATAGTGTAATTAGCTATTACCGCTCGGATGATGAGGACGTCATCGTGGGGGACTTCGACTCCCTCGAGGTCCCGGGGCCCAAAGCTGATCTCGGACCCGCTCGCCTGCTCCTGGCTGTAGCCGACTGCGTGGATCCTGAGCTGTCTAGCATGTGACTTTCTGGCACGGTTCGAATCTCCTCCTGTGGGGCCACCAGCGATGATGTTGATTTCGCCTCGAGCTGCGTTGCTTCTATTCTCTTCCTCCCGAGCGGAAGGTCTTGCTCGCTCTTGCGAAGCTTGGTGATTGACCCTTGGTTGCTGATGCCGCTCGGTGATTCCCTAGCCCCACGCCGTCCGGTATCCTGGTGTTGGTGTCTTCGATCGGGTGAAGGGGATCGACGGTGATAGCTTCGGGGCGCAGGGTGAGCGATCGGTAGAAGGCTTCGACAATCTCGGGTGTTGTGGGTGGATGACTGGTGAAGCGAACAGAACATGGGAGTTCATACCTTTCCCTTCGGTTTAGGTCAATCGGCTGCTACATGCTGGACTACGTGTGGCGAGGGTTCATGGTGTGGCCTTGCTCCCTCGGCCCGAGGTCCCCTCGGTGGTTGGTGGCTGGCTGGGGGCTTCCGCTCGACTGTTGTCAGCAGCTCGGATGACACTTCTTTTCTCCTCACCGCCTGGGCTTCCTCCACGTTGATGTATTCATTGGCCTTGTTCAGCATGTGGTCGTAGCTGCGAGGGGGCTTTTGGATGAGCGATCGGAAGAAGTCGCCGTCCACGAACCCTTGCGGGAATGCGTTCATCATGGTATTCGAGGTGACCGTCGGGATGTCCATGGCCACCTGGTTGAAGCGCTGGATGTAAGTTCGAAGCGACTCCCTCGAGCCTTGTTTGATGGCGAACAGACTAACGCTGGTCTTCTGGTATTGCCTGCTGCTCGCGAAATGATGGAGGAAAGTCGTTCGGAACTCCTTAAAACTGGTGATCGATCCATCTGGCAGCCTCCGGAACCACCGTTGCGCCGATCCCGAAAGGGTGGTGAGGAACACTCGGCACTTTACACCATCTGTATATTGATGTAGTGTGGCAGTGTTGTCGAAGTTACCCAGATGGTCATCCGGGTCGCTGGTCCCGTTGTATTCTCCAATCACCGGGGGCGTGAAGTGTCTCGGTAGTGGGTCTCTTAGGATGGCTTCAGAAAACTGACAGTTGATCCGCTCGGGGGATGACTCCGTTCGGGGTGCCTTGCCCTTCCGAATGTCATGGATAGGTGCCTATCGGATGAAGACCCCCGGTCGAGGTTGGCCTGCGCGACTTCTGATGGTGTCTGGAACAAAGCCCAATGGAACGGTATCGGGGCAGGCGGTGCTTCCACTTGAGTGTCGGTAGGACCTTTGTTCTACTCCCATATCGAAAGCTGCTCCGGTCGGTCTTCCGGGGCCGCTCGGCCACCCGAAGGCGACGTCGGCTGCTGTGCTATCCGCTCGGCTTGAGTCTTCTGCTGTTGCTCCACAATCTTAGCCGCTCGCGCTTGGATGAGCGTGTCGAGCTCTTCGGGAGAGAGTGTCACCATGAGTTGACGTCTAGCTTCTTCCATCTTCTCTGCCCGGATTCAGGTGCGTTCCCACAGACGGCGCCAATTTGATCCTGTCCGAGCGCTGAATCGATGGAAACTGGGGATGTGGCGCTCTCTGCTGCTCTCGGGTGATCTCTGCGATGACGTGGGTCTCCGGTGAACCTGCAACAAAGCCGGGCGGGGAAGGGGTTCCCGGCGACGACCCTCCGACGCTCAAGTCAGGCAAGGAGAGAATGGAGGCCAAGTAATGAGAACTGTAGCTACAGTATATTTGGTTGCATACCTCCGTCGAAGTCTCGGGGTCCTTATATAGGCCCCCGGGGAGGCGCGTGCGCGCTCATCGGCGCCTACACGCTTCCCCAAATATACCTCAAAATGGATGTGTCAGAAAAGCACGTCTGAGGCCATACCGCAACTGTCCGGGCATATCTCTGACATGACAGTGGAAACTTCCACCATACGATTCTCTGTCTAGTTCGACCACCGACCATGCTGTCTGTCGGCGGCACACATCTCAAGAAGGATATCTCTGGTCGTCCTCTTTGTACTCTTCTACACCTTCTGTCTTTTATCGAGCCGAGCGAGAGAGATGCTCGGCCACACTGATCGTCCGGGGGGACGCAAGCGGGACCGAGCGAGTGGGCCACTCGGTCCAATCAGCTATGGTACGTGAATTCCTGAGCGTCGGAAACTCGACCCTTGGTCGAGCTATCTCCATGCTGACCTAGCCTTCTGCCGCGGCCGATCGGCAAGGTGGCTTTCCGCTCGACCCACCTTTGCCGACCTGGTCTTCTGTCGCGACCGATCGGTAAGGTGACCTTCCGCTCAGCCCACCTTTTACGTTGATCGTCTCGACCTTGACCTCCACGTGTCATTAACCTCTGTCCGTACGGGACCCCTCCTTTGCTACCGGATCATAAAGCATAGATATAATCAGGAGAGGTAGTCGAGTATATGAAAATTAATTTCATATCAATACGAGGTCGTTTAGTCCATCAATCGATTTTATCTAAAATTGACTTTGATTTAAATTATCAATCGATTGATTTATTTAAAATTTTAATGTTTCGATATAAAATAAAATTGATTCGACTAATAAAAAAAATAATTGATTAATAGAAATAAAATAAAAAATAAATATATAATTTAATAATTTTAAATTAACCTACGTGATTTAAATTTTTTTAAAAACTTATGTTATATAAAAAACTAAACTTTTAAATATTACATATAAATATAAAGGGATTTTTAAAAAAATTATGGAAAATCAATCTTGCGCCATGCTATTAATATAAATACCCGTCGTTTTCCTCCTTTGCAAATCAATCGCCGTTGACCAGTCTCAAACAAACTGAACCGGGGCCATGGATCCACTCCGCTCGGCCGCCCTCTACTCCTCCGCCCCAACCTCCGTCTCTTCTGTCATCCCCCATGATCTCGATTTCCGCAGCAGGAAGGCCAGCCCCTGTTGGCATCCTCCTCGTCGGGAGCTCCTCCTCTTCCGTTGCGCCGACAGCTCCACCCGCCCTCCTCCGCCCAAGCGGCAGCCGGCTGCGATGATGCTGTCCCTCTTCGACAGCCTCAAAGACAGCCTCACCATCGACGTGGCTCTCGCCGAGGGCCGGCCCCTCGACGTCCCCCTTGCGCGCCCCTTCACTATCGCCTCCTCCCGGCTCGACCGCGTGGCAAATGTTGCCGTCCGTGTGCAGCTGCGCAATGGCAGTGTGGGATGGGGAGAGGCCCCCGTGCTACCCTTGGTCACCGCGGAGGACCAGCCCGCTGCACTGGCAGCTGCCGCCGCGGCCTGCAGCGCCCTCGTTCAGAGCCTGCCTATGACGCTCGGAGATGTGCTTCGCGAAGTCGGCCGCTTGCTTCCGGGTCATGATTTCGCTTCGGTGAGTGTGGAAGACAACTTATTTACCTGTTCGATAGGTCTGTTTCCTGGACTATACCGTTCAAAGCTAATCTCCATTCTCTTTTATTCGTGATCAATTCTACTTATTGAGAAAAGAATAGATTGTGCTTCCTAGTCAAAATCGCATTTTAGGAAGAAGTCTAGATTGGTGTTGAACTCGTCTGGATACAGTAGGATGCAGATCCACTAACCGTCAACTTGCTTCAATAATTATATAATCTCCATACAAAGCGTGTTTAATTATTCCCAGGCTTAACAATTTTGTGGGAATTTGTGCTTCAGTTTTTAAGATCACGTGTTAAGGAAACCAGTTTTTTTTTCCTCATCAATGCTATGCGTATTCTTTCTTGCTAAGCTCCAAAATCTGAAGCATATGAGGATCAAGCTCTCTGATGGGTTCTCCCAAACCTCATGACAATATAAAATTTATGCATGTTTTGTTGATCTTACCTTTTGTGTATTTCTCTGTCTTTTTGTATTTCTGCGCTTCAGCATTTTGTTGATCTTATCTTTTTTGCATCACTGATCTTTGATCATGAAAGGTTAAAAGTCCTCACAACATCTAAGAAAGGTGCACTCAAAGTTCTCTGCAGAATAATTTGTGACTCAGAGCAATGAAAACTGACAAATGATATAGGCTTGCTAAGGCAGTGAATAGAATGTGAGCATAACCTGGAGAGTCTCTCCTTAAGTAGAAGAATTATTTTGGAATTTATCTTCGGTTTGGAGTAGAAAAATGCCTAGCAATCTCTTACTCTGGCAAATATCGTAACATCTATTTCACTTGTGAGGGTTGGGTTTGAGAAGAAATTTCAATAGACCATAGTTTCCTTGTTTTTGCTTAGACCCACATTTGGGAGAAGAGAAGACATGAGGTTTATAAAGAAATTCATATAATGTATCTCCTGTATAGTGCACGGATGTTGGTATGTATGGGCATGGGTAGGCTTGACCTCGCTTGCACGTGTGTGCTAAGCTATGTTTGGACTTTAGCATGAGTTAGGTTCGGCAGGTGTGCATCCTCATGCATGCAACATGGAATTGTTTGTAAAATAAATGTTTTAATGAGAAAGGTTGTAACCTTTCAATAAAATGGTTATTTCTTCTTAAATGTTTTTTTTCTTGGAATTTTAGATTGAACACTGATGAAGTAAGATTCAGTTGCATGGTCATATTGCATCAAACCATTGGGACTTAATTATTGCATATGATATATTGTTGCTATTCAACTTTCACAATAAAAGTTTTAAGATCATTGAAATGGTTATCTTCCAAGGGATTTTTTTGTGTTGGAATGAGTTTGGTTGAATCAGCCCACTAAATTATTTTGACCCATTTTTAAAAGCCTTTTAGGGTTTATAAAAAGGATTTTAACTTGTTATATATATATTTTTATTCTTGCACTGACAGGAATCCCTAGTTTTCTATTGTTGTTCCTATTCCTTGAGGCTCCTAAAATTGAATTAAGTTTGTCTTCTTTCCTACATTCTGTAGTGAACTTATGCAACTTGTGCTGGCTGTCTGACATTGGGAGAAGGTTAATAAATCCTTTACATTATAGGGAGATAATATTTCCTTTAAAGAGAGTAAATTTGTCGGTGCTTCAACTAGATAACAAATTTTGACATTTTGTAATTTTGCAGTTCTTTCTAAAATGAGATTCTGGTCGTTATGTCTTAACATATCTCCCTTTCATAGCCTGTTTCCTAATTGTGTGGATGTTGGTGCTTCACATCTTTCAGCCTATTGTTTCTTCATGGAGTTTTTAATTATTGCAATGAGTTTGCATGATAACTTTCTTTTACCACCTTTTGAATTTTGCTTTTCTTACTTCATCCTTCTTTTATTATACTACTTACCCTGGTAGATGTGGATTGTATCTATGGTTTCATGTACCATCTCCTTTAGTTTTTGAAACTTTATATAACATTGATTTGTCAAAATAGTTAATTATTATAATTTTTTCTTTGGAAATTAGGTAAGAGCAGGAGTTGAGATGGCACTGATTGATGCTGCAGCTAATAGTATTAGAATTCCTCTTTGGAGATTGTTTGGTGGAGTATCAAATTCTATTACAACAGACATAACAGTTAAATCCTCTTTCTTATGCAACATGTTATCACTCAGCTGAGTCCCCTCGGGGCGGTGCGATGGTTAAGACATGGGGTGTTGCCACATGAGGTCTTGGGGTCGAAACTCGGCGTGACCGAGCATAACCTCCCTCATGTCTTGGTCATTTGCACTAATGGCTAGTAGCCACCCGTGATTTACCTCCTCTGTGTTGGCCTAGGGACGGGTTGGCGGGGGCGCTGGGGGCGAGCGAATCGCCTTTTTTGTCACATGTTATCACTCAGCTGTTCCTTTCTTCATAATATCTAAATATTTGTTTTACTTTAAGATTCCAATTGTATCTCCAAGTGAAGCTGCTGAATTGGCTGCTAAGTATTGTAGACAAGGGTTTAGCACATTGAAACTGAAGGTGGGGAAGGACTTGAACTCGGATATTGAAGTTCTAACAGCAATTAGATCAGTTCATCCTGATTGTTTGTTTGTTTTGGATGCAAATGAAGGGTATAAGGCTCATCAAGCAATTGAAGTTCTAGATAAGCTTCATGGTAAGTTGAAGTTCTACTTGCCATTAGAGTGCATATCTAGGAATTCCTTGGGTGTTTTTTTCCTTTCAAGTTTTGATGTTCTGTTAACTTGTCACATGACACAACGAAAATGTCAAATTTAGAGAATCCTCTTGAAATGTGAGTTATAATAGGCTTTTCTTTGATCTTTATTTTTCTTTTGTATTGATCTATATTTATTTTGTTTCAGCTATGGGTGTCACTCCTATTCTATTTGAGCAGCCTGTTCATAGAGATGATTGGGAAGGTCTCCATCTTGTTAGCCATGTTGCAAAGGATAAATATGGTGTATCTGTTGCTGCTGATGAAAGTTGCAGGAGTGTGGATGATGCTAATAAAATTATACATGGAAATCTTGCACATGTAATCAACATCAAACTTGCTAAGCTTGGTGTTATTGGTGCGTTTGAGGTCATCAATATTGCTAGAGAAGCAGGCATTGGTCTTATGATTGGTGGAATGGTTGAAACAAGACTGGCCATGGGCTTTGCTGGTCATCTTGCTGCTGGCCTTGGTTGCTTCAGGCAAGCCTATTTTTTGCTTAAATTTTCCTACTTTAACTGACTAAAGCCATCGTATTGGCATCTCTTTTATTATATGGTTTCAAAGTCATACCATGTTCCTAATCCCACTTGGATGATGGTGTAAATGTTACAGTTTCATTGATCTTGACACACCACTTCTTCTTGCCGAAGATCCTGTTATTCAAGGTTATGAAGGTACACATGTAGCTAATTTGAATTTTCATACAGCATCTCTAGGCTTTCCCTTATTATTGAGGCTCCTTGTTCCTCTTCTTATTCTTACTGTTAAAGACTGGATTTTCTAGAGTTGGATAAAGAAGGTTCTTTTAAAAGATTTTTCTTTTTAAATTTTTTTCTTGTAGCTTCTGGTTCGGTGTACAAGTTCGACAATTCAAGAGGCCAAGGTGGCTTCCTCTGTTGGGACAATGTCTCATGGTGAGTTTAATTCTTATCAAACTAGGAAGATAATGCATTATAGTGCTTATCAACTTCTAAAGTTATTTTTACTAATCTAAGTTACAAATTTATCTTCTTTTCAACAATGATTTATCTTCCTGTGGAGTTGACCAGACTTTTGATACACAAAATTACAGAAATCCTAGTCTATTCAAGTCATTTAGTTTCGGCAAACTTGTACTAATAAGTTACAGCCTACTCGAGTTGTTCTTTTGATGGCATATTACTAAATAAACAGGAACATGGGTCATTTGGCAGATTGACCAAAAACCTTCAAGCATATGGCAGAAAAATGTCACCATCGTTTATGTGGGGTCATTTGGGATAAACACAAACAATCTTACATGCCATACAGATAAGGCTAATTGAGATAAGAACTATCAGTGCTAAATAATATATCACTAAACAATGTTTGACAGATAGCATCTACGGAATATGTGGGAGAAATATTCCTCTTTCTTTTTTTGTTTCCATTTGATTGATGCTAGTATTTGGTCCTATCCTATCAGTTGTTTTCGTCTCAATTAATAAATTCGTTTTTTTCCCTTTTCGTTTGTTTTGCCCTCTTCTTCGTGAGTACTCATGAATATTCATCAATAGAATTGCTTTGCTTAAATTATTTAACTATTATCCATTCTACCACTTATTCTATGTGCGATTGTATAGGTACTGATCTCTGTTAATGTTCATTGTTGTTTGGTATCATTGATTCTTCATCACTTTCCCCAACACATGATCTTTTGCAAAGTCTTGTTTCTGAAGACTGAAAATTTAAATTTATTATCTGTTATGTAAATTTGCAGAGATGGGCAGTTGACCTTCTTGATTATTTTTCTGGTGGACATGGATATCGTATCGATGGAGGTAACATTCTCTGAAAATGTTATCAGACACTTCAAATCTATAAGTTGCATGTAGTTATCATGTTAATCTGGCTTGTGAGACATTTTCATTTATGTTAATTCATCGTTCATGTGGATGATTTAGATAACAATGATAAAATAATGAAGAGATTCAACAATCGTACATTATACTGCCACCTATAAACATTGATCTTTGAATTATTTCAAAATGCTTGTATGTTGCAAAGAGGAAAGGTCAACGATTTGATAATAGTTAATGTATGATTATAACTTTGACCACAACCATCACTATAAATAACGGTAGGATATTGTACCTCTAAGGATAAAGTTTTAGTTTCGATGAATTAATGGAAAGATTTTCTTTAATGGGCAGTTAATCTAAGAATGTTGAGCTGATGGGCCTTACACTACGAGTGCTTTTTGATTTATTCTAGTGGTTGGTAAAATTTTTTCGTGAAACCAGACCGATCCCTCCAGGATTAATCGATGTAAATTAGATATATGGTGTCAACTAAAAAAAAAATGGATAATGTAGAGAGCAACACTCAATCTCTTCTTTTTTTTTTAATGTTTAAAGGCATATGCTAACCAAACTTTATTTCCAACGCATTTGAGAGTTCTTCGAAGAGCTAAAGTCATTTTATGCTAATTATTTTTTTTAGTCATATAATATTTGTTCGATTCTTATCAACACAAATTCTCAATATATAGAACATATGTATCCACTTAAAATCTTCATTTAAGACAAAATAATTAATATTACATTTTAATCAAAATTATTACATAGACATTTGGAGTCATTTAATAATTTTGCAAGCATGAATGGACTCTAAATGATTCTTAAAACACATATATTCACTTAGGATCTCCATTTAGGCAACAATAACTCGTGTAATACTTTTAGCTAAATTGTTATATAAATATTTTAGAGTTTTTTTTTATAGTTCTAAAAGTATGGGTGAACTCCTAAGGCTTCCACTCATAATGTTTAAAGTAAAATAATCTTTATTTAGGCAAAATAAGTTGTATAACAGCTTTGTCCAAAACTACTACATTGATATCTAGAGTCTTTGATAGTTCTTAAAGTATGGGTGCACTCTACTGAATTTTTTGAACACATCATCCTTTTAAAATCTTCATTTGAGGTAAAATAATATATTACAATTTTGATCAAATTTGAACAATGGACATTTTGGAGTTATTTAGTAGTTCAAGTGCATGAGTGGATTTCAAGGACTTTCTAGATCACATTTTGCTACTTAGAATCTTCAATTGAGGTAAAATAGTTCATATAGTAATTTTTGGACAAAACATCTAACGAACATTTGTTTGGGTTTAAACGGCACAACAGAGTTTTCATTTGTAAAATTTAGATGGTTCGAGTGTTGGTAGAAATTTTAGTTAAAATTATTATATGAATCAAAATTAGTTAAACTTATATATATAAGGCATAGAATGACTCCATAAATTCTAAGAAATACAATGTAAAATTTGGATTCTAGTTTTAACTGAAATTATTATATAAATCTAAACTGATCAAAAGTGAAAAATAAAGACCTAGAATCACACTAAGAACTTCAAGGAATACAATAGATGGATCATTTGTGAATTTTGATCATGTTAGGTGCATGTGCCAATTTTGATTAAAACTACTAATTGGCTTAAACTAACCAAATTTGAAAAACAAAAATTTGGAATGATTCCACAAGATACAGGGAGTAGAATAGATTAATTATTTGTGTAATTTGACCTATATAAGCTATTGCGATAATTTTGGTTAAAACTACTAGATAAATTTAAAACATAGAAAAATTTAGACTGTGCCACTGTCTATCATGAAGAAAACACATCCAATCAATCACATGATCGATTGATGCAGTTGATCGATTGGGTCATCTTCTATTTACTCACGACAATCTCTCAATCGATATTGGGTTCCAGGTGAATCGATTACTCGATCAATTCACCGTGCCTCTTCGTGATAACACTCCCAATCGATCCACTGATCGATTGAGACTTGGACCAATCGATTACCCAATCAATTGCTCCAACCCTAACTCACTCAATTGAGTCTAGAATTTCTTTGCTCAACCTCCGGTCAACCGTAACCTATTGGGACTCCACCAAGTGTCCGGTCAACCTTTTGACCCACTTAGACTTTGTCAACTCCCTGTTGAACTTCCGATCACCAAGTGCGGTCTTCCTTGATCCACTTGGATTTTTCTCTTGCCTAACCGTAGTTAGGGTTTTTCTTTGCCAACATGCGATCTTCCTTGATTTACTTGGACTTGTTTGTCTAACCGCAGTTAGGACTTTCCTTACCAACGTGCGGTCCTCCTTGACCCATTTGAACTTCCTTGCCAATGTGCGGTCCTCCTTGACTCACTTGGACTTTCCTTTGCCAACGTGCGATCCTCCTTTACCCACTTAGACTTTCCTTTACCTAACTCTCGAATTAGGACTTTACCCTTGCCTAACCGTAGTTAGGACTTTACACTTGCCTAACCTTAGTTAGGATTTTACCATTGTCTAACCCCTAGTTAGGACTTTACCAGTCAAGTCCCGGTCCTCCATGACCTACTTAACCTCTCTCACATATGCCCTACAACATATTGTCCAAATATGTTGTCCATAACATATTGTCCAAACATTGAAACTCAAGTTCGACTCCACTCGAGTTTAGTTAAACTAGGCAACCTTGATCCGGGGGCTATTACACCAACAATCTCTCCCTTTTTTGATATTTGACAATATGTTTAAGTTAGTCTAACTCATATTAGCGCAACTCCAACTTCATCCCATACTCAAAGCGTGAATGTGGATTTCTAACTTAAACCCCATAATTCCCTCTTCTTTGACACGCATTAAAAACTCTTCCCCTTAAGAGTCAATTTTGTAAAAGGAACGCAATGAAAGTCTTATGTCTTTCATTGTATCCTATGCTCACACTTGAGCATATATTGTATGATCACCCTTGAGCATATATCGTATGCTCACCCTAAAGCATATATCGTATGCTCACCCTAGAGCATACATTCATTACAATGAAGATTTCCAATCTTTCATTGTCTTCATTTCTCAACCTTAAGCATTCATAACAATGAAGGTTTTCAACCTTCCATTTTTTCCTTATCCCAAAAAAAAAATTTAAATAATGTCTTTTATGGAAGAACTCCCCTTAAAAATATGCACCAAACTTCTATCATTACATCAATAATGACTTAGAATTTCTAAACCTTTAGGAAATCCAAAATTGAAGTTGATCCCGTCCGGAAGCTGGGTCGGACGGAGGCTGGTCGCGGTGGACTGGGCGTTGACGGAAAGTCGTAGGTGATTCGGCTCCCACGGGTGGCTGACGCTGCTGCAGGACCCTGCGCACACTCAGACGATCCCCCTCCTCACGTTAGAGACCAAAACCCAGGGAAAAAGTCCCCGGATCAGGCCCTCCGACGCTCAAGTCAGGTCCTTTTTCCCCAGAAAAAAGCAGAGAGAAGAAGAAGAAAGAACAGTTGCAGAAAAAGTGACGAGGGAATGTGTGCGCGTACCTGCGTACGAGGGATCTCCCCCTTTTTATGCGTCCTCCTGCCCTCCTCTCTTAGAACCTGTCATCCTGTCAGAAAACGTTAGACGCTGGGCTTTGTCCTCTAGTCCCGGACACCTGTCGTACTGCCATTCGTCGTGAAAGCATCTTTCTGTTTAGGGACCTCCGCCTTCGCACATGAGTTTTGTCTTGTAGTGATGGATAGCTGGCAGGCTGCTACTGGTTGTGAGGGCATCTTTTCGTTTTAGGAACCTCCGCCTTCGCTCGCACTATTGGAATGTAATGATTATCCTCGACGGACCGTTGAGATTCTCCGCACCCGCACCACTTAGCTTCTCCGATCCATTGTGACTTGCACCGGCCTCGCCTCTTCTGATCGACCCTAGCCTCTAAGTGTTACCTGCCAGACGGGTTGACTCTGCTAAGCTCTGCCGATCCCGACCTGCCTCTATGCTTTGTATTTCCTGGCCCTCTACCGCAGGTCTGTAGATCGAGCTACTTCTGCTCAGCTCTGCCGATCTCGACCTGCCTCTGTGCTTTGTATTTCCTGGCCCTCTACCGCAGGTCTGTAGATCATTCGTAACTTGCACTTCCGATCCTTCGACTCGCAGACCTGCCGACCAAACCGTCTCTACACAGCTCTGCCGCGTCCGACCTGTGATTTGTGACTTGCACTCCCGGGCCTTCGAATGGTGGACCTGCAGACCGAGCGGCCTCTATACAGCTCTGCCGATCCCGACCTATGCCTGGTGTTCCCCCTGTCGTCTCTCTTCGTTCTCCTACAGCTCTGCCCTTTCGATGAACAAGTCTACCTGGCCCTTGGCTACCCCCTATGCTCAACTCTGACTGCCCCGTCAGCTTGACTATTCGACCGCCAAGTTGCCTTGACTATTGACTGCCACATCCTCTTGACTTTTGACCGCCATATGACCTTGACTTTTCTAATCCTTTCCTCTTGGGCCCCTCCATCGCCAACCGTATCACAAGCCTCCCCCACAAGTCTAGTCGAAGGAGGACGACAGTCTGACTGACTAGACCTCCGCCCATCTCCGTGACCTCAGCATATCTCTGGAACCCCAGCATATCTCTGTGTTTCTGCTTCAGCATATCCTTGTGACCTCAGCATATCTCTGCGCGCATATCTCTTGCGTCACGTTGCCTGGGCTCTCACATCAACCTTTGTGTCGCTTCACCTGGGATACCATGCCTCCTTTATTGCGTCGCCAGTCGCTTGGGGCACCGTTCCCACGTATTTGCTTTGACTGGGCCACCCGCCTCCTCTATAAAGAGCCTCACGATCCTTTCTTCACTCCATCCTTCTTCATTTCTGCTTTCCTATTTTCTCTTGCCAACCCGGGTTCTGCCAACTTCCTCCTTCCGCCATGCATTCTCCTTCCTCCGACGAAGTTGATCAGCCGCCCTCTCAAACGCTGATAAATCAACTCACCTCGCTGCTCGTCGCGAGAGAACGTGAACTCGAGTGCGTGTCCCAGGAAAGCGCTCGCCAGACAGCTGCCCTGCACTCCATGGAAGCCCAGTATCGTGTCGCGAAGCATTGTGTGCATGCGGAGAAGGCGAGGAAAGAGGAATGCCAGGCTAGCCTGCAGCGCCAACTTAGCCTCCAAGAACGCTTGAAGCGAGAGCACGAGGCGGAGTTATCCCTTCTCCGCACGTGCCTTGACGTCAAACAAGACACGATCGCCCAGCAACAAGCAGTCATTGACTCCTTACATGCGGAGCTGGCTCGGGCTTTGGATGTCCCTGAGTCTCCCGACAGGTCTTCACGCGGAAGTGCCCATTCTCCACGGCCAATCCCTTCCACGAGTCAAAGCTGGCCTGGGGAATAGTTGTCTCAGTGGCTCCTTTGTCACAAGGCGTTCCCGCTTGTGGCCTTGGCTGTATCACCTTCTCGTTGAACTGTGCTGCTGTGCTCACATATCCGTCCCCTTTTGGCATAGTCTTTCCTGCTCAATTTTCATCTAGCAAGCATTTTTTAGAAACTGGCCCGCATGTAAAAGCCCAGAATCGATCCATGATTCCTTTTCATGTATGAATTTTGGATAATAAAACTGATATAAAGCTTAAAAACTGTAGTGGACGTGCAAGACCTGATTTTGTAGTTAATATTGACGCTGTAGGAGTAGGGTAGATGGCCACTCGCATCCTTTGCCCTGCGTATTTGCTGCATATTTGCAATTTGCGTAAAATAAAGCCAGATGTAGCTGACCTGATTATTGGGAATGCTCCGCTCAATGCGAGGCGAATCCCTCAGAAAGGCAGTCAGGTGTGGGCACCGAGCTCGCTTATGATTTTCGCAGGGGGGTTGACTTTTAATTCTCGCATGGGAGCCGACCTGAAAGGTCGTTGGGCGTGAGAGCAGAGCTCACTTATAACTCGCACTGAGGCGAGAGTCTGGGACAGCCGACTGAGAGCTCACTTTTAATTCTCGCATGGGAGCTGACCTGAAAGGTCGTTGAGTGTGAGAGCAGAGCTCACTTATAACTCGCACTGAGGCGAGAGTCTGGGACTACCGACCTAAAAGGTCGTTGGGCGTGAGCGCAGGGCTCACTTTTAATTCTCGCATGGGAGCCGACAGAAGGTCGTTGGGCGTGAGGCCAGAGCTCACTTGCACTGAGGCGAGAGTCTGGGGCTACCGACCTAAAGGTCGTTGGGCGTGAGCGGGGCTCAATTTTAATTCTCGCATGGGAGCCGACCTAAAGGTCGTTGGGCGTGGCGAGCTCACTTATAACTTCGCCGAGGCGAGAGTCTGGGGCTACCGACCTAAAAGGTCGTTGGGCGTGAGCGCAGGGCTCACTTTTAATTCTCGCATGGGAGCAGACCTGAAATGTCGTTGGGCGTGAGAGCGGAGCTCACTTATAACTCGCACTGAGGCGAGAGTCTGGGACTACCGACCTAAAAGGTCGTTGGGCGTGAGCGCAGGGCTCACTTTTAATTCTCGCATGGGAGCCGACCTGAAAGGTCGTTGGGCGTGAGAGCAGAGCTCACTTATAACTCGCACTGAGGCGAGAGTCTGGGGCTACCGACCTAAAAGGTCGTTGGACTCGCACTGAGGCGAGAGTCTGGGGCTACCGACCTAAAAGGTCGTTGGGCGTGAGCGCAGGGCTCACTTTTAATTCTCGCATGGGAGCCGACCTAAAAGGTCGTTGGGCGTGAGAGCAGAGCTCACTTATAACTCGCACTGAGGCGAGAGTCTGGGGCTACCGACCTAAAAGGTCGTTGGGCGTGAGGCAGAGCTCACCATCTTCTTCCTTACGTCACCAGTCGCTTGGGGTGTCGAGCTCATCCTTTGCTTTGCTGCATGAAAGCGCAAGTTAGATGTAGCTGACCTTTTAACGCCCTGCTCAAGGTGAGGCACACCTCTAAAAGGTCGTTGGGCGTGAGGCACCGAGCTCACTTATAATTTTAGCAGAGGAGGCCTGACGCATGGGGCCGACCTAAAAGGTCGTTGGGCGTGAGCGTAGGGCTCACTTTTAATTCTCGCATGGGAGCCGACCTGAAAGGTCGTTGGGCGTGAGAGCAGAGCTCACTTATAACTCGCACTGAGGCGAGAGTCTGGGACTACCGACCTAAAAGGTCGTTGGGCGTGAGCACAAGGCTCACTTTTAATTCTCGCATGGGAGCCGACCTGAAAGGTCGTTGGGCGTGAGAGCAGAGCTCACTTATAACTCGCACTGGGGCGAGAGTCTGGGACTACTCCGGTCCGAGACCGGTGGCGATGGCGCTGGTCCGAGACCAGTAAGCATACTCCCAAGCGGCAAAGGCATAAATGCATCGCTCTTCTTCGCCTCCATCCGCCCCACCTGCGCCGCTCCTCTTGCTTTAGTTAATCTGGTAGCTATTGCTAGCTTTGGGCTTACTCATTTGCGTCGTGTTTCTTCCTGCAATTGCATCACGTATGGTATAGAATTAAGAATAAGAGAGGGAGCGTAAAAACCTTACTCCACCCTTGGGCCACCGCGCCCTTGCATCTTATAATGACCCCGCAGTTCTCGCGACGCTCCTGGGCAGCCGCGTGGATCAGGGCTACCTATGCGGAGCTACTTGCTCGGTCGAGGAACATCCCCGCAGACCTGCTTGCTACTTTTCTGGTCTGACAATTGCTTCCGCCGCCCCATCTTGCCTACGACCCTTTTAAATTGCTTAGCTTCTGCAGCTTCATGAAACTTCCCACCTAACTTCGAGTCTTTCACGAAGAATGTTTCTTTCTTTGAGGCCACGCCCCATCATGATTACCTTGCCTTGTCGACATTTAATGCGTTCCTTCTCGCGATGACACCTGTCTGGCGCCTTTACTGCGCACGCCTCCTGACGCCAGCATCTGACCCCCTCTTGCACCCTTCGGCGCTTATTTCCCATCCGACGGCGTTGAGGCGCGTTGCCCCAAAAAGATATGCCGCTCAACTCTCGATGTTTCCTAGGAATGAATGGGATTTATAAACCCTAAAGGCAGTCCGCCTTCCTTACCCCGACGCTTCACCATCCTCCTCCTCCCTTCGTTCGCGGTCGTTTCTAGCAGTGCAGCTCCTCGTCTTCCTGCTTACGCCTGACCTGTGACCCTTCTTGTCCTCATCCCCGTTACCTGCTTGCTCCTGACAGCCATGGATGGTAAGGACCCCCTCTGGTATTCGCATTACATTTCTGATTTAGACCACCACGACCTATTTGCACTGCAATCCAACCTGGGGGTAGGCCCGGCATATGAGTTTCGCCTTCCTTCCACAGACGAACATCCTTCTTCTCCTCCCGAAGGGTTTATCACAGTTTTTAAGGATCAGGTCTTAGGCGGTCTTCGCTTCCCGCTACATCCTTTTCTTTCTGAGTTGAGTCAGTATTGTGGGATTGGTATCTCTCAGTTTGCCCCCAATGTGTTCCGAGCGGTCTGCGGAACCATCATCTTGTGCCGCATTTACCAAATCCCCTTGACCGCCAGACTATTCCATCACTTTTATTCCTTCCGGCGAGCCGAGGCGGGGGTATTCAACGTTCAGGCCAAGCCGGGTTATAAGTTCTTTGACGGCCTACCTTCTTCCAATAAGGGTTGGAGGTCCCGCTTTTTCTTTCTTAAACCCCCCGCCCCCTCAGCCGGGTCTTCTCATTGGCGACCCATCCTGGCTTCGGATTTTCCCCAACATGTTCATGAATCTGCCTGCTTCGCAGCTGCGGACAAGTTGACCGACGTTCTTGTTCGCTTGTCTGTGTTGATGTTGGAAGGCATTTTATACACCTTCGGTCTTAGTCCTGTCCCCGCAGAAATTGGAGCTCCCTTTGGTAAGTCGTTTATTCTGGCGCGCCGCTCTTCGCTAACTGAGGTGCCTTTTCTTTTTTATTCTTGTAGCGGCTGCTATCCTCCGTTCCTTCGCCTGTCAAGAGACGCCTGCAGTTGCTGTCCTGGAAGCTCTGCATAAGGAGCTGACGCCAGGCCTGCCTTCTGATCCAACTGCTGCCTTCGATCCTCAACTTCCAGCGCCCCCGACCTCTGATGTTGTGATTGCCCCGACGCTCGCAGTGCTACCTGCTCCCAGCTCTACAGACCCAGCATTATCCCACACCTCCGATCAACCTGCAACTGCTTCCTCGCCCGCTAGACAGGCTCCTCCTCTCCGTCCTACTATGCGGCTGCGTGTGACGCGCCAGAGCAAACGGACGGCCCCGGTCACCGCCGCTTCTCCTCCACCTTCGCAGCGCCAACGCGTGGTGGTTCTCTCTTCCCCCTCCAAGTCTTCGGGCATGAGCTCGGCCCAGGAGACTAACTTGGGCCAGGAGGAGGCCTATGACCTGGAGGTGGCAGGCCCGCCACCAGGCCGACTCACTCCGGCGCCACTCCAGAGCGTGCTGCCTGCCCCGCCTTCGCCTTCTGATGGCCAACCCCTGGGTTCGTTGACTTCTCCAGCCTCCTCCCCTCTGATACCAACGAGCTCGGCCGTGCCTATTTCGGAACCGCCCTCCTCGGACTGGGCCTTTAGGGCCTTCTGGAGGCTTCCTTCGGAGACTGACCCGACCAACGTGTCGGCTGCCAACCCATCCCCTTTTTTCGGCAGGGTCAACTTCCACGGGGCCTTGGCCAACTCCTGACAATCGGCTAATCAGCAGTTCTGGGAAAGCAACTGCCCTCTGGAAGAGTTCGACCAGGTTGCTTGTTCTCTGGTCGCGGTGAGTCTCTTCTTTCCTTTTTTCCTTCTTCTGGGCATGCGTGTGTTTCCATAACCTCATTTCCCTTCCTATGGGCACTTGCAGACTTGCTCGGCGAGTCTGAGCGTAGTTCAGCGAGCGGCCGAGCTAGAGCGGGAGAATGCGGCACTCAAGGCACGTCTCCGGGAACTGGAGCCCCCTTCATTTTCCACAGCTCCTTCTGCGCCCTCCCTGGGAGGCCTGGACTCGTATCTGCGTGCCGCTGGGGAATCAGCGGCCTCCGCCCGGGCCCTTTCTCACGCCGCATTCGACAAGCTGTGGGCATTGGAGGCGGCCTTAAAGGCGAGTGAGTCCTCTCTGGCCTCTGAAGTGGAACGCCGTCAAGCGGCGACCTCTGAACTGAAAGACCGAGAGGCAGAGCTTGTTGCTCAATCCCGGGAATTGGCTCTGCTGAAGCAGGGTCGGGAGCTCTTACAGATGGGGTTGGCTGAGACCCAAGCCGTGGCCAGTGTTGCTGTGGGTCGGGAAACCACCCTGCGGGCTCAGTGGGAAGCTTGCCAGGCCCAGCTTCAATCTTTGCAGGCGGAGCTTTCGCGGGCCCAGGAGGCAGTGTCTCAGGGCCAGAGTGACCTAGCTGCAGCTCGCGCGGAGGCTACCCAGGATAATAATGCCCTGGCAGAGTACCTGGCGGGAGAGCTCGGGCGGCTGAAGGCCTACCGATCGGCCTATGTCCGTTCTTCCTTTTTCCTTCAGAAGTTGGGGCGCTGGATGGTCGTGCTGCTGAGTTACGGGGCTGCTGGCGGGGTGAGACAAGCCTTCGAGCAAGGTTATTTGCGTGCAGCGCCCCCCCGCCACTTTCTTGGACACTGCTCGCCTGGCCCGGGAATTGCCGCAGGACACCTTCCTCTCCTTCGATGCGGATGACGGGCTCTTCTTCCAGGCTGCTCCTCCTCTTGCGGCCGATCCAACCCCCGTAGAGGTGTCTCCCCAGGATCTTCCTGTCGCCGTCCCCGAAACTTCTGATGCCCTTGCCCCTCCTCCTGCTGAGCCGGCCGACCCGGCACCCCCTCGGTCGGCTCTTGATGACCCGTCTCCTCCTTCTCCGAATGTAGTGTAATTAGAACTATGTTATGCTGCTTACTTTTTGATGCGTTGATACCGGCTTTTCTTCGGTGGTATTTGTGTAATGGTACTGACCTCGGCCTGTTTGTCTTCGATTTCCCCTGCGATCCTACAATTGTGCCGCGTCCCCTTCGCGTACTTATAGTTTGTTTTCTTCGACAAGTTGTTCGTTGGTTTCGGCCGAGCACCGATGATCAGATTTCCCTTATCTACTTTTCCTTCGCTACGTAGCCTTTCCTCCCATCGCCGCCCTTCTAATGAGCTTGCTTGGGCTAAAGGTTACCTCGCGTGTCCGTGCAGCCCGCTGATTTGACTTATCCGCCTTCTGGTGATCCCTCCGTACGCTTTTGTCCTGTTTGACACAATTTCCTAGGGAGGCGCTTCATATCTCGAGCTCTTGTCTTTCCCTTAATGCCCCCTGGTTATCTTCTCGAAGCTCATCGCAGAGCGTCCCCCGTCTACTCCAGACCCTGCATCTACCGTCCGTTGTTGACTTACGAAAATGTCCTCCGCCCACCATACCTATAAGTATTATCTGACTCTTTCTTTTTCAGCTCTAGGAATCTTCGTGACTGTGACCTCCTTGAATTCTCCCTTCATCTTTTCATAAGCCTCCTTATAAACTTGCATCTTCTCGCTATTCACCCCAAACTGCCCGGCTGTCTGCTGAGTTACTAGCTGGGAATCGGAGTATATGATGACTCGGCTCGCCCCCACATGCCGAGCTGCTTGTAGGCCTGTTAGTAGAGCTTCATATTCTGCCTCATTGTTGGTAGCTCTGAAATTTAACCGCACGACCAACTGCATGATATCTCCCTGTGGGGATATGAGAAGTGCTCCTATACCACTCCCCCGATGGGTAGCCGACCCGTCCACGTAGATTTTCCAGACCTCTTCTGAGTCCGCTGGGTGTACTTGGCCAGGGCTTGTGCTTTGATTGCGGTTCGAGGCTGATATTGTATGTCATATTCTCCTAGCTCGGTTGCCCACTTGATGAGACGACCGACTATCTCCACCTTGGTGAGGGCCTTCCCCATGGTACTATTGGTCAGGACAGTAATAGGGTATTCTAGGAAGTAGGGTTTTAAGCGGCGAGCCATAAGAACCAACCCATAAACCAACTTCTCTAGGGCCGTGTATTGAGACTCGACCCCTTTCAATAGGTGGCTGAAGAAGTACACTAGCTGTTGTACATCGTCTTGTTCTTTCACTAACACTGCCCCCACGGCCTCAGGGGTAGCTGACATATATACCCAAAGTGACTCTCCAGTAAGAGGTTTAAACAGTGAGGACAGGGTCTCCAGGGTTGTTTCAATTCCTCAAAAGCATTGCTGCATTCTTCGTCCCACTGAAACTTAGCAGCTCTTCGGAGAACCTTAAAGAAGGGGAGTGCTCGGTCTGCTGATCGCGATATGAACCTAGAGAGTGTCGTGATTCTTCCTACCGGCTTTGGGCTTTTTTCATATTCCGAGGCGCTTGCATGTCTCGGAATGCCTGAACTTTTTCCGAGTTTGCTTCAATTCTCCGCTCGGTAACAAGGTACCCCAGGAATTTTCCTCCTCGAGCTCCAAATAGGCACTTTAGTGGATTTAACTTCAGCCCATAGTGTTGCAGCATGCCATAGGTCTCCTCCACATCAGAAATAAGATTGGTTATTGCAGTAGTCTTGATGAGTATGTTGTCTACATAAACTGACACATTTAGCCCGATTTGTTCCCGAAAGATCTTGTCCATCATCTACTGATAAGTAGCTCCTGCGTTTCAGAGATCAAATGACATGACTATATAACAGAAACTAACCTTCCCGATCCTCCTTAGCTAAAGGGATCTGATGGTATCCTCGATAAGCGTCCATCATGCATATCCTTTCACACCACGTCGTTGAATCCACCATTTGATCGATCCAGCGGAGAGGGTAGCAATCTTTAGGGGTGGCGCAATTAAGATCCCGGAAGTCAATGCACACCCTCCACTTGTTGTTGGGTTTTGCTACCAAGACCACATTGGAAAGCCAGGATGGGAATTGCACTTCTCTGACATGTCCTGCCTTCTTGAGCTGATCCACTTCAGCTTGGATAATCTTATTCTGGTCGGCTGAAAATTTCCTTTTTTTTTTGCTTGACCGGCCTAGAGTCAGGCAGGAGATGTAGCTTGTGCTCAGCTACTTCAGATTTGACACCAGGTAACTCCTCTAGAGACTAGGCAAAGGCACCTCTATTGTGGATCGGGCATTGTATCAGCTCGCCTTTAAGGCTGACAGGTCACTAGCAATGCGAGTGATGCTCTCAGCTCTGTCAGGATACAACTGAATATCTTCGCAGGAGACAGGCTCCTCAGCAATAGGCAGAGGCTCCTCCTGGATGGCATGTACACCGCCATCCTGAGTCCGCCGGCTCTTGCGCGCCTCCACCCGGACCATATCGATGTAGCAACTTCGAGATACCCTCTGCTCCCCCCTTACTTCTCCGACCTGCTCGCCTACTGGGAACTTGATCTTCTGGTGAAAGGTGGAGACGGCGGCTCGGAACTCATACAGGGCTGGCCTTCCCAGGATGACGTTATAGGAGGAAGGTGAATCCACCACAATGAAGGTGCTCCTCCGGGTACGCACCAATGGCTCAGTGCCCATGGAGACGGCCAGCTTGATCTGACCCATGGGTTTGACTTCGTTACCTGTGAACCCATACAAGGAAGTGGCTACGGGTTGAAGCTCAGCGGCGTCGATCTGCATCTCTTCGAATGCAGCTCTGAATAAAATGTTGACCGAGCTCCCGGTATCCACAAAGACCCGAGTCACTCGGCTATTAGCAATAACGGCCTTGATTATGAGGGCATCGTCATGAGGCAGTTCCAGACCCTCCAGGTCTTGAGGCCCAAAGCTAATAACAGGGTCGGAGGCCTGCTCGTTTCTGCCTCCCACGGCTCCCACGTACGTGTGACTTACAGGCTCGGCCTGAGTCTCCGTCAGTGGGTCCTCCTGAGATCATACCGATCTCTCGCACGGCAGCGTTGCCCGGTTCTCCAGTTCTCCGACATCTCCTCGATCTTCTACGAGGCCAGCTTGGTTAGATGGGCCGGCTAGGTCAGGTCGGGTCTGCCGAGCGCGCCCAGCTGCAGCCCGTTCTTCGTCCATCCTCTGTATTTGGGGCGCCAACGCCGGGGGAGGCAAGCCCTGTTCTGCAGCTCGCCTGGAGTCACGAGCGAATTGGAAGCAGTTACTGAGATCGTGCGTCCTGGACCGATGATATGTGCAATATGGCGCTCCCCTTGGTCCAGGCCTAGGCGCATGTACGGCGGCAACTCGCGGTGCTGGCCTAATTCCCTGGGCAGGCTGAGGGGCAGGCCTGGGTTGACCTCGCTGGAAGGGCTGAGCCGGTTGCGGTGCTCTCCTTTCAGGTCGGTTGCATGGGGCCATCGTCTTTTCGGCTTTCCTCCTAGCGGCCTGCGTTTCTTCCACCTTGATGTAGCACGAAGCTTTCTCCACCATATCGTCGAAGCTTTGGGCGGGGTTTTTGATGAGGTCCCTGAAGAATTCCCCCTCTCGCAATTCATGGGAGAAGGCGCTCATCAATATTTCTGAGGTGGTGGAGGGGACGTCATTGGCCACCTGACTGAACCGGTTGATATAGCTCCGCAAGGGCTCCGTCGAATCCTGCTTGAGAGCAAAAAGACAGTGGTCGATTTTTTGATACTTACGACTACTGGCGAAACGGCGTAGGAATGCCGTTTTGAAATCCATGAAGCGATTGATGAACTCTGGGGGTAATCCATCAAACCACTTTTGTGCCGACCCTGACAGGGTGTGTAGGAACACTCGGCATTTGACAGCGTCGCTGTATTGATACAAGATAGCCGCGTTCTTAAACTTCCTCAGGTGCTCTTCCGGGTCTTTGCTCCCATCGTATTCTCCGATGTTCGGGGCTCGATACCCTTTAGGCAGACTTTCCCTAAGGATATGAGCCGAGAAGGGTACCTTGTCATCCGGATCTTCAGGTAGATCTCCAGCAGGGATTATAGCTTTTCCCTTTCCTGAATCTCGAGGTGGGTGTAAAGAGCTTTCCGCCACCGATGCCGGCGGTTCCTCCTTCTTCGGACTGTGCGCACGAGGTTCGGCTCGATGATAGTTGCGGCGAGGCTCCTGGAATGAAGTACGAGGGAGTTCTTCCTGCTGCTTCCTCTTTGAGCCCCTGTCGGAGGCAAGAGCTGGTTCCTTAGACGCTTCGGGCGCCAAGCGAGGTCGCGAAACTGTTCCTTGCTTTTCAGAGGCGGCTTGCCTTCTAACTTCCTTGAAGAGCTCGTACTCCCCCGCGGTCATGGTTACGTTGATCCTCCTGCTAGAGCTATGACCCGAGTCCTCCATCTTCACGCTCCGGATCAGGCTGTTGTGTTTCCCACAGACGGCGCCAAATTTGATCCCGTCTGGAGGCTGAGTCGGACGGAGGCTGGTCGCGGTGGACTGGGCGTTGACGGAAAGTCGTAGGTGATTTGGCTCCCACGGGTGGCTGACGCTGCTGCAGGACCCTGCGCACACTCAGACGATCCCCCTCCTCACGTTAGAGACCAAAACCCATGGAAAAAGTCCCCGGATCAGGCCCTCCGACGCTCAAGTCAGGTCCTTTTTCCCCAGAAAAAAGCAGAGAGAAGAAGAAGAAAGAACAGTTGCAGAAAAAGTGACGAGGGAATGTGTGTGCGTACCTGCGTACGAGGGATCTCCCCCTTTTTATGCGTCCTCCTGCCCTCCTCTCTTAGAACCTGCCATCCTGTCAGAAAACGTTAGACGCTGGGCTTTGTCCTCTAGTCCCGGACACCTGTCGTACTGCCATTCGTCGTGAAAGCATCTTTCTGTTTAGGGACCTCCGCCTTCGCACATGAGTTTTGTCTTGTAGTGATGGACAGCTGGCAGGCTGCTACTGGTTGTGAGGGCATCTTTTCGTTTTAGGAACCTCCGCCTTCGCTCGCACTATTGGCATGTAATGATTATCCTCGACGGACCGTTGAAATTCTCCGCACCCGCACCACTTAACTTCTCCGATCCATTGTGACTTGCACCGGCCTCGCCTCTTCTGATCGACCCTAGCCTCTAAGTGTTACCTGCCAGACGGGCTGACTCTGCTCAGCTCTGCCGATCCCGACCTGCCTCTATGCTTTGTATTTCCTGGCCCTCTACCGCAGGTCTGTAGATCGAGCTACTTCTGCTCAGCTCTGCCGATCTCGACCTGCCTCTGTGCTTTGTATTTCCTGGCCCTCTACCGCAGGTCTGTAGATCATTCGTAACTTGCACTTCCGATCCTTCGACTCGCAGACCTACCGACCAAACCGTCTCTACACAGCTCTGCCGCGTCCGACCTGTGATTTGTGACTTGCACTCCCGGGCCTTCGAATGGTGGACCTGCAGACCGAGCAGCCTCTATACAGCTCTGCCGATCCCGACCTGTGCCTGGTGTTCCCCCTGTCGTCTCTCTTCGTTCTCCTACAGCTCTGCCCTTTCGATGAACAAGTCTACCTGGCCCTTGGCTACCCCCTATGCTCAACTCTGACTGCCCCCTCTGAGGTTCAAAATTCAACTTTAAAACTAAACCTCCTCCTAAACTTTAAGTTAGTCCTATTTAATCATTCCTTTCTTGTTGTTATCAAGAAAATTACCCTTAAAAACTTATAAATATATTTCTTAGAGTTAAAGATAGTTAACACAACTAAACGTGGCTTAATGAACTAAAATCAGACCATTTAAGTCAAAATCAGCCTTTTCAATTAATTGAAGTTGGGTTTCAATCGATTGAAGTCACCATAATTGATCAGTTGATCGATTCAGGGGGTGCTTAATCAATCACTTGATCGATTTCGTGGGGCTTTGTGCTCGCGGAAATGATCTGTAATCGATTGACCAATCGATTCACACCTGGATGAATTGATTGCTTGATTGATTAATATTTCTGAATTTTTCTGATTTCGTTTTTTTTTACCGAAATTCAAAAATCCCTAAATAATTCTACGATTATCGAAAAATCATAAAATTTTATATAGACATTATTTATATTATATATTATAAGGGAAAATAGTTTTTTTTTATGAAAATAGTTCATATCTTCAAAGATTGACACAAAATTAGAAACCATTAAAAATTTCAATGCTTCACTCTAGTTTGTGTCTAACTAATCAATAGTGATTTCTATCAAAAGATAGACTTTATCAAGGTTTTTTCAAAGTAATTTTGAAATGATTTTCAAAATATAATTTTCAACTATGTTGTTTAGGTTTAAATACGCATGACTTGTACATTAACTTTTCCAATGATTGGACTTCTCATAATCCATTGTTAAGATGAAACTTAAACTAAAAAAATGCATTAAACCAACTACATGAGTTTTGTTGATCCTCCTAATATCTCACTTGTATCTAGTGTGTCTCAAACATACATACAAGTCAAGCCTATGGTTCTTGTGAAATGTACAATAGGTTTTTCCTAAAACTAAGATATCATGCATATCTATCTAGACATTTAAACTTAGATCATCCAACGTAGGATGTCAATTGATGTCATTATCCTTAATTACAAGGAAATTTGAAATAATGTATGAAAATGAGCATGAACATACATCAAATGCATATTTGTCAAAAGAAAATTTATCATGAATAATGATCTATGTAAGACATGGCATATGACACTCTTCATAAACATATATGAATGCTAAATATGATGTCATGACATATGATGAACATACAATCATGATAATTTTAACATAAAGAAAATACCTAGATTATCTAAGTATCACTAACTAGTCGTTAAATTTAAAAATAATCCTTAGTTGCCCTATCTCCTAAAGAAATTATTAAAATCTCAACTTGACATTTCTTTAACTTCTAACATAATTGTGTCAATTTAATTAAGTCCAAATCTTTAAATTTTGGCACATTTTACTCTTCCAAAGAGTAAACATTAATCCTTCCTTTTCAGGGTGTAGCAATACCTTAAAAATATCCCCAAAGTGTCAACTTTACCAAGGTTGAGTTAACTACTCTTCTAATTAGAATTGACACTCTCTAAACTCATCTAGGGTGTAGAGAACACACTCTTAGGAATCCAAAACATATTGATGCTCCTTGAGTGTTCTAGGTATTTATTAGGGATAACTTCCCTTGATACCTTCTTGATGACCTTCCTAGGCTTCTTAGGAGCCTTGGTTACACTAATCTCCTCACGGTCAACTCTAGGGATAACCTCCCTTGTGACCTTCTTAATGACTTTCCTAGACTTAGGGTTAGTTCCATAGTTATATGGAGCTCTATGGTATGAGGGAACATTCTTCTTGGCTTTTGGTTTGTATTCCAAACCTTTCTTGTCATTGAATGACTTTGCCTATCTATCCCTAGATTTTGCATTTTTGACTCTATAACATTATTTGTCGTTTTCTCTAGAATTCTCTTCAATTTATCAAGGCTTGACCTTAAGATTTAATTTTCTCTCCTTAAATTCTTAAATTTAAATTTTTCTTGAGCATTTTTATTTAATTTTTAGGTGTGTATATATATATATATATAATCCTTAGAGTTCTTGTTCAAATTGTTATCTACCTTCTTAACCTTAGATGAGGCAGACCTAGTATGAAATGGTTTATAATTGACCTTAGATTTATCATATTTCCTATTTTCATGATAAATATCATTGAAATGATAAAATTTAGATCTAACATGCTCTTTATCATGACACAAAGAAATACCATTAACTAATAGTACCTTAGCGTTATTCTTGGAAGCTCCCCCTTGACTTGAGCTTCCTCATTTCTTCCTAGTTGTATCTCTTCCCCTTAGACATTGGTTCCGGTAATGTTCCTTTTGATTACAAGAAAAGCACACAATTTGTTCCTTGTCCTTGCGTACCATAGAGCCGACTTCCTTTGACTTCTCCTTCATTTTGAGAGCCATTTGATCCATCTTCTCTAATTTAGGACATTTGTTTTTGTAGTGCCATTTTTCTCTACACTCAAAACATAATATGATCTTTATTATTAATGCACGAAATTGATATACCTTTACAATATGTGATTGTAGAGGTGACATTTTCTTCTTCCTCATTGACTTTGGATAATGATGACACTTTTTTTTTTGTTTCGATGTCAATGGTCTATGCTTCCCCTCAATCCTTGAGGTGGATACTTCTTCAAATTCCTTCTCAGATGTTGAACATATTTCAACCTCCGAATTCTCATGCATATGAAACAAAGAGTTTCCTTCTTTGCTTTCGTTGTTGCGTTCCATGGAGGATGGATCTTCATAAAGCTTTGTTAATTTGCTCTATAGATCCTTGGCATCTTGATATTCCCCAATTTTATACAAGATGGTGTTTGACACTAAATTAATAAATAAGTTGGTTACCTTCTTGTTGACCTCGCATCTCTTGACTTGTTCCTGGGTCCGTCTCTTCTTCTCGAGGTGCTTCCTTTTCCATCAATTGGAGTTTGAAATCCCTCTATTAGAGCAAACCATTGTTTTATCTCTATCATAAATTTTTTTTCATCCTTTGATTTCCAAAGGTCGAATCTTCCAATTTCAAACGGTGGAGGTGTTCAGATATCATATCTGAATCCATCTTCAAACTCCATTTTTGAACTTGAGCTCTTTTGATGATAATTTCTTGACTTTGAAATTAGGGTTTCAAGCTTCAATGTCTCCTTCTTCCTCTAGCTCGTTGTTCTCTCAGCAATTAGTCTAATGAAGAGCGGCCTCGCTTTGATACCATCTGTTAGGACACTCTGGTGAGCTAGAGGGAGGGTGATTAGTTTCAATTGCTTCGTCGATGATGAGTTACAGTGGAAAACACACGAAGCAATGTTTAACACCCGAATTTACTTGGTATTCACCTCAACGAGATGACTAATCTAAGGATTCACACAGAGTACGCTCTCCACTATGAAAATACTTCTTCTTGGAAATACTCCGGAGGTGGAGAAATATCATACAAGCTCACATACAAGAAGAAAATACACAATATAAATGAAAACCTTGCTTGCTTTCTTGTATCTTGTAAACACCTCTTGATCGATTGGAAAGTGCAGTAACACTTGCCTTTCAAAGCTTAAGGATTAGCTGTGAAGAGTGGAGAAGAAGCAGAGAAGAAGTGTTGCTGTCTAAATCTCGTCAAAGCCTTTATATCTCACGATCTATGACTCCTAATTGATTGGTCTTACCCTCAATTGATTGTCATGTCAGATCCGAGCAAATCCAGCCATCAAACCTCGCAACGATCTTCTCCTAATCGATTCTAAGGTTTGAATCGATCAGCCAATCAATCCAGCCACTCTCTGTTTGTCGCGATTTTTTCCTCCCAATCGATCACTTAATCGATTGGGAAATCACTGTCTGTTGTGAAGAAAATGTGCCCAATCGATCACCTGATCGATTGGGTTCTGATTGAATCGATTACTCGATCAATTCACCATGCCTCTTCGCATTAGCACTCTCAATCGATCCACTGATCGATTGAGACCTGAGCCAATCGATTGCTCCAACCCTAACTCACTCAATTGCGTACATGTTCCCTTACCCAACCTTTGGTCAACCGTAACCTATTGAGACTTCTCCATCAAGTGTTCAATCAATCTTTTGACCCACTTGGACTTTACTAACTTCTTGTTGGACTTCTGATCACCAAGTGTGGTCTTCCTTGATCCACTTGGATTTTTTTCTTCTCTAACCGCAGTTAGAGTTTTCTTTGCCAACGTGCGATCCTCCTTGATCCACTTGGACTTTCTTGTCTAATCGCAGTTAGGACTTTCCTTGCCAACGAGCGATCCTCCTTGACTCACTTGGACTTTCCTTGCCAACGTGTGGTCCTTCTTGACCCACTTGGCCAACGTGCGGTCTTCCTTGACCCACTTGGACTTTTCTTGTCAACGTGTGGTCCTCCTTGACCCACTTGGACTTTCCTTTATCTAACCCCCAAGTTAGGACTTTACCCTTGCCTAACCCTATTTAGGATTTTACCATTGTCTAATCCCTAGTTAGGACTTTACCAATCAAATACTGGTCCTCCATGACCTACTTGATCTCTCTCACATATGCCCCACAACATATTATCTAAATAGGTTGTCCACAACATATTGTTCAAATATCGAACTCAAGCTCGACTCCACTCGAGCTAAGTCAAACGGGTCAATCTTGATCTAGGTGTTGGGGCAATTTCCCTAGGTCAAGGTTGACTAGTTTGACTAAGCTTGGGTTGAGTCAAGCTTGAGTCGGGATTTGAGTTTTGATGTTTGACAATATAAGGAGATTCCTGAAGCAATCGTCCAGTTATGAAGATGGTCAAAGGATTAACCGGGTTGATGAGAATACAAGTCAAGTAGGTCAAGGTTGACAGGAGACTTGACTGGGAAAGTCCTAACTGGATGTTAGGCATTTGGAAAGTCCTAGTGAGGAGCTAGGCAGGAGAAAGTCCTAGTGAGGAGGCAGACAAGTGGAAAGTCCTGGTGAGGAGTCAGGCAATTGGAAAGTCCAAGTGTGATCTTGGCAAAGGAGAAAATCCTGGTGAGGAGCCAGGCAATTGGAAAGTCCAAGTGTGATCTTGGCAAAGGGTGTAAGTCCAAGTATGTGGTCTTGGCAAGGTAAGTCTTGGTATGACTTGGCAAGGAAGACCCAACACCTAGGATGAGGTCGAAGGAAGCTCCTGAAGACAAGGCGTGAAGGATGGGGAGATATTCGAGGGATGCAAGGCTGATGGAGGAGGCTAGAAGGCTAGTTCGAGATTGGTAAGGTGTGGCCAAATGCTAGGCATGAAAACCCAACAGGTCACGGTTGACCGGAAGTTGGGTTTGGGACTTTGGATTTGAGTTTGAGTCAAGTTTAGAGTGGTCAATCAATCAGACGATCGATTGAACAGGGTCCAAATCGATCGATCGATCGATTTGGACTGTGCTGCGATTGTGGGAAGGCCCAATCGATCGGTCGATCGATTGGGATGCGAAATCGCGAGCACAGAGACTTTCCCAATCGATCGGGCGATCGATTGGGAGCTGTCAATCGATAATTCCCAATCGATCAGTCGATCGATTGGGAAGCAGAAGCTCTCTCGCGGATGCGAGAGCACAGAAGGGTTCTGAATCGATCGGGCGATCGATTCAGGAAGTCCCAATCGATCGGTCGATCGATTGGGAAGTGACTATTGCGCAGGATGCAGATGATGGACGACTGCGATGGAGCAGTGCTGACGTGGCAATCGATTGTGGATGAATTCGATCAATTGAGAGCACTGTTAAAGCCTGGGCGGAGCGTTTTCTCCGCAAATCTTTGCGATTTCTTTCCTGCGAGCTTATAGCGATTTTCAGCGACTTTCTCCGATCTTCACCACCAGTTCTTGAAGGCTCTTGGGAGTGTTCTCTCAAGGTTTAAGAAGCAACAATAAGCAACAAGTAAGCAAGAAGAAGTAGTGTTTTCATTTGTATCTTGTACTCTCTTCTTGTATTTTTGTTTGTGTTGTTGTGTGAGTTTGTACGAGGCTTCTCCGCCTCCGGCTGCGACCGAGGAGGAGTGTTTCATAGTGGAGTGTGTCGTGTGTGGATCCTTGGATTAGTCACCTCTTCTTGAGGTGGATACCAAGTAAACCCTAGGTGTTAACATTGTGAGTGTTTGTCTTCGAGTATTTCGCTGCATAACAACAAGACGAAGCAAACCGACGCAAGCGCGACGAAACGCTATTCCCCCCCCCCCCCCCCCCCCCCCCTAGCGGGCACATCGGTCCCAACACTAGGGACGATTGCACCAATAATCTCCCAATAGGGGGTAGAGTTATCAAACGAGTCGGTTTGTCAAAAACTCATCATCTGATGGGCCTAGGCGAGCTGGCCCACCAATCTGGCGAGCTGGGAAATTTCCAACTCAATCCAAGGTGGATTACTGGTTAGACGGGTCAGCCATGAGCCAATAAAAAAAATAAAAAATGTTAGAATTTTTAAGTTTGAATTGTAGATTAAGCAAGTTATCTCACAACTCCATTGAGTTTTCTATTTTAGTTTTAAGTTTTTTATTTTATTTTTCTTCTCAATCTATGAGCCAACCTGAGCTTGTCTGGCTTTGTAACTAGTGTGGGTTGACTCATTTATGCTGACTTTTAAATGTGTTGATAAATTTTTAATCTAATTAGTTTAAATTATCTTATGGGGTGAGCCAACCTGACGTATTCAATTCAAATTGACGGCTCTAGATGAGGGTACCTTTTTTGCAAAAATAAAGTGTGGAACAGTGGGAAATGTTGAAACCTAGGGGTAAGTTTTAGGATAAAAATTAAAAAGGCATCCAACATTTGCATTTTTACCATATGGGTGTCCTATTTCCAATTAAAATCATTTGGCTTTAACTATCCAAAATACCCTTGCATTATATGATCACTCGGTCATATAGAAGTTACCATGTAGTTTTTACAGCATGTAGAAGTTAGTTGCTGGCTTTTACAATAATAATTTTATATCATTTTGATTTTACTTTTTTGGATGATAACTTCATTAAAATAATATTTCAACAAGTAAAATAACAGATGGGGAGTCCATGACTATACTTATTACATTTCAAATGAATATTATTTGATCACAATTGATCGTATTGAAACTAGCATGTAGTTTCTACACCATGTAGAAGCCAGTAGTTAGCTTCTGCTACAGTGATTTTATATCATTTTGATTTGATTTCTCTGAGTGATAATTTGATTAAAACAATATTTCAACGAGTAAAACAATTGATGAGGACTCCATAATACTCATTATATTTCAAATAAATATTATCCTATCACGATCGATCGTGTTGAAGCTAGTTGTTGACTTCTACAATAGTAATTTTATATTATTTTGATTTTATTTCTTTGAGTGGTAACTTAATTAAAATAATATGTCAATGAGTAAACAATCGACGTGGACTCTATGACATTCATTATATTTCAAATGAATATTATATAATCATGATCTGTCAGGTAAAAATTAACATATAACTTTTATATATATTGTAGAAGCCAGCATGTAATTTCTACACAACTGAGTGATCAGATGTTCCAAGAATATTTAGGCAGCTCATATGAAATGGAATGCTTATTTAATTTTAAATATTTAGGCAGTTCATATGAAATGGGATGCCTATTTAATTTTAATTGAAAATGAGGCGTCCATCTAGCAATTCTATAAATGATGCCCTTTTGAGTTTTAGCTGTACCATATAATCTAGTTGCATTTATGATATAATTTTTAAATGAAGCACGAGGATGTTGAGATTTTTGACCGTCTATTGTGAGCGTTTTTTAATTTATTTTGATGAAAAATTTCATGAGATGTCACTTTTAAGATTAATCAATGAGATTAATTAAATTTATTGTTTATGATATAATTTTATAACACCTATATAAAATTGATAGTGCCTATAATAGAATTTAATAACGCATTAACACCTAAAATATAATATGATAATAACACCTAAGATACAATTTGATAGCGAGTATAATATAATTTGATATTATGTAAAATACAAATTGGTAACACACACCAATAATATATTTGATCGATAATGAATATATATCAACTCTAACTTTCTGCCACAATTCTTCAATCCATGATATCCATGGCATACTCAAGAACTAGTCAGGTCCTCCTCTCAGGTCAATTGATTGCTATCTTCACTGCTATATTTTTAATATTTTACTGTACTAACAAGTCATCTGGATCTCTAGTTACCCAATATAAGTATAACTTGGATATCTAACTAACTAAAGATCGAGTGGTAGATGTAGAGATTCATTTTCGATAAGTTATGTTTTTGTGAAAAAAATTTCCTTCCATTTTATAATCATTAATTTGATAATTGACTATAAATTAATCTTATAATTTATTTTTTTATATAATTTAAAGATGGATTACGAGAAACGTCTAGCATTAGTCTAATCATCTTTTACCTAACTTAAAATTTAATCGCCCTAAATATTCAATGATTCTTTTAATATTAATATCACATTACTCTTTTGTATGTTATACATCGATATAGGAGAAAGTTTTAAAATTTTAGCATTCATTAATGTATTCAATTATTTTATGAGGCAAAAATAAAAGAAACGTGTCCCTTATTTTATTATCAGGAAAAGAATATTAAAAGAGCAATAGAAAATGTTAAAAGGATATTTATTTATTTTTATTTTTTCAATATTTTTATTCTAATATTATTATAATAGTAGTTTTGGTCAACATTACTTTAATATTAGTCTAAAAAAAATTTAATATTGATTAAAATATTTTAATATCGGTTAAAACTACGTACTCTAATTTAATTAAAACTGCTCTACCTACTTATTCAATATTATTATAGCACTTTTATCAAAATTTATAATAGTTTTTGGCTAAAGTTGATATAACTACTTAGGTGGGAAAAAAATAATTAGGTCATTGACATTGTTTTTTTTTAAAAAAGAATTTTTACCCTTTTTCATATGGACTTTGGACCAACAAACATTAGGACTTGGGGCTAACAAATATTCGAACTTCGATAAAAAAACAATGATGGTTTAAATTTTTTTAACAAATTAAAATATTAATTAAAAAATTATTTAAAATTTAATTTTCTCACTTTTCAGATGTAAAATTATTAATTAAATTTTTATATTTAAATTTTAATAACCTAATTCAGATAATTATAAGTTTTATGATATTAAATAACATATTATTATTAGATATAATAATACATCTCAAGAAGATAATAACGGTACAATTCACTTAGCTTAGCTTAGCCAAAAAATAAGTGTATTTAGAATTATTTTAAAATAAATAAAAATGAAAGTATGTTTAATTACTTAAATGAAAGAGGGAGAGAACAATCCTTACAAGAAGATAATGAAATTGGACAACAATAGAAAAAATCTTGCTCCTGTGTTCAACTCATTATAATCCGTGAAGCACAAAAAATAAATAAAAATAAATACATGTACAAAATGATAAAACTCAGTACAATATGTAGAAAATAAAGATTTAAGACTAAATCAACCATTATCATTTATTAAGAACTAAATGAGAGTCTTTTTAGGCACAGAGTAAAAGAAAAAAATAAACCATATTTTTCATCACCTAAATTAGAATGATTATAAATGATAAAATGGAGACAAAAGGGGAAATTAAACAATTTATTACTATAAATATATTTAAATAAAAACTAAACTTAATGTCTATCAAGAAAGTAAAATAATAGAGGTTTATCATTCGTTATTGCTCAACAATAATAAAATCTTTTATTTCGATCAGACACAATACAGATGAATGCATTAACATTTGAATTTAATCAAACAAAGAGCGTGGTAGCACACATGATAGTATTAGGTGTCGTTTCTCTTCCTTAATCTCATCGAACGAGAGAAGCACCAAGAGGAGGAGTTGAAAAAGGTGAAGAGGAGAAATTTAAAAAAAGTAATATTTTTATTTTGCATTGTATGGATAAAATAAAAAAAAAATCTAATTCATATTCTTATTAATCAAAGGAGAAAGTGTCACCAATGAAAGATAAACATAATAAAGGAAGACTAGAATTGAAAGATATTGAAGAGGAATAGATTATATCTTATAAAAAATCATACATAATTAAAAGTAAATTTAAAATATTAAAAAGGAGCTTTTTATGACTCTATCCATTGGAATAGTAATGTGATCTCTTAGGAAGCTTTGATAGAGAATAAGTTCATGCAAATTTTTAATCATGTGAGCTCTATTTTTTTCCATTCTTTAAAAAAATATACATAAAAATATATTAAAAATAATGACCCTATTTTTAGAGAAAGAGATCGTGTAAATATTTTATCATGTGGACCCTATTTTTTTTTATTCTCTTAAAAAAAATATAAGAATATATTTAATATATTAAATATAATGGACCCCAATAAAAATTTGAGCCCTAAGTATATGCGTTAATGGACTATGCCTAAAGTCAATCTTGCTCAAACTATTGGTGATATTAGATCGCCATATATGTTAAAATTTACTCGTGCTTTCAGATTTATCTAGTATGCAAATTAGGGAGAACATCACTCACCTCTAACATTAATCTGATGACCGAGGTATTTAAATTATCAAAAAAAAAATATAATTAATAATTATGAGTTAAGCAACATTATCGTTTTGCAAACTAAACCACATTGGATTTACCTTGGGCACAAACCATGTAGGTTTTGCTTGACGTTTGCTAATGACAAAAAGGCACCAAAAATGAGTTAAAGGCTGTGTACTTTTTTTAAACTTAAGTGGAAACTATACCTCCAAGAGAGGCAAGCATTAGTTGGTGTTGTGAATAAAAATGTGATTAGTTCCTTGCTCATTATAGACGAGGATCAAAGACAGATTTAAGAGTGGTTTTCTTTTATACCTAAGTGGATAACTTGAGAAAGCAATGGTTCAACCTTCTCCCCCTTGGAGAAGGAGGCCTCATGAGATTAAAGGTCACTTGTTTTGTAGTCATGATAGATGATGACAAAAAGTCCATGAGTCTAGGTCATCTACTTTTATCGTTTTGTAGAAATGATAGAAAAGTGTTTACTCAACCCTCTTCCCTCTTATTGATGGACACGCATCTGATCTCCAATATCGCTGATTAAGATCGATTCCATTAAAAATTTTTCCATCACTCGCCATCGAAGTAAACAAGGAAGCAGAGGGGCATATTCTTAATTAGGGTAAAATAATATATGTTTTTTTGCTAAATGGAACGCCCATTGTTTATTTGGAAAGAAGAAAAAAAAAATAGAGATAGTCTCACCCCAAGAATTATAATAAATATATGCGCAGCCGTAAAAACATTCCTCCTTCCTCTTTCCTCATTCCTCATTCATCGCACGGCCGATCCATCCCCCGCTCCATCCGCTGATGGAAACGGCAGCAGCCACGTTTGGAGGCGGAGGCGGACTGGGCTACGCCGACTCTGTCGACTCCTCACCTCGCTCCCGCGCCGGCGACCAGTGGGACGACTCCCCTCTCCCTGCCACGGGCCGCCTACGTCTGATGTGCAGCTTCGGCGGTCGCATCTTCCCCCGCCCCACCGACAAAGCCCTATGCTACCTCGGCGGAGAGACCCGCATGGTCGTCGTCGACCGCCACTCTTCCCTCGCTGAACTCTCCGCCAAGCTCTCCCGGACCCTTACCGGCGGTCGCTCCTTCACCCTCAAGTACCAGCTCCCTAACGAGGACTTGGACTCTCTCATCTCCGTCTCCACCGACGAAGACCTCGAGAATATGATCGAGGAGTACGACCGCGTTCTCTCCGCCGTATCCGTCTGTCCCGGCGGTGGCTCTACCCGCTCCTCCCGCTTGAGGCTGTTCTTATTTCCTTCTAAGCCGGACACGTCGCCGACGTCCTCGATCGGTTCTTTGCTTGATGACTCCAAGTCGGAGACTTGGTTCGTGGATGCGCTCAATAGCGCCATGGCCGGAATGGGAATTGACGGGATCCCTCGCGGCATGTCCACCGAATCTGCCTCCGTTAACTGCCTTCTAGGGCTTGAGGACGATTTTTCCGCTCACTCGCACGGCGGCGGTACTGCAATCGCCTCCTCAGGGCTCGGAGCGGGCGCTTCCCAGTCGGAACGCCCAGAGCAGCTCGTCCTCCTCCGCCCGGACTCATCTGGCAAGCTCGCCCGCCAGGGCCAGGACGTCCACTCTGTGCCAGACTCACCGATGCTCGACACGACTTCCTCGTTTGGATCCGCCTCCTCCGTTCCGTCGCTTTCCAACCTCCCGCCTATCCGCGTCCGCACTGATGACCGCCCTTCCGATCCGCGGATCGCCGGGCTCGATGAGAACTTCACCCACATGAACTTATCTTCAGCCCCCACAGCCGGCAGCGGCGAGCAAAGGCTGGATGACGATTTCAAGGAGCCCTCGGGCGTTAGCGTTACCCAGCCCCAAGCTCCACCGCCGATCCCCCTCTCTGGTTCATCCACATCCATCATGCCCATCGCCCCCTCCGAACACCCTAGCAGATCTTTCTCCTCTGACGACGAGAAGCCGGTACTGCAGCCTCCAAAACCAACCCAGATCGAAGCTTTCACCCCTGACTTGGGTTCTACTAGGTATTGATCGTTTCTCAATCAAGCCAACACTTTTTTGGAGGTTTATAAAAGAAATTTTCTCTTTTTCAGATCGATGTACCCAAATGCAACCTCTGATCCAATTCGAAAACTCCCAGTCCCATCTGATCCCAGCTATCGCATCCCTGTTTCTGCCACAGATGCTGCAGGCTACCAACTGCAATTGCCGGAGCAATTTCAAGATCAACAGCACCATCCCCAGCTTCTTCAGCAACAGCAGCAGCAGCTGCAGCATCAACAACAACAGCAGCTGCAGCATCAACAACAACAACAGTATATCCCAGTAAATTCTTATTACATCCAACACCCTTCCACCGGTGGTATGATCCCTGTCCCTCCTTACTTTCATGTTGGAACCCAAACGTTCCAGCAACCGCCACAAGCTCACCGCCACAGCCCCCAGGTTCCCATGTATGTCTACCCCGTTCGTGCAAATCCATCATACAACTTGGGGGGAGTGCAACCTGATCTGGGTGGTGCCATTCCTCAAGTCGCCGTAGATCAAGGCCACCCATACACCTTAGGAATGGGGTATGTGGTGCAGCAGCACCATCTTTCCCAGTCCCCGGCGACAATAGCTAATTATGGATATCAATTTGCTGTTACTGATAATACTGGCCCTCAGATGTACTACTCTCAGGCCACTCTATCAACTGCTCCTCAGGGTCAACCTGTGAACTCAGTGGCTCCAGCTGATTCAAAGTTAGCCAGAGCATCATGAACTTGATCAGTGAGCTCCAGCCAAAGCTGAAGAAGGAAAAAAAGAGAGGAGATTTTGCTGGGTGTGTGGTGAATTATAGAACAAACTCCTATGCTTAGATAGTATATTATTACTTATGTGTTCTGTTAATTTAGCTATATAATTTGATCAGTGTGTTCTTGTTGGGGTTCAAACGCTATAGGAATAAGTGCAGGATTTAGAATGGGTTGTCGTTCTAAGGTTATCTATGTCATGAGACCATATAGAGTACATAAGGGAGTCTAGAGTTACAATAAACCATATATAATCTTTTGTTATTCTTATCTATCAGACATAGAAATAGTTGAATCCTTGTTTTATGATGATCTTGTTTTTCAGTTGGTGATCTTGCACTTTTTCTGAATTTTAATTGCATCATATCCTTGTGCATTAAGTTGTGCGTGCAAATTTATAGTCTATAGTTGTGTTAGTATAAACAAGTTTATCTGTGTTCTGTGTTGTTTTTTTTTCCCACTTGAATTGTATGATCTTCATTGTTTGTGCAATCCATGTCACCAGGAGCAGCTTAGTAAGTTGGCGGTCATGTTCTCTACTAGAAATTCTTCCTAGTTTTATTTCTTTTGATTGGATCTTGTTGTGTCATATTCTCCATTAGAATTGTGCTACTATACCTACTCACAATCTATGTTCATGGTGGGCCTCCGGAAAAGAGGAGCATCACTGGTTCATGTAGTCTTTTGCTTGTCTTTGTTCACTTTTGAAATGAAACTAGGTTGGTGTCTACTATCATCATCACTTGAACTGGAAGCTGACTTCGATTCCTCAGTGTGGTGATGCTGCAGGTCCATTAACCATTATATTTACATATAGATAAACTTGTACAGAGGTAGCAGCAGAGGCGTTTGGAGTCAGCAGCAGTACCATTCCAACCTGGAGTGCAGTGACTTATTGACTGAGTGAGTGAACGAGGGAGCGCAGAGCTCGCGTCCCAGGAGTTTGTATTTTTATGGTGCAGAACAAAAGAGTGAGTTGGCTTGCAGCGCTCGGCGGTATGATTCGGTGTGAGATGTTCGCCCTTGAACAGAGTCAGTGCCAGGGCCAGGGCCTCATGAGCTGGGAGCAGCATATTTGACGTTGTCTCCACCGCAAGTCCGCAACGCAACCATGCTCAGTGTCAGCACATGCCGAAGCAAAGTCATTCCTCTAAACACAATACCAGTGGTAAAAGGTGAAACGCTCTCTCGGCGTTCCGTTCATTTATCCTAGATCATATGAGGAAGATAAATTATAATAATTAAAAAAGTAAGTAAAATGAGGAAAAATTCTTGATATCAATATGGAAAAGATAAATTATAATAATTAAAAAAAGTAAGTAAAATGAGATTTACACTCTACTAATAGAGGTAAAAGATGAATACGTTCACTTCCAGTGTCTTCGTCAATTCATCCCAGGATCAATACGGAGAAGATAAATCACGGACGGTTATTAGCTTTTGGAATACTGACTAGCATATAAGGGAGGTATTTACCTTAGCTTTGTCGAGATTCGAACCCCAGACCTCATGGTGACAACACCTCATGCGCTAGCCACTAGATCCATCCGAGAGGACTACACTCCACCAATCATTCGACCTCATGTGGCAAATTTTTGATTGCCCGTCGACTTCGTCTAGGTAAGTATGAGATGTTTTTCGTCCCCTCAGGATGGTCTAGTGGCTAGCGCATAAGGTGTTATAATCATAAGGTCTGGAGTTCGAATATCGATAAAATTGAGATAAATGTCTCCCTTATTTGTTAGTCATTATTCTAAAGATTAATAATCGTTCATGATTTACCTCTTTTATATTGACCTTCAAATGAATTGATAAAAATACCGGTGACAAATATATTCAACTTTTTACCATCAAGTGACTAATTTTTATTCACTGACTATCTCAAATTTGCCCGTGAGAGCCTCTCTCTAAATTCAATACTCTATTTTCTAAACCCAATACTTAATTTGATGGGATGGGGGTAGGAGCAACTACAACGGCACCAGCCACTGACTATTAGATACCTGTATGACTTTAAAGGTTTAGTTTATTTGTTTTTAAATTTGACTAGAGGATGATTAGCTTCTCTCAAACACATTCATTATATAGGATGAATTTAGGGTAGGATTAGATTAGTAAGGATCGGGATGGATCTTTAGGATTTGGGACCTTAGAAAAAAAAAAATCATAAGATGATCCAGTTTAAAGATAACAAAGCGGCTCTAATAAAAAAATATATAGAAGTGTTGTAACATAGAATCATACTGATTCTACCCATCGTATGCAATCCTACTGATTCTGTTCTAATTTCATCATAAAAGATGATTCTAAATGATCCTGAAGCAATTAGGTACTTGCGGATATCCTAGTATTTAGATTGGGATTCTAAACACACCTTTATTTCGTGCCTCTCACTTTCTTTTTCTGCCTAAAGTAAAATATTGTGTTAAATCTTTTGTTTGAACCTCTTTGTCCTCGTCACTTCCTCATCTCCGCATCCATTGTCGCAAAGTCCTCTTGATTTCTTGTCGGCAATAATGGCATTTATGTTTGCATTCGCCCATTCTTAAAGTGGTGGTAGTGTTCTTCTCAAACACAATTCAAAGTTGTTCGCTTAGTCTCATTGGTGTACGTACGTAATTAGTCTGTTGGGTTATTGGTGCAGTAGTTGCACCATTTTTTGTTTGAAAATGTCCATCCATGCTAATGTTTGTTCTAACAACAATTAAATGGTCATTGAGGAGATTCTTTAAAAAAACAAAAATTGCTGGAATTGATCCAGAATGGCCATCAAGAATGTTTTGTAATCCCCAAAGTAACTTTCAAGGATACTTTTCCAAATCTCCTTGATAGCCATTTAGAAGTCAATTTCAAAAGGCGTTTGCAAAAAAAAACTATAGATAGAGAAGAGAAGCTAAGGTGTAGTAGTCATGCTTACTTCTCTTATCTAAAACAACCATATCTACTTGATGATCATTTTTGAAAGAAAACGGGTATTAAATTTCATGTCAAATTAAGATCAAAATCACCATGAAAGATATTTATGACTGTCAAGTCTTCATAACGATTATTTTTTTTTTACTAGAAAAAGACATATTTTAATTAGAAAAAGGCATGATCCTATCCGAAAACGAAGAAGATGTTTGACTGGGAAAATAATTCTGATATTGACTGTGTGAAGATTCTGACTCAGCAAAGAGCGACTCTAAGTGTTCCTACAAGTCACAAGGAGCATTAGTGACAGGGTCAGGGAAGGGGTCCCCGGTGCAAGCACTTCGACGCTTAAGTCGAGTCGAGTAGATAAACAGTAAGATGGGCAATGGCTGTGAGTGTGTAAAATTACGTAGCCTTATATACTTGTACCGAAAGACGGAGACCCCCTTTTATAGTTTTACTGTTTGTTTATGCATGAATCTAAAAGTGCTTCCAAAAAAGGGCATGCTTTGACTCTTTTCCCAAAATGGATGCATAATCTCTACGTTTGGCAGGCTGGAAACTTCTGATGTATAATTTACATACAGAATATCCTCTGTCCTCCGTGACACTAAATGCCAAAAAAGAATATGAGGTCGTTGGATTGAAGGACCACAATATGGTGGCAAAAGGTGAATACGCTCGCCCCCAGTACCTTCGCCAATCCGTCCCAGGGTCAACAATGAGGAGTTAAATCATGGGCAGCTACTAGTCTTTGGAATACTTACTAGCACATAAGGGAGGCATTTATCTCGGCTTTACCGAGATTCGAACTCTAGACCTCATGGTGGCAACACCTCATGCGCTAGCCACTAGACCATCCCGAGAGGATCCACAATATGCTCACCTGGAAAAGGACCCACAATATGCTCACCTAGCGAGTCAATTGAGTCCTTCGTAAAGCCTGATCGGCTATTGCTTGCCAGAACCATGGGGTCGGATTTGGGGGATGTTTGTTGGGGATTCCTCCTCTGCTCAGCATTTCAGTTTGACCACAAAATTTGACCATACCAAGTATTTGTTGGTGCCGGAAGCATCCGACGATCAAACCCGTGTTTTGATAACGGCAAAGGATTCAAAGTTAAGTTGGTTTGTGATCTAACAGTTTGAATGAGCTTGCAGGAAAGTCCTAAGTGTGCTTAGGCAAAAATCTTAATTGCGGTTAGGCAGGTGGAAAACCCTAGGGGGTGGTAACCCTAGGGCATAGAGGGTGGTAACTCTATGCGGAAAGTGTTGGCGGGTCGAGGGCTTCAGGCAAAAGCCCTAGGAGGTGGTAACCCTAGGTGGGAAGTCCTAGTGTCGCGAACCAGGTGAAAGACTGGACGGGTCGGGGAGCGGGCATCCAGCAGAAAGTCCGGAAGCATCGAGCGTCGAGCAAAAGTCCAGTCGATCTGGAGGATCGTGCTGGCAACAGGTATATCTCCTGAGTGGAGTAGGTGAGGACACGCTCCCCGTAGAGGGAACAGTAGGCGTCGGGTCGACCTAGGGTTTCCGGATGGAAATCCGAAGTCAGACCCGGACAGTCCAGAGACTGTCAAACACCTTTCTTATGATATTTATGTGTGCTAACCTTGTCTTGCAGGGTATATGTGTATTTTGTGGACTAACACGTTCTGCAGGGACAAAAGAGCACACTTGACCTCGGATAAGCAGTGTCCGAGACGCCTCCATGGAGCTTGGAGGCGCCTCGGGTGCAAGTCAGAAGAAGTCAACGCAGCAGAGCTGGAGGCACCTTGGATGAATCTGAAGGCGCCTTGGACTAGGCTTGGAGGTGCCTTAGAGTGGCTTGAAGGCGCCTTTAAGTGGATGAGGTGCGACCAGATCAGTGTTGATCCACGCGGTTGACTCGGCGGGTTGGAGGCGCCTCGGATGGGCTTTAAGGCGCCTTCAGCAGTGTATAAAAGGAGGTCTCGAGCAGCAGTCTACTATATCACCTTCCAAGCATTCTTACGCAACCAGCTGCTAACGAGAAGTTCCGACGAAGCTACAACTTGACACCGACGACCCAAAGCTCAGAAACGGCCATTTCTATTGTCATTGGTATATTTAATTATTGTGAATTGTACTTGAAATTTGTAATCCTTTTTGAAATTATCCACAGGCTCCAAATCAAGTAAATACCTTGTGTTTGCGTTGTGTTCTGTTATATTTCCGCTGCTTTACCCGATTAGTGTTTTACGAATCGAACCAATAAGCCACGTGTGCTATTCACCCCCCCCCCCCTCCTCTAGCGCTTCTCGATCCAACAATTGGTATCAGAGCGGGGTCGCTCTGAATTGGTACAACTACCATTCGAGCATTTTTTTTATCATTTTTTCGTTCGTTTAGGGTAAAAATAAAACTTTACGCCTTTCATTTTTTCCCTTCAAAATTAATTTTGAAAAAATCACTGTCATCTTTTCACCACTGGTTCATATTAGCAAAATATCGCATTTTCAAAAATTTGTGGTAATATTTTTTTTATATTATTTTCATATTCTTTTATTATTTTTTCTCGAAATTCCTGAATTACTATTTTTATTTTTCTCCCATACTACTAATCCAAGACCTAGTCTTGGAACAAATTTTTTGTTTTATTTATGTGCAAGATTTTCAATGGCTTTCCAAGAAGGTTTTAGCACAGTCCGCCCGTCACTCTTTTTCGGCAAGGATTTTGGCTATTGGAAGAACCGGATAGAATACCATCTCAAGACGCAAGTTGAGATGTGGATCATTATCCAGACTGGACTCGAGCTTCCACGTGATAGCACTGGAGAACTCATCTTATGCATCAACTGGGACGCTAGTATAATGAAACAAGTTGAAGCCGATGCCAAAGCAACTTGCATGCTACAATGCGGCCTAACCAATGGGGAGCTGAACCGCGTCGGCCCCTTCTCAAGTGCAAAAGAATTGTGGCAAAAATTGATCGAGCTACACGAAGGTATTTTCGATACGAACATAAGTAAGTGCAATTTAATAGACGATTCATTAAAATTAAATGAGCAGACTGATACTACTTCGGTCGAGGAAGGTGTTACATTATTTGCAGGAATAAGCAAGACAAAGAAAGCACTGAAAGCAACATGGTCTGAGTCATCAAACGAGTCCGAGTCTGATGAAGAAGAACCGACGAGCTTCCTCGCTCTACCAGTACTAGCAACTGTAGCAGAAATTGAGTCCGAGTATGAGTCAGAAACCGAGAGCGAGTCTAAGCGAAGCCACGGATCCGTATCCGTTTCTGAAGGACGAAATTTCACTGTAAGTTCCCTACTCGCCGAGACTCAGTTAGACGATTTACAAAAATTAGTTCCGTACTTATTAAAGAAACTGCTAAATCCAACGTCCGGGTCAAGTCACTCCAAAAGGAGGTAACAACCCTTAAGGAAGCGACTGTCTCGAGTTCTTTGACTGAGCCAGTTCAAATTGGAAGTTCGACTCAAGTCCAACAACTTGAGGAAGAAAATTCTAATTTGAAAACTCAAATTAAAGAATTCAAGGACACGTTGGAACAGTTCACCTTGGGTTCTAAGAATCTGGATCTGATTCTTGGAAAACAGCGAGCCGTTTACAACAAATTTGGACTTAGATTTAAGGCCAAACATAAATACAAATCCTATCTATCTCTAATAAATTGGTCAAATAGAAAAGTAGTCCAAGCATGGGTCCCCAAGTCAAACCTGATTAATCAAGTCAGACTTAGACACTATTAGGTCCCCAAGGATCAAGTCTACTACCTTGATAGACCATATCGAGGCTATGATTCAGGGGGAGCCAATAGAAAATCTATCTTAATTAATAAATAAATTGATTGATAATTGTTTATTTACTTTCCTTGTAATAAGCATGTTTAGACTAGGATAGTTTAAGGACCTAGGCGTAATTTACACTTGTTAGTTAAACCTAGGGATTTTAAAAATAAAATTAAATATATATTTTCTTTGAGCGGCTCTGTCTAGGAAGTGGTGGATGATCTCATACCCAAAAAGGCCGAGTGCCTCACCACGACCTGGGAGCCAATCTTTGAAATACATATTTAACTGACTAATTGGAAAACCTAATTTTCACTCAAATATAAATTAATCCTTAGAAATAACCTAAATAAAAAATAATCATGTCACAAAATTACTTAAGATTATCTGATTGATAACTTAGAATCAGGTGAGATGAATCTAGGCTGAAATTAGTCAAAATCAACTAAACCTAGTTAATTTAATTAATTCCAATAAATTAATAATGGAATTTTTTTTAAAAAAAAATCTTTTAAAAATCATTTCAAAAATTATTTAAAAATCTTTTAAAAATTATTTGAAAAATTATTAAAAAATTTTAAAAATTATTTGAAAAAATATTTAAAAATTTATTAAAAATTATTTAAAATCTCTTAAAAATTATTTGAAAAATTATTTAAAAATTCTTTTTAAAATCATTTGAAAATTATTTAGAATATTTTAAAAAATATATGAAAAATTATTTAAAATATTTTAAAAAAAGTATTTGAAAAATTATTTAAAAATCTTTTAAAAATTATTTGAAAAATTATTTAAAATCTTTTAAAAATTATTTGAAAATTTTTTAAAAAAATCTTTTAAAGATCATTTGAAAATTATTTTAAAATCTTTTAAAAATCATTTGAAAAATTATTTTAAAATCTTTTTAAAATCATTTGAAAAATTATTTTAAAATATTTTAAAAATCATTTGAAATATAATTTAAAAATTCTTTTAAAATTATTTAAAAATCTTTTAAAAATTATTTGAAAAATTATTTTAAAATGTTTTAAAAATTAATTGAAAAAATTATTTAAAAATATTTTAAAAATTATTTGAAAAATTATTTTAAAATCTTTTAAAAATTATTTGAAAAATTATATAAAAATCTTTTAAAAATTATTTGGAAAATTATTTAAAAATATTTTAAAAATTATTTTAAAATCTTTTAAAAATTATTTTAAAATCTTTTAATAATTATTTGAAAAATTATCTTAAAATCTTTTAAAAATCATTTGAAAAATTATTTCAAAATCTTTTAAAAATTATTTAAAAATTCGTTTAAAAATTATTTGAAAAATTATTTTAAAATCTTTTAAAAATTATTTGAAAAATTATTTAAAAATTATTTGAAAATTTATTTAAAAATCTTTTAAAAATTATTTGAAAAATAATATTTAAAATTATTTTTAAAATTATTTAAAAATCTTTTTCAAATTATTTGAAAAAATTATTTAAAAATCTTTTAGAAATTATTTGAAAAATTATTTTAAAATCTTTTAAAAATCATTTGAAAAATTATTTAAAAATCTTTTTAAAATCATTTGAAAAATTATTTAAAATCTTTTAAAAATTATTTGAAAAATTATTTAAAAATATTTTAAAAATTATTTGAAAAATTATTTGAAAAATTATTTAAAATCTTTTAAAAATTATTTGAAAAATCATTTTAAAAAATTATTCGAAATCATGATCGCACTTAATATATTAATTTACTTTCTAAATCATGATCGCACTTAATATATTAATTTAATTTCAATATCATGATCGCACTTAATATCTTAACTAATTTTAAAATCATGATCGCACTTAATATCTTCACACATAATCAATTTCAAAATCTTACTTAATTCTATTTTAAAATCATATTTGGTTTCCCTAATCTTAATCAATTTTCAAATTATAATTTCAACTCAATTAATTTTTAAATCTCCAAAATGTTAAATGTTTACTTATTTGGAATTCTAACTTATATTTTCAATATTTTTTAAATGAAGTTAACTCCATCTCACACTCACTCATAAGTTGAACATGCTTGATAACCTAGAATGAGTGAGATGAAAAAATTAGGAAAATAATTTTAAATACATGCTTGGACTATAGACATTAATTTAGGGGGAGTGAATTTTTTTCCCCCCAAGAATATATTTTAATATATATATATATTGTTTTTGACTTATCTTTAAAATAAAAATTATTTTTGATTTGACTTCAAAATTAAAAATTAGTTTTGACTTGTCTTCAAAAATACAAATTATTTGTGACCTGGCTTTAAAATTTAAACTTTTCTAAAAGGCTACATGTTTTCAAAGCTAAGTACTTAAGCTAAGCTTTGATGTATATCCTCTTAAGTTAAGTCCTTAAACTAAAACTTTTCAAATTTAGCTTAAGTTTAGTAAGTATTTTTTCGAAGCATTTTTGAAAATTTAGCTAAGTGTTTCTCAGAGTAATTATTTTCAAATGCTAAGTTTTGCTAAGTTTTTGTTGAAAACACTAAGTATTTTGTCAAAAAGCTTTTCAAATTAAGCTAAGTATTTCTCAAAAAGCTTTTCAAATTTAACTAAGTGCTTTGATATCACAAAATTAGCTAAGTTATTTTTTAAAGTTGAAATAATTTATGACAATTACTTTTTCACTTAGCTAAAAGTCTTACAAGAACAGTTCTTCTAAAAACCTAAGTATTTTTTAAGGTATGACTAAACATTTTTTTCAAAATCTTTTAAAACACACCTAGTACTATGGGTTTTCTTTTTACTCTCTGTGTATGTTGATATATGGCAAAGGGGGAGAGTAGCATAAAATTCAAAAGTAAGATTCAAAAGTAAGCTCTAATTAAGGGGGAGCCTTACATTTTAAAATTTTAGCTTAAGCTTTGTTTGCGTCTAAAATTGTTTACTTATGCTTGCTTACACTAAAACTTTAAAAATTGTTACTTACGCATCTGTTTACTTATGTCTGTTTTTACTTAACTTTGAATTTGGGTTGTCATAATAAAAAAGGGAGAGATTGTTGGTGCCGGAAGTATTCGACGATCAAACTCGTGTTTTGATAATGGCAAAGGATTCAAAGTTAAGTTGGTTTGTGATCTAACAGTTTGAATGAGCTTGCAGGAAAGTCCTAAGTGTGCTTAGGCAAAAGTCCTAACTGCGGTTAGGCAGGTGGAAAACCCTAGGGGGTGGTAACCCTAGGGCATAGGGGGTGGTAACCCTAGGTCATAGGGGGTGGTAACGCTATATAAAATTACATAGCCTTATATACTTGTACCGAAAGATGGAGACGCCCTTTTATAGTTTTACTGTTTGTTTATGCATGAATCTCAAAGTGCTTCCAAAAAAGGGCATGCTTTGACTCTTTTCCCAAAATGGATGCATAATCTCTACGTTTGGCAGGCTGGAAACTTCTGATGTACAATTTGCATACAGAATATCCTCTGTCCTCCATGATACTAAATGCCAAAAAAGAATATGAGATCGTTGGATTGAAGGAGCCACAATATGGTGGCAAAAGGCGAATACGCTCGCCCCCAACACCCTCGCCAATCCGTCCCAGGGCCAACATGGAGGAGTTAAATCATGGGCAGCTACTAGTCTTTGGAATAGTGACTAGCACATAAGGGAGTCATTTATCTCGGCTTTACCGAGATTCAAACTCCAGACCTCATGGTGGCAACACCTCATACACTAGCTACTAGACCATCCCGAGAGGATCCACAATATGCTCACCTGGCAAAGGACCCACAATATGCTCACCTAGTGAGTCGATTGAGTCCTTCGTAAAGCCTGATCGGCTATTGCTTGCCAGAACCATGGGGTCGGATTTGGGGGATGTTTGTTGGGGATTCCTCCTCTGCTCGGCATTTCAGTTTGACCACTAAATTTGACCGGAGCAAGTATTTGTTGGTGCCGGAAGCATCCGACGATCAAACCCATATTTTGATAATGATAAAGGATTCAAAGTTAAGTTGGTTTGTAATCTAACAGTTTGAATGAGCTTGCAGGAAAGTCCTAAGTGTGCTTAGGCAAAAGTCCTAACTGCGGTTAGGCAGGTGAAAAACCTTAGGGGTGGTAACCCTAGGTCATAGGGGGTGGTAACTGTTGGTTGCTACTCGAAAAACCTATAGGTTCCACTGTACAAAAATTTTGTACAAAGGTCTGAACCTTTTCCTAGCTACCATGTGTTCTTTTAAATTAAATTTTGGATCGCCTGTGGAACTTAACACGTTTGATCCAAAACTTAATCTATTTGTTCTTTTAGGTTTTGACTTGGATCTCCTGCGGAACTTAACACGTTCGACCCAAGTCTCCTTAAGTTATTAATTCCATTAAATATTAATTTCCATAATTGGTTCCCAGTACTGACGTGGCGAGGCACATGGCCTTCTTGGATATGGGAGCAACCACCACCGACTAGACAAAACCTTTTATAGAAGCTAATATTTAATTTCCTAAAATAACTTTAGGTTAACCAAAGAGAACAATCAAATCACAAGGAAAAGAAAATACAAAAGAACACAACATCGAAAAACATATTCGAAATTCTAGAACGTAAGCCTCTTGTATTTGGTATTATTTCCATAAATAACTAGCATGATGCGGAAAGAAAAATTACTAGTTATACCTTGTAGAAAAAACCTCTTGATCTTCTACTGTATTCCTCTTCTAACCTCGAACGTTGTGTGGGCAACGATCTTCCGAGATGAGAAACCACCAACCACCTTCTTCTCCTCCAAGCAAGGTTCGGCCACAAAGGAAAAACTTCACCAAGGAGGAAAACCAAAATACTAACCAAGCTCCAAGAGATGCTGGCTTTCTCTCCTTCTTCTTCTTCTTCTCCGAGTAGTATCCGGCAACCACAAGAGCTCCAATGGAAGAGAAGGGTTCGGCCACCACAAGAGGAAGAGAGGGAGAGGATGGCCGGCCACACCAAGGAACAAAAGAGGGAGAGGAATAATAGATGTTCTATCTCATGAAGGCACCCCTACCCCTTCTTTTATATTCCTTGGCCTAGGCAAATTAGGAAATTTAATTACAATAAAATTTCCTCAATTTCCTTGACATGATTTAATTGAGAAAAATAAAATAAAATTTCCCAAATTACAATATCATGGCCGGCCACATCATTGGAGAACAAATTGGACAAGTTTTAATCAACAATTAAAACTTCCTAATTTGTTTTCAGAAATTTTAAAAAATAAAATTTCTCTTTAAAATCTCTTCATGGTTGATAAAAGGAAATTTTTATAATTTTAATTTTATCAACATGTGAATAATTTTTAAAGAGAAAATAAAACATCTCTCCAATCTACAAATAAGGAAAGAGATCTAATCTCTTTCTTTAATCTTTTGTAGATCTTTTACAAGAGAGATATTTTAATTTTAATTCTCTTTAAATTATATCTTCCACATAATAATAAAAATTAAAATTAAATTTCTTTTTTAATTTAATTTGGCCGGCCCCACTATCTTGGGTTCAAGCTAGGGCCGGCCACCCAATTTTATACCTAGGCCGGCCCTAGCTTGGTTCCCAAGCTAGCTTGGCCGACCCCTTATTGGTGGGTATAGAAGGTGGGTATAGGTGGGTATAGAACTCTATAAATAAGAGGCTACGATAGGGACCGAGAGGAGGAATTGGTTTTGGTCTCCCGATAAAATTAAGCATCCCGTGTTCGCCCCGAACACACAACTTAATTTTATCAATGATAATTCATTCCACTAGAGAACTATCATTGAACTACCGCACCAATCCCAAATTACATTTTTGGGCTCCTTCTTATTATGAGTGTGTTAGTCTCCCTGTGTTTAAGATATCGAATGTCCACTAATTAAGTGAGTTACTGACGACTCATTTAATTAATATCTAAGTCCAAGAGTAGTACCACTCAACCTTATCGTCATGTCGGACTAAGTCCACCTGCAGGGTTTAACATGACAATCCTTATGAGCTCCTCTTAGGGACATTATCAACCTAGTATCTCTAGGACACAGTTTCCTTCTATAATCAACAACACACACTATAAGTGATACCATTTTCCAACTTATCGGGTTTATTGATTCATCGAACTAAATCTCACCCATTGATAAATTAAAGAAATAAATATCAAATATATGTGCTTGTTATTATATTAGGATTAAGAGCACACACTTCCATAATAACTGAGGTCTTTGTTCCTTTATAAAGTCAGTATAAAAGGAACGACCTCAAATGGTCCTACTCAATACACTCTGAGTGTATTAGTGTAATTATATAGTTAAGATAAACTAACACCTAATTACACTACGACCTTCCAATGGTTTGTTCCTTTCCATTATGGTCGTGAGCTACTGTTTATAATTTATAAGATACTGATAACATGATCCTCTGTGTGTGGCACCACACACCATGTTATCTACAATATAAATTAATTGAACAACTACATTTATCATAAATGTAGACATTTGACCAATGTGATTCTTATTTCTTGATAAATGTTTATACCAAAAGCTAGGCTTTTAGTATACACTCTAACAATCTCCCACTTATACTAAAAGACTAAGCTGCTATATCTGCTGCCATACATCTGATTCCTAACCCTTCAACATGTCCATCAAAAGCTCTTGCCTTAAGGACCTCGGTGGAAGGATCTATAGGTCATCACCTGATGCAATCTAGGCAGCAACAACTTCTCCTTGTTTATACGATTTCTCGTATTGGGTGGTACTTGCGCTCTATTGTGTTTTCTTGCCTTTATAGACTTATGGTTTCTTCGAGTTTGCTACTGCACCAATATTATTACAATAAATTGTAATAATCTTTGGACAAACCAGAAATCATATCTAAGTCTATCTTGAGATTAATGAGTCATTCAGCTTTTATAGCTACCTCAGAGGCTTGCCATATACTAAGCTTCTATGGTGGAGTCCAGAAAAACACCTATGTTTATCACTCTTCCATAGTTATGACTTTACCTCCTAAAGTAAACACAAAACCCCGAGGTTAACTTATTATTGTCCCTATCCGATTGGAAGTCAAAATCCATGCAACCCACAAGGACCAAATTAACTACCTTATAAGCTAGCATATAATCTCTAGTGCCTCTAAGGTACTTCAATATATGCTTTACTGCAGATCATTGTCCTTGTCCGAGTTATTTTGATATCTGCCAACTATGCCCTTGGCAAAACAGATTTCTTTCTCGTACATAGCATTGCATTATTAGGCTTCCCACATCCTTTGATGTCTACAGAGACATATCTTTAGATAAAGTTACTCCATCCTGAAAAGGTAAGAAACCTTTCTTGGAGTTTTGCATGCTTTAAAACGAGCAAGGATTTTTCCGATGTATGAAGCTTGGGATAAGTAAAATATTCTTTTCTTGCGATCCCTTATTACTTTGATCTCAAGAATATATTCATTCTCCCAAGTCCTTTATATCGAATTGTTTGGACAACTATACCCTTACTTCTGGCAACATTTTGATATTGTTTCCAACTACCAAAAATGTTATCTACGTATAGTACAAGAAATACCACCACGCTTCCATCACACCTTTTGTATACACAAGACTTACCCGGTTACTAAATAAATCCATAGGTCTGAATTACTTTGATAAACCGGATGTTCCAAGACCTTGAAGCTTTGCCTCAGTCTATAGACTGATTGAGCTTTACACAAGATGCTCTTAGCCCTTTGCAATGAACCCTTCTGGTTGCTTTATATGGATGCTTTCTTCAAGACTTCTATTAAGGAATGCTGTCTTGACATCCACTTGCCAAATAGATAAAAGAATCCGGATAGACTTAAGCATGGCTACCAGTGAAAAAGTTTCCTTTTTCATCTAACCTTGCTTTGAAAGTTTCTACCTTCCTGTCTATCCCTCTTTTCCTATTATAGACCTTTTTATGCCCAAAGGCTTTTACACCATTTGGTGGTTCTACAAGCTTCCAGATTTTATTAGAATACATATATTCTAATTCTGTTATTCATTACTCTTTGCCAAGATATTGCATCTTTATCTTGGAGTGCTTCGTCATATGTCCGGAGATCAGGTTCATGTCCTCCAGGGATCGAGTCCAAAAACTCTCCCAAAACATGAATCTTTTTAGGTTGCCTAACAACCCTCCCACTATGACAAGGCACTTTCTGCAATTGTGTATCATTTGTGATACGTGTTGCAGTTTTCTTGTGGTATCTCATCTTGTACAGTTGGTACTAGGTTAGACATGTCCTTTATTATTTCCTTAAGAACAAATTTACTTATGAGCACGTGGTTCATAGTCCTTTTCTAAAAATCAGTCATTGATGCTAACAATGACCTTCTGATTTTTAAGACTATAAACCTACTTTTGTTTATCTAGGATATCTTACAAACAAGTGAACTCCTATCCAACTTATCATTGTCTCTCTATAACATATGTGCTGGATTTCTCGAATCCAAATATGCTTCAAAATAGGTTTTCACCTATTCAGCAATTCTATATGAGTAGAGAGTTCTAACTTGGAAGGTACTATGTTCACTTTCGTTTCCAGAGTTTATCCTTAAAACAAATTTGGTAATTTTCTGAATAACTCATCATCTATCTAATTATTCCATAAGAGTCCTTTACCTTCTTTCTACTGCACCATTCTGTTGGGGTGTACCAGATGCAGTTAGTTGGGATTGAAATCCAACTACTGATAAGTGACTCCTAAAATCTCTCAAGAGGTACTTGCCACTACGATCTTCCATAGTGACTTTTTACTTTAACATTTCTCCGCATCAACCTTGTACTCTTTGAACTAATCAAAGTACTTAGTCTTGCGGTACATTAAGTAAATTTATTTGTATCTTGAATAGTTGTCTATAGACAAAATATTCAATACTACCTCTTGTCTGGATAGGATCACACAAATCAGAATGAACCGTTTTCAACATATCTTTGACTCCTTACCCCTCGGACTTAAAAGCTTCTTGGTTATTTTCCTTCCAAGTAAGACTCGCAGGTTGGAAAGATTTCCACTACTAATGAACCCAAAAGTTCATCAGCTACCAATGAATCTACTTAAGTTAATATAACCTAGCCTTAGATGTCAAAGATATAATTGGTTCATTTTCGAAGGTTGCTTTCTCTTAAGTTAGAAGATGTGTTATTAATTTCCATTTGTTGCATCATGGGAGTTATTGGATTATAAATTGTCAACCAACATACCAGAATAGATAACTTGCCTATTTTTCTTGATAACAACTTTGTTATCAAAATAGACACAATATCTATTATATAATAGTTTAGAAACTGAAATCAGGTTCTTTCTAAATTTAGTATGTAAAGACAATTCTTAATAATCCAAATTTTATTCCTATTAGAGAATAAACCTCTCCCACTGCAACAGCTGCTACTTTTGCAGTAGTGCCCATGTGGACGGTGTTTTTTATTTTCATTTAGTTGTCGGGTTTCCTGGAACCCTGCAATGAATTGCAGACATGATTAGTGGCTCCCATATCTACACACCAGGTACCGGTAGATAACTCCACTAAACATGTATCAACTAATGAATAAAATACACCTATATTGTTCTTAGTTCTAAGAGGACAGTCTACCTTAATGTCCAATTTCTATTTCCAATCAATTATAATTGGGACCACTAAGTCTATCCTAAAGTATATCAGCTAGGGATTGACCATCTTCCTAAGAATCACAAAAATATTTGGTTAAGACCAACTCCTTAAAAATCCCCATGAATTTTGTATGCCACGTTAGTGTGGACGTATACAAATTCAAAGAGGAAATTTTATCATTTAATTTTATTATCTCGTCAACCTTACTTTATGACGAATAAAATTAATAGTTGGTCTATCTTTAATCAAATATTTGGTCAAGACTCTAAATTTAAAATAATATTGATTCCTCTAACAATACTATTTAAATTTACCAACACCTCAAAACACCGTGAATTTTGCATGCCACGTTAGTGTGGACGTATACAAAATCAACATTTGTAAGAGGAGGGTTTTACCCATTAACTATCTTGTCAACGTAACTTTATGACAAATAAAATTATCTCAACACCGTTAATTTTGTATGCCACGTTAGTGTGGACGTATACAAAATCAATCATTTGTAAGAGGGGTTTTAACCTTTTAATTTTATTATCTTGTCAACCTAGTTTTATGACAAATTAATAGTTGGTTTCATTTGGTCACACAAATAATAGCAGTGACTCCGATGGGGAGGATACTATTAGATGTATCTAAGTGTATACCATTACTTGACACTAAGTCCATTAATAAGATTATGCCCCTTCCGTTGGGGAGATCACACGCTCTTAATTAACTTCCTATAGTCATCCAAAAATGGAAGTCTATTCTAGTGATCCGCAAACAAGCTCATCCGTTATGGAGGAAGGCACTCAGAGCCAACGCGCAAGCTTGTTTGCATCACTTACAAACCAGTAATGGAGACCATGGGATTTACTTAAAAATCCCTCTCCCACTTAGTTATTTATTAATGAGGAATTTTAACTATGCTAGCCTACTAAACTTGTAAACTAACATGCACACACAGCACAATATAAAAGCAATAAATAGAAAATCTAATTTTCAACTATTATGACTTTTATCTCTAGTTGTCCTCCGTGTGTTGTCATCCCAAGCTGCTGCCATATTTGGCCACCGCCACCGGGTCTAGCTGTCGCATCCATCTTGCTCCTTGTTCCGCTGCGCCTCTGGTCCTTAGAAGGTTCCACGCTTTGCAAGATTCGATCCACGACATAAATAGAATTTTACAATTTTGATCCTATATTCCATAAAAGGAATGTACATGTATCTAGATCAAAATAAAATCCTAATAAAACTAAATACAGCTCCTGCTGTATTTTATAATACAATCATGCACACACATATAAATGCCCTTGACATGTCCAAGGGTCCAATCACACACATAAAACTATAAGCCATAATAGTTGGATCCTGCATCCACAAAGTTAGCACATCCTACTATTATCCTGCCTAAATTATGTATGACATGTGCATAATTAAACTAATACCAAATACACAGAGGCAAAACCCTAGCTCTGATACCAATTGTTGGTTGCTACTCGGAAAACCTATAGGTTCCACTGTACAAAAATTTTGTACAAAGGTCTGAACCTTTTCCTAGCTACCATGTGTTCTTTTAAATTAAATTTTGGATCGCCTGCGGAACTTAACACGTTTGATCCAAAACTTAATCTATTTGTTCTTTTAGGTTTTGACTTGGATCTCCTGCGGAACTTAACACGTTCGACCCAAGTCTCCTTAAGTTATTAATTCCATTAAATATTAATTTCCATAATTGGTTCCCAGTACTGACGTGGCGAGGCACATGGCCTTCTTGGATATGGGAGCAACCACCACCGACTAGACAAAACCTTTTATAGAAAGCTAATATTTAATTTCCTAAAATAACTTTAATTTAACCAAAGAGAATAATCAAATCACAAGGAAAAGAAAATACAAAAGAACACAACATCGAAAAACATATTCGAAATTCTAGAACGTAAGCCTCTTGTATTTGGTATTATTTCCATAAATAACTAGCATGATGCGGAAAGAAAAATTACTAGTTATACCTTGTAGAAAAAATCTCTTGATCTTCTACCGTATTCCTCTTCTAACCTCGAACGTTGTGTGGGCAACGATCTTCCGAGATGAGAAACCACCAACCACCTTCTTCTCCTCCAAGCAAGGTTCGGCCACAAAGGAAAAACTTCACCAAGGAGGAAAACCAAAATACTAACCAAGCTCCAAGAGATGCTAGCTTTCTCTCCTTCTTCTTCTTCTTCTCCGAGTAGTATCCGGCCACCACAAGAGCTCCAATGGAAGAGAAGGGTTCGGCCACCACAAGAGGAAGAGAGGGAGAGGATGGCCGGCCACACCAAGGAACAAAAGAGGGAGAGGAATAATAGATGTTGTATCTCATGAAGGCACCCTCACCCCTTCTTTTATATTCCTTGGCCTAGGCAAATTAGGAAATTTAATTACAATAAAATTTCCTCAATTTCCTTGACATGATTTAATTGAGAAAAATAAAATAAAATTTTCCAAATTACAATCTCATGGCCGGCCACATCATTGGAGAACAAATTGGACAAGTTTTAATCAACAATTAAAACTTCCTAATTTGTTTCCGGAAATTTTAAAAAATAAAATTTCTCTTTAAAATCTCTTCATGGTTGATAAAAGGAAATTTCTATAATTTTAATTTTATCAACATGTGAATAATTTTTAAAGAGAAAATAAAACATCTCTCCAATCTACAAATAAGGAAAGAGATCTAATCTCTTTCTTTAATCTTTTGTAGATCTTTTACAAGAGAGATATTTTAATTTTAATTCTCTTTAAATTATATCTTCCACATAATAATAAAAATTAAAATTAAATTTATTTTTTAATTTAATTTGGCCGGCCCTACTAGCTTGGGTTCAAGCTAGGGCCGGCCACCCAATTTTATACCTAGGCCGGCCCTAGCTTGTTCCCAAGCCGGCCCCCTATTGGGTGGGTATAGAAGGTGGGTATAGGTGGGTATAAAACTCTATAAATAAGAGGCTACGATAGGGACCGAGAGGAGGAATTGGTTTTGGTCTCCCGATAAAATTAAGCATCCCGTGTTCGCCCCGAACACACAACTTAATTTTATCAATGATAATTCATTCCACTAGAGAACTATCATTGAACTACCGCACCAATCCCAAATTACATTTTTGGGCTCCTTCTTATTATGAGTGTGTTAGTCTCCCTGTGTTTAAGATATCGAATGTCCACTAATTAAGTGAGTTACTGACAACTCATTTAATTAATATCTAAGTCCAAGAGTAGTACCACTCAACCTTATCGTCATGTCGGACTAAGTTCACCTGCAAGGTTTAACATGACAATCCTTATGAGCTCCTCTTGGGGACATTATCAACCTAGTATCTCTAGGACACAGTTTCCTTCTATAATCAACAACACACACTATAAGTGATACCATTTCCCAACTTATCGGGTTTATTGATTCATCGAACTAAATCTCACCCATTGATAAATTAAAGAAATAAATATCAAATATATGTGCTTGTTATTATATTAGGATTAAGAGCACACACTTCCATAATAACTGAGGTCTTTGTTCCTTTATAAAGTCAGTATAAAAGGAACGACCTCAAATGGTCCTACTCAATACACTCTGAGTGGACTAGTGTAATTATACAGCCAAGATAAACTGTTACCTAATTACACTACGACCTTCCAATGGTTTGTTCCTTTCCATTATGGTCGTGAGCTACTGTTTATAATTTATAAGATACTGATAACATGATCCTCTGTGTGTGGCACCACACACCATGTTATCTACAATATAAATTAATTGAACAACTACATTTATCATAAATGTAGACATTTGACCAATGTGATTCTTATTTCTTGATAAATGTTTATACCAAAAGCTAGGCTTTTAGTATACACTCTAACAGTAACCCTAGGTCATAGGGGTGGTAACCCTATGCGAAAAGTCTTGGCGGGTCGGGGAGCGGGCGTCCAGCAGAAAGTCTGGAAGCATTAAGCGTTGAGCAAAAGTTCAGTTGATCTGGAGGATCGTGCTAGCAATAGGTAAATCTCCTGAGTGGAGTAGGTGAGGACGCGTTCCCCGCAGAGGGAACAGTAGGCGTCGGGTCGACCTAGGGTTTCCGGTTGGAAATCCGAAGTCAGACCCGGACAGTCCAGAGACTGTCAAACACCTTTCTTATGATATTTATGTGTGCTAACCTTGTCTTGCAGTGTATATGTGTATTTTGTGGACTAACACGTTGTGCAGGGACAAAAGAGCACACTTGGCCTCGGATGAACAATGTCTGAGGCGCCTCCATGGAGCTTAGAGGCGCCTCGGGTGCAAGTCAGAAGAAGTCAGCGCAGCAGAGCTGGAGGTGTCTTGGATGAATCTGAAGGTGCCTTGGACCAGGCTTGGAGGCGCCTTGGAGTGTCTTGAAGGCACCTTCAAGTGGATGAGGTGCGACCGGATCAGTGCTGATCCACGCGGCTGACTCGACGGGTTGGAGGCGCCTCGGATGGGCTTTAAGGCGCCTTCAGCAGTGTATAAAAGGAGGTCTCGATCAGCAGTCTACTATATCACCTTCCAAGTAATTCTTACGCAACCAGCTGCTAACGAGAAGTTCCGACGAAGCTACAACTTGACACCGACGACCCGGAGCTCAGAAACGGTCATTTCTATTGTCGTTGGTATATTTAATTATTGTGAATTGTACTTGAAATTTGTAATCCTTTTTAAAATTATAGTTGTTGCCCAACATAAACGCTCAACGAGCGTGGGCCTTGGAGTAGGAGTCGCCACAGCTCCGAACCAAGTAAATACCTTGTGTTTGCGTTATGTTCTTTTATATTTCTATTGCTTTACTTGATTAGTGTTTTACGAATCGAACGAATAAGCCACGAGCGTTATTCACCCCCCCTCTAGCACTTCTCGATCCAACAGTATTCAGTTTGTCCGATCAGACCATAGGTTCATTTGATTGGATGACTCGGCCGAAATAGTTAATCACGACAACCTAAGTGATGAAGAGAACATTGCTCTGAAGGGTACTATCTCAGCTTGGAACTCCAACTATAATGAGGGGCTCAGGGTCCGACCGGACAAAGGGTCTAGTCGGATGAAGGGTCTGATCTTGTCAGATGACCATTCCGTTGAGACAATCATATGCACTGGCCTCAAATGATGACACCCCTCTGACTTTGACTGCCACGTCAACCGACCTTCCTGACTTTGACCGAACTCAAAGGCTCTACATCATCCATCGTATCACAAGCCTCTCCATCAAGCCTAGTCAAAGGAGGCTGCAAGTCCGACTGACTAGACACTTGCATTACTGGTGCTCCCTTGTCCTATGATCGACGCTTGTTCTTTGTTATGACTCTTAGCTCAAGCTGATGTCCCACTTATTTGTTGACACTTTTGGTGTCCTTCATTTCTCGAATGGACGCTCCCTCTTTGCACCATCGCTCAGCTCAAGCTAACATCACTCTAATGCCTTAGAAACATAGCATATCACTCATCATTATTGCTGAACATGATGAGCACGTCTTTTTATTATAAGTTTGCTTATTGCCTCCCATCCCTCATAAATATCATTAGTATTTTGTTGTCATATGTCAAACGTTGATAGAGACAATATCTAATGTAACAGGTGTCTGCTGAGATCTGATATGAGCTCCTCTTTTGTAACTTCCGCCTTTAATGTGGCGGTTGAAAGAATATATTGTCGTAATATGTAGGCTAATGGGAAGTGTAATCACCCTCCAAGAAGGTTCTAGTGAATACTCATATTATAATGGAGGAATATTCTCTTACAAAATAATTGTTATTCTACCATGTTGTTTTGATTCTCTGACCATGTTATCTACTGAGTATATCCCGACCGAATCTTTAAACTAGCTAACTATATATTCATCCTTCCCTTAAGTCACCCAATTATGCTCTTGGTGATACTAGAGATCTACTCTGGAAGTACTATGAGGTCAAGTTCCCTAAGTCCAATCGGTTCTATGACTGATCGGTCATATATTAGGATATTTGTCTCTAAGAAATGGGAGACTGATGTAGGATCAGTGCGCACGTGAGAGAGGGAGTGAATCACGTGACTTTTAAAACTCTATCTTTTTCAGTTTTATAAAACGAGTACGTAGCGAAAAACTAAAAACAAAAATATAGCACACCCACAAGAACTCAAGGAGTTACTTAGTTCAGAGCCTTTGATGACTCCTATTCTAAGAATCATGATTCTTCAAACCATATCGATGGGTAATTCATTAAAAATCTCTTCCGAAACTATCGAAAGAAATAATCGAATACAAAATATCAAAGGAAGGGAAGTGTAACAGCCTACACGCCCTTAGTTCAGAGCCTTTGACGACTCCTATTCTAAGACTCATGATTCTTCAAACCATATCGATGGGTAATTTATTAAAAATCTCTTCCGAAACTATCGGAAGAAATAATCGAATACAAAATATCAAAGGAAGGGAAGTGTAACAACCGACACTCCCTTTTTGCAAATAATAAAGAAATGCAGTAATTAACTTCATTACCAACTTGTAGAAAAGAGACTCTGGAAGCGCTCAGGAGTTGTTGTCGATCTACTGCAACAGTTGGAAGTAGCGGAGCAATATCCCAGCAACAGTCAGACGTGTTAACAGTAGTAGAAAGGTCTTTGTGGTTTGTAAAGAAGATAGGTGTAGAAGGCTGCTCGAACAGGGCTTATATAGACTGTTGAAGGCACCTCCACAAGCAACTCTTATCCCCTTATCTTCGGAATCGATAAAACCCGTAACCTATGGATTTTATTGTTGGCGCTACTCGAAATTCCGTTCTATTTCCCTTGTACAAAAATTTGTACAAGCACAGAACTTTTCTTAGCAACCTATGTGTTTTTCAGAAGTTAAACTTGGATTGTAAATGAAACTTAACATTATTAATCCAAATTCAACCCATGTGTTCATCAGAAGTTAAACCATATTACAGAAGTTGATTAAATATCTATTTCAAGAATTGACTTCTAGGTCGTTGGCGAGACACTCGACCTTCTTAGGTATGGGATCATCCACCACTTCCTAGTCAAAGCCTTTCAAAGAAATTAAATATTTAAACTCCTTACAGTAAACCCTAGGTTAAACTACAGAGACCTCAATCAAAACACAAAATCGCTAGCCTCTTGTGGTGGTACTTCAGTATCCATACAAAGGAAAAATAAACTAGTACACATCGGAAACAATTAACTAGTTATACCTTTCTTTATATCTTAAAGACCTCTTGATCTTCTGCTGTATTCTCCTCCTCTTCTTGGACGTCGTGTGGGTGATGATCTACCAAGATGCAAAAACCACCCAAGTCCTTCTTCCTTCCAAGACTTTCGGCCACCAAGGGATCAAAGCTAGGAACACCACCTCTTGTTCTTCTTTCTTCCTTGTAACCCGTCGGCCACAAGATGGTTGAAGCCTCTTGATGCAGCCGGCCTTAGGTGAGAAAGCAAGGGGAGAATAAGAATATGAGAGGGGTCTGTTAGGATGTATACTAAAAGTCTATCTTTTGGTATAAATATTTATCTAAAAATAAGAATCACATTGGTCAAATGTCTACATTTATGATAAATGTAGTAGTTCAATTAATTTATATTGTAGATAACATGGTGTGTGGTGTTACACACAGAGGATCATGTTATCAGAACCTTATAAATTATAAACAGTAGCTCACGACCAAGATGGAAAGGAACAAACCATTGGAAGGTCGTAGTGTAATTAGATATTAGTTTATCTTAACTATATAATTACACTAGTACACTTAGAGTGTATTGAGTAGGATCATTAGAGGTCATTTCTTTTATACTGACTTTATAAAGGAACAAAGACCTCAGTTATTATGGAAGTGTGTGCTCTTAATCCTAATATAATAACAAGCACATATATTTGATATTTATTTCTTTAATTTATCAATGGGTGAGATTTAGTTCGATAAATCAATAAGCCCGATAAGTTGGGAAATGATATCACTTATAGTGTGTGTTGTTGATTATAGAAGGAAACTGTGTCCTAGTAATTTAGGTTGAGAATGTCCCCAAAAGGAGCTTATAAGGATTGTCATGTTAAAGCCTGCAGGTGGACTTAGTCCGACATGACGATAATGTTGAGTGGTACTACTCTTGGACTAAGATATTAATTAAATGAGTTGTCAGTAACTCACTTAATTAGTAGACATTCGACATCTTAAACACAGGGAGACTAACACACTCATAATAAGAAGGAGCCCAAAATATAATTTGAGATTGGTGCGGTAGTTCAATAATAGTTCTTTAGTGGAATGAATTATTATTGATGAAATTAAGTTGTGTGTTCGGGGCGAACACGGGATGCTTAATTTCATCGGGAGACCAAAACCAATTCCTCCTCTCGGTCCCTATCGTAGCCTCTTGTGTATAGATATTTATACCCACCACATACCCACCTTCTTACCCATCCAATGGGGTCGGCCAAGCTAGCTTGGAACCCAAGCTAGGGTCGGCCAAGACCAAGTGGATGAGCCAAGTTGGTGGTCGGCCAAAGCTTGGGTCCCAAGCTTAGGTGGCCGGCCACTAGAATATTAAAAAGGATTTTTATTAAAATTATTTCTTATGTGGATATCATGGTTTTAAAAGAGAGAGTTTAAAAATTAAAAATTTCCTTTTATAGCTTTCTACAAAAGATTAAGAGAAGAGATTAATCTCTTTCCTTATTTGTAGATTAAAAGAATGATTTTAATTTTTGGTAAAAACTTTCTTTATTTATAAATCATCTACATGTTTAAAAGAGAGTTTAAAATTTGAAATCTTTCCTTATTTGTTGATTAAAAGGTGGATTTTAAATTTTAAGAAAACTTTCCTTTTTAACCATGTTCATGATTTAAAAGAGAGTTTAAAAATTAAATATTCTCTTTTATAAGTTTCTACAAGAGATTAAGAAAAGATTTGATATCTTTCCTTATTTGTATATTAAAAGATATTTTAATTTTTAGAGATAACTTTCTTTTTATCCACATGTTTAAAAGAAAGATTTTAATTTATAAAATTTCCTTTTTATTAACCAGTCATGAAGGGATGAAAATTATTGGAGAAATTTTTATAAATTTCTAGAAACAAATTAGGAAGTTTTAATTTTTGTTTTAATTAAAACTCTCCTTGTTTTGGGGAAAAAGGTGGCCGACCATGGCAATTGAAAAAAGAAATTTGTTTTAATTAAAATAATTTTTCTTTTTCATGGCAAAGGAATTAAGGAAATTTTTATTTAAATTTCCTTATTTGCCAAGACCAAGGATTATAAAAGAGGGGGTAGAGGAGGCTTCATGGTGAACAACTCTATTATTCTTTTCCTCCCTCTCTTCCTTGGTGGCCGGTCTCTTCCGCTTCTCTCTTCTCCTTCTTGTGGCCGAACCATCTTGTTCTCTTGGAGTCCTTGTGGTGGTCGGATCTAGCTTGGAGAAAAGAAGAGAAAGGAGGCTTCGCTCTTGCATCCCTTGGAGCTTGGTGGTGGTGGCCGAACCTCATCCTTTCTTGGAGTCATGTGGTGGCCGAACCTTGCAAAGAAGAAGAAGGTGCCTTGGTGGTTCTCGTCTCGGAAGATCGTTGCCCACACAATGTCCGGGATTAGAAGAGGAATACGGTAGAAGACCTAGAGGTTTTTGTTTACAAAAGAAAAGGTATACTAGTATTTAATTTCCGCATCATACTAGTTTTATTTTTTGTAAAAATACCAAATACAAGAGGCATGCGATTCTAGTATTTCGAATTTGTTTTTGATGTTGTGTTCTTTTGTTTTTCTTTTCCTTGTGATTTGATTGTTCTTTTTGGTTGACCTAAAGTTATTTAAGGAAATTAAATATTAGCTTTCCTTAAAAGGCTTTGTCTAGGCGGTGGTGGTTGTTCCTATATCCAAGAAGGTCATGTGCCTCGCCATGCAGTCCTGGAAGCCAATTTTGGCAATTAATAACCTAGGTGATTTGGATCGAACGTGTTAAGTTCCGCAGGAGATCCAAATCTAAATCTAAAAGAACAAATAAATTAAACTTTGGATCAAACGTGTTAAGTTCCGCAGGCAATCCAAGTTTAATTTAAAAGAACACATGGTAGCTAGGAAAAGGTTCAGACCTTTGTACAAAATTTTTGTACAGTGAAACCATTAGGTTTTCCGAGTAGCAACCAACAATTGGTATCAGATCTAGGATTTTGCCTCTGTGTATTTGGTATTAGTTTAATTATGCACATGTCATACATAATTTAGGCAGGTTAATAGTAGGATGTGCTAACTTTGTGGATACAGGATCTAACTATTATGACTTATAGTTATTATGTGTGTGATTGGACCCTTGGACATGTCAAGGGAATTTTATTGTGTGTGCATGATTGTATTATAAAATACAGCAGGAGCTGTATTTAGTTTTATTAGGATTTTATTTTTTGATCTAGTTACATGTACATTCCTTTTATGGAATATAGGATCGATGGATGTAAATTTTATTTTATGTTCGATCTAGTTTACATGTACATTCCTTCGAGGAATATAGGATCGAAAAATGTAAAATTCTATTTATGTCGTGGATCGAATCTTGCAAGGCGTGGAACCTTTTGAGGACCAGAGGCACAGCGGAACAAGGAGCAAGATGGATGCGACAACTAGACCCGGTGGCGGTGGCCAAAGATGGTAGCAGCTAGGGTTGACGACACACGGAGGACAGCAATAAATAAAAGTCATAATAGTTAAAAATTAGTTTTTCTATTTATTGCTTTTTATGTTGTGTTGTGTGTGCTTGTTAGTATGCATGTTAAGTAGGCTAGCATAGTCAAAATTCCTCACTCTAAATAACTAAGTGGGAGAGGGATTTATTTTTTAATAAATTTCACGGTCTCCATTACTAGTTTATAAGTGATGCAACAAGCTTGCGCGTTGGCTCTGAGTGCCTTCCTCCATATAGGATGAGATTGTTTTCGGATCACTAGATTAAACTTCCATTTTGGATGACTATAGGAAGTTAATTAAGAGCATGTGATCTTCCCCATCGGAAGGGGCACAATCTTATTAATGGATTTAGTGTCAAGTAATGGTATACACTTAGACACGTCTAATAGTATCCTCCCCATCGGAGTCACTGCTATTATTTGTGTGACCGAAGAAAACCAACTATTAATTTGTCAAATAAATAGGTTGATAAGATAATAAAATTAAAAACTCCTCTTACAAATGTTTGATTTTGTATACGTCCACACTATCGTGGCATACAAAATTCACGGTGTTTGAGGTAATTTTATTTTGTCATAAAGATTTATTGACAAGATAATTAATGGGTAAAACCCTCCTCTTACAAATGTTTAAATTTTGTATACGTCCACACTATCGTGGCATGCAAAATTCACGGTGTTTGAGGTGTTGGTGAATTTAAATAATATTGTTTGAGGAATCAATGTTATTTTAAATTCAAAAGTTTTGACCAAATATTTGATCATAGACAGATCAACTATTAATTTTATTCGTCATAAAGTAAAGTTGACGAGATAATAAAATTAATGGATAAAATCTCCTCTTTGTTTTTGTATACGTTCACACTATCGTGACATACAAAATTCATGGGGATTTAAAGAATTGATATTGACCAAATATTTTTGTGATTCTTAGGATTTAAAATGTTTGTCAATCCCCTAGTTGTTATACTATAGAAAAGACTTAGTAGTCCCAATTATAATGATTGGAAATAGGACTTGGACGTTAAGGTAGACTGTCTTCTTGGAACCAAGAACAATATAGGTATATTTAATTCATTAGTTGAAACATGTTTAGTGGTGTTATCTACCAGAACCTGGAGTGTAGATATAGATGCCATTAATCATGTCCGCAATTCATTGCAGGGTTCCAGGAAATCCGACAACTAAATGAAAATAAAAACACCGTCTACATGGGCACTGCTGTAAAAGTGGCAGCTGTTGCAGTGGGAGATGTTTATCCTTTGATATGGATTTTAAGTAATTGTCTTTACGTACCAAGTTTAGAAAGAATTAGTTTTCAGTTTCTAAACTATTCAAAGAACTTGATATTCTGCCTCTTTTAATAACAAAGTTGTTATTAAGAAAAAGAGGGAAGTTATCTGTTCTGGTACGTTAGTTCGCAATTTATAAATCCAATAACTCCCACGATGCAACAAATGGAAATTAGTAACACATCTTCTAATTTTAAGAGAAAGCAACCTTCGGAGATGAACCAATTATATCTTTGGCATCTAAGGCTAGGTTATATTAACTTGAGTAGGATTCATTGGTAGCTGATGAACTTTTGGGTTCATTAGTAGAGGAAATCTTTCCAACCTGCGAGTCTTACTTGGAAGGAAAAATAACCAAGAAGCTTTTAAGTCTAAGGGGTATGGAGCCAAAGATATGTTGGAATTGGTTCAGTCTGATTTATGTGATCCTATGACTATCCAGACAAGAGGTAGTATCGAATATTTCGTCTATTTTATAGACAACTATTCAAGATACAAATACATTTACTTAATGTACTGCAAGACTAAGTGCTTTGATTAGTTCAAAGAGTACAAGGCTGATGCGGAGAAACGTTAAAATAAAAGTATCAAGTCACTATGGTAAGATCGTAGTGGCGAGTACCTCTTGGGACAATTTAGGAGTTACTTATCAAAAGTAGGGATTCAATCCCAACTAACTGCACCTGGTACACCCCAACAGAATAGTGTAGTAGAAAGAAGGTATATGACTCTTATAAAAATAATTAGATTGATGATGAGTTATTCAGAAAATTACCAAGTTCGTTTTAAGGATATACTCTGAAAAAGAAAGTGAACATAGTACCTTCCAAAGTCAGAACTCTCGACTCATATAGAATTGCTGAATAGGTGTAAGCCTATTTTGAAGCATATTCGGATTCGGGTAGTCCAGCACATATGCTGAAGAGAGACAATGATAAGTTGGATAAGAATTCACTTGTTTGTGGGTTATCCTAGAGAAACGAAAGTAGGTTTATAGTCTTAAAAATCAAAAGGTCATTGTTAGCATCAATGACTGATTTTTAGAAGAGGACTATATAATGAACCACAAACCCATAAGTAAATTTGTTCTTAATAAAGGACACGTCTAATCTAGTACCAATTGTACAAGATGAAATATCACAAGAAACTGCAATACGTATCACAATTGATACACAATTATAGACAGTGCCTAATCATAGTGGGAGGGTTGTCAAACAACCTAAAAGATTCATGTTTTGGGAGAGTCTTTTGGACTTTATCCCAAATGAACATTAGCTTGATCCCGGACATATGATGAAACACTCCAAGATAAAGATGTAGCATCTTGACAAAGAGTAATGAATAACAGAATTAGAATATATGTATTCTAATAAAATCTGGAAGCTTGTAGAACCACCAGATGGTGTAAAAGCCATTGGGTGTAAAAAGGTCTATAATAGGAAAAGAGGGATAGACAGGAAGGTAGAAACTTTCAAAGCAAGGCTCGTTGAAAAATGAAACCTTTTCACCGGTACCCATGCTTAAGTCTATCCGGATTCTTTTATCTATTTGGAAAGTGGATGTCAAGACAGCATTCCTTAATGGAAGTCTTGAAGAAAGCATCCATATAAAGCAACCAGAAGGGTTCATTGCAAAGGGCAAAGAGCATCTTGTGTGCAAGCTCAATCAGTCTATGGACTGAGGCAAAGCTTCAAGGTCTTGGAACATCCGGTTCATCAAAGTAATCCAGACCTATGGATTTATTTAGTAACCAGATAAGTCTTGTGTATACAAAAAGTGTGATGGAAACGTGGTGGTACTTCTTGTACTATACGTAGATAACATTTTTGGTAGTTGGAAACAATATCAAAGTGTTATCAGAAGTAAGGGTACGGTTGTCCAAACAATTCGATAGGAAGGACTTGGGAGAATGTATATATTCTTGGGATCAAAGTAATAAGGGATCGCAAGAAAATGATATTTTATTTATCCCAAGCTTCATATATCGAAAAAATCCTTGCTCGTTTTAAGCATGCAAAACTCCAAGAAAGGTTTCTTACCTTTTTAGCATGGAGTAACTTTATCTAAAGAGATATCTCTGTAGACATCAAAGTAGATAGAGGAAATGAATGCAGTTCTTTGTGCTTCGGCTGTCGGAAGCCTAATGTATGCTATGCACGAGATCAGAAATCTGTTTTGCCAAGGGCATAGTTAGCAGATATCAAAGTAACCCTGGACAAAGACATTGGACTACAGTAAAGCATATATTGAAGTACCTTAGAAGCACTAGAGATTATATGCTAGCTTATAAGGCAGTTAATTTGGTCCCTGTGGGTTGCACGGATTTTGACTTCCAGTCGGATAGGGACAATAGTGAGTCAACCTCGGGGTTTTGTGTTTACTTTAGGAGGTAAAGTCATAACTATGGAAGAGTGATAAGCATAGGTGTTTTTCTAGACTCCACCATAGAAGCTGAGTATATGGCAAACCTCTGAGGTAGTCATAAAAGCTGATTGACTCAATAACCTCAAGATAGACTTAGATATGATTTCTGGTTTGTCCAAAGATTATTACAATTTATTGTAATAATAGTGGTACAGTAGCAAACTCGAAGAAACCATGAGTCTATAAGGCAAGTAAACATAATAGAGCGCAAGTACCACCCAATACGAGAAATCGTATAAACGAGGAGAAGTTGTTGTTGCCTAGATTGCATCAGATGATGACCTATAGATCTTTTCACTAAGGCCCTTAAGGCAAGAGCTTTTGATGGGCATGTTGAAGGGTTGGGAATCAGATGTATGGTAGCAGATATGGCAGCTTAGTCTTTTAGTATAAGTGGGAGATTGTTAGGATGTATACTAAAAGCCTAGATTTTGGTATAAACATTTATCTAGAAATAAGAATCACATTGGTCAAATGTCTACATTTATGATAAATGTAGTAGTTCAATTAATTTATATTGTAGTTAACATAGTGTGTGGTGTCACACACAGAGGATCATGTTATCAATACCTTATAAATTATAAACAGTAGCTCACGACCAAGATGGAAAGGAACAAACCATTAGAAGGTCGTAGTGTAATTAGATATTAGTTTATCTTAACTATATAATTACACTAGTACACTTAGAGTGTATTGAGTAGGACCATTAGAGGTCATTTCTTTTATACTGACTTTATAAAGGAACAAAGACCTCAGTTATTATGGAAGTGTGTGCTCTTAATCCTAATATAATAACAAGCACATATATTTGATATTTATTTCTTTAATTTATCAATGGGTGTGATTTAGTTCGATAAATCAATAAGCCCGAGAAGTTGGGAAATGATATCACTTATAGTGTGTGTTGTTGATTATAGAAGGAAACTGTGTCCTAGTAATCTAGGTTGAGAATGTCCCCAAGAGGAGTTTATAAGGATTGTCATGTTAAACCCTGCAGGTGGACTTAGTCCGACATAACGATGAAGTTGAGTGGTACTACTCTTGGAGCTAGATATTAATTAAGTGAGTTGTCAGTAACTTACTTAATTAGTGGACATTTGTTATCTTAAACACAGGGAGACTAACACACTCATAATAAGAAGGAGCCCAAAATGTAATTTGGGATTGGTGCGGTAGTTCAATAATAGTTCTTTAGTGGAATGAATTATTATTGATGAAATTAAGTTGTGTGTTCGGGGCGAACACAGGATACTTAATTTCATCGGGAGACCAAAACCAATTCCTCCTCTCGGTCCCTATCGTAGCCTCTTGTATATAGAGATTTATACCCACCACATATCCACCTTCTTACCTATCCAATGGGGCCGGCCAAGCTAGCTTGGAACCCAAGCTAGGGCCGGCCAAGATCAAGTGGATGAGCCAAGTTGGTGGTCGGCCAAAGCTTGGGTCTCAAGCTTAGGTGGCCGGCCACTAGAATATTAAAAAGGATTTTTATTAAAATTATTTCTTATGTGGATATCATGGTTTTAAAAAAGAGAGTTTAAAAATTAAAAATTTCCTTTTATAGCTTTCTACAAAAGATTAAGAGAAGAGATTAATCTCTTTCCTTATTTGTAGATTAAAAGGATTGTTTTAATTTTTGGTAAAAACTTTCTTTATTTGTAGATTAAAAGGATGTTTAAAAGAGAGTTTAAAATTTGAAATCTTTCCTTATTTGTTGATTAAAAGGTGGATTTTAAATTTTAAGAAAACTTTCCTTTTTAACCATGATCATGATTTAAAAGAGAGTTTAAAAATTAAATATTCTCTTTTATAAGTTTCTACAAGAGATTAAGAAAAGATTTGATATCTTTCATTATTTGTAGATTAAAAGAGATTTTAATTTTTAGAGATAACTTTCTTTTTATCCACATGTTTAAAAGAAAGATTTTAATTTATAAAATTTCCTTTTTATTAACCAATCATGAAGGGATGAAAATTATTGGAGAAATTTTTATAAATTTCTAGAAACAAATTAGGAAGTTTTAATTTTTGTTTTAATTAAAACTCTCCTTGTTTTGGGGGAAAAGGTGGCCGACCATTGCAATTGAAAAAAGAAAATTATTTTAATTAAAATAATTTTTCTTTTTCATGGCAAAGGAATTAAGGAAATTTTTATTTAAATTTCCTTATTTGCCAAGACCAAGGATTATAAAAGAGGGGGTAAAGGAGTCTTCATGGTGAACAACTCTATTATTCTTTTCCTCCCTCTCTTCCTTGGTGGCCGGCCTCTTCCTCTTCTCTCTTCTCCTTCTTGTGGCCGAACCATCTTGTTCTCTTGGAGTCCTTGTGGTGGCCGGATCTATCTTGGAGAAAAGGAGAGAAAGGAGGCTTCGCTCTTGCATCCCTTGGAGCTTGGTGGTGGTGGCCGAACCTCATCCTTTCTTGGAGTCATGTGGTGGCCGAACCTTGCAAAGAAGAAGAAGGTGCCTTGGTGGTTCTCGTCTCGTAAGATCGTTGCCCACACAACGTCCGGGATTAGAAGAGGAATACGGTAGAAGACCTAGAGGTTTTTGTTTACAAAAGAAAAGGTATACTAGTATTTAATTTCCGCATCATACTAGTTTTATTTTTTGTAAAAATACCAAATATAAGAGGCATGCGATTCTAGTATTTCGAATTTGTTTTCGATGTTGTGTTCTTTTATTTTTCTTTTCCTTGTGATTTGATTGTTCTTTTTTGTTGACCTAAAGTTATTTAAGGAAATTAAATATTAGCTTTCCTTAAAAGGCTTTGTCTAGGCGGTGGTGGTTGTTCCCATATCCAAGAAGGCCATGTGCCTCGCCATGCAGTCCTGGAAGCCAATTTTAGAAATTAATATTTAATGAAATTAATAACCTAGGTGATTTGGATCGAACGTGTTAAGTTCCGCAGGAGATCCAAGTCTAAACCTAAAAGAACAAATAAATTAAACTTTGGATCAAACGTGTTAAGTTCCGCAGGCAATCCAAGTTTAATTTAAATGAACACATGGTAGCTAGGAAAAGGTTCAGACCTTTGTACAAAATTTTTGTACAGTGGAACCATTAGGTTTTCCGAGTAGCAACCAACAGAGTCGGCCACAAGGAGAATTGAAGAGGAATAGAAATTGTGTAGATGACTATTTCCTTTAAGGCACCATCTATCCTCTTTTATAATCCTTGGTAATGGCTAAAAAGGAAAGATTTTAACAACAATTAAAATCTCTCTTTTAAATTTCCTATTGTGGATGACTACAAAAGGAAAGTTTTAAAATTAAAAATCTCTCTTTTAAACATTGTAGATGGCTACAAAAAGGAAAGGTTTTTAAAATTAAAACCTCTCTTTTAAATCATGGTTACAAAAAAGGAAAGTTTTAACAAAAATAAAATTTCTCTTTTAAACCATTGTAGATGGCTACAAAAGGAAGATTTTTAAAATTTAAAATTTTCTTTTAAAACCATGTGGATGACTTCAAAAAAGGAAAGTTTTTAAAATTTAAAATCTCTCTTTTAAAACATTGTAGATAGCTACAAAAAGAAAGATTTAAAAAATTTAAAACTCACTTTTAAACTCATCTTGACCGGCCCCTTGCTTGGGCACCAAGCAAGGATGTGGCTGGCTATAAGGATGACTTGGGTGAATGCGAGGCTTTATACATAGAGGCTACAACAGGGACCTAGAGGAGGAATTGGTTTTGACCTCCTGATGAGCTTGAGCTTTCTGTGTTCGACCCGAACACCCAACTCAAGTTCATCAATAATAACTCATACCACTAAAGAATTATTATTAAACTACCGCACCAATCCCATATTACATTATGGTCTCCTTCTTATCATGAGTGTGTTAATCTCCCTGTGTTTAAGATATCGAATGCTCATTAATTAAATGAGTTACTAACAACTCACTTAATTAACATCTAGCTCCAAGAATAGTACCACTCAACTTCATTGTCATTTCGGAACTAAGTTCACCTGCAGGGTTTACATGACAATCCTTATGAGCTCCTCAAGGGGACATCATCATCCTAATAAATAGGACGCAGTTTCCTTCTATAATTAACAACACACCATATAAATAATATTATTTCCCAACTTATCGGGTCTATTGATTTAACAAATAAATCTCACCCTTTGATAAATTAAAGAAATAAATACTAAGTACATGTGCTTGTTATTATATCGGGATTAAGAGTACGCATATCCATAATAACAAAGGTTCTGTTCTTTTATGCAGTCAGTATAAAAGAAACAACCTCAAATGGTCCTGCTCTATACACACATAGTGTACTAGTGTAATTTTATAGTCAAGATAAACTAGTACCAAATTGCACTACAACCATTCAATGGTTTGTCCCAATCCATCTTAGATGTGAGCTTCTATTTATAATCTATAAGGAACTGATAACATAATCTTCTGTGTGACACCAGACATTATGTTATCTACAATATAAATTAAATGGACAACTGCATTTAACTAAATGCAGACATTTGACCAATGTGATTCTCATTTCAAAATAAATGTTTATACAAAAAATTAGGCCTTTAGTATACATTCTAACATTTATCCTTTGGAGGGCGCCTTCAAAGCTCTCCGAGGTGCCTCTAGCACCAAGCTTCAAGGCGCCACCATTCACATGGGAAGCACCTCCGCGCCCTTCCATGTGGGGACTTCGACCAAGGCATCCGAAGCGCCTCCACTCGAACAGGAGGCGCCTCAAATCACTGTTCATCCAAGGTTTGAGTCATTTTTTACCCCTCAAGATGTGTTAGTCTAAATAACAAACTATACTCTTCAAAACAGAGTTAGCATAATAATAAAATAACATTATTAATTAGATCTTGTATTCTTGAGACCATAAGCTAGTTATGGTCTCAATTTAGACATCCAAAATGGGTCTAAACTTGACCAACACCTAAAGTTCCTAATTGGTGTAGGATCGAAAAGAATTTAGATATCTCCATAATGGCATGATATTGTCCACTTTGGGCCTAAGCCCTCATGATTTTGCTCTTGTACTCTATCTAAAAGACCTCATACCAATGGAGATATCTTTCTCTTATAAATCCATGATCTTTCCCATGTGGGATTATGTTTGCAACCTTACAATCCCAACAATCCCCTCCAAACAAAGGATCACAGACTTCCCATGTCCGATCCTCAACCCACCAGGTCTTCCTGCCCCTCGATCCACCCGACCTACTAGGACTTCCTTGCCTAGTCGCAATTAGGACTTCTTGTCCGGTGTCTGGTCCTCTTGATCCGGACACAGGAGCCTCCATTTTCTTTGTTCAAGCTCAATATTCTACCCACATGATTCAATCAAACCATAACTCTTGTGCACAGTTGGCGGTTAAACCTTCTGGCAGTCCGGGCTCTGATACCAATTATAGGATCGAAAAGAATTTAGATATCTCCACAATGACATGATATTGTCTACTTTGGGTCTAAGCCCTCATGGTTTTACTCTTGTGTTCTATCCAAAAGGCCTCATACCAATGGAGATCTTTCTCTTATAAATCCATGATCTTTCCCATGTATTTTTAATGTGGGACTATGTTTGCAACCTTCCAACCCCAACAATTGTGACTCATCCTAACTAAACACTCTCCTCCAGTAATTTACCTTACTTACCATATAGAATCACTTGACTTGTTTTTGACCCACTAGGTCTTCCCGCCAGTTGCCAGGTCCGCAGACTCAACTGGATTTCGGCTAGCTGTCAGATCCGCAGACTCAGTCGAAATTCTCGTTAGATATCGGGTCACTTCTTGACCTATCTGGACCTTTACACCATCTATCAGGTCCTCCGGACTTAGCTGGATTTCAGCCTGATGCCAGACCCATCAAGTCCTGTACACTTGGTTGGAAGGTTAGATTATACAACATCTAACTTTAATCCATTTGTCATTCATCAAAACTTAGGTTTGATCATTGGTATCAACTGTACCAACAACTGAGTTTCGGGAGATTCGATTGGTACTTTAGGTCGGTCATCCATATGATTGAAGACTTACCTTTGAAGTGAGCACCTGAGATTTGGAAGCCCAACCGAGTTTATAAGGAGAATTGCTTTACACTTTTATCTTCTGTACGTATAAGAGAAGAGCATGCTCAGTTGTATGGCATGTGAGAAAACCCATAGGGTCGAGCGGTAGTGGGGTCGATCGGTCATAAGCTAGAAGACTTGTACTGAGAGTGGGAAGCTAGATCCCCTTACTCCGGCCAGACTTATGACTGACCGGCTCTGTGATAGGTCAGACATCCCTTAAATTCGATCGGCTATCGAATGATCGGATATATAATAGATGTTTTAATACAAGAATGGAGCACTAGGTCCCCTAGGTCCGATCGACTCCTAGGTCAGTCATCCTTGTACTGATAACTTTAGCGTTGAGCGAAGAGTAAATTTCTATAAAGAGCGACACGCTAGTTGTCACCTCTCCTTAATTTTTGACTATCACATTATACCTAAATCTACCCATAACATCTCGTATCAGAGAGTGCGGAGAGGACGTTGTTCAAGTACTCGATATCTGATAGCTGCTGAGCACCTCTATCAGCGATGCGCTGAATTCCTCTTAGTTGCTCCCGGATAAGGGCAGTTGCATCCTCAGCCAGCTAATTAAACAGCATAAAAGTCAAATTATGTGAGCTTTGAATTGAATTTCTCCTCCAAAACAAAAGCCAAGAATTTCCAAGAATAAACAATAAGATAAACATTCCATGCTTGAAAAAATCCATGTTAATTTTTGAATCCTATGACAAAAAGAACATAAGATAAACAATCAAGTGTTACCTTAAACATCCATTCAGTAGCAAAAAAATTGGGCTCCCTCAGTTCTAGATTCGCTGGTAGAGATACCTTCAGCTAGTGGTTCCAACTGCGGCGGTAAAGTCAGAAGATATTCTCCGACACTAGTGATGTAGGCCTGTGGGTATGCGCTAAACCTTTGGAGTGGAAGGGAACTTTGCTTCTCCACTGACGACCAAATTGGCAACCGAGACGCATCACTTAGGCCACGATGAACTGAACTTGTTTTTAAAAATGAATTTCGATCATCATCTCTCATATTTTGAAATTTATATTTACATAATTATACTAAATTCATTGTATTTATAATATTCTGATATTTTTTTATAATATTGTCAATAATTTATTTGAAATTTCTGATCGATTGTGTAGGATGTTTGAGGTCAGCATATAACTTTTGTAGAAAAAAAAAATTAAATATAAAATTAAATAAAAATATTGACTCTAACAATATTTTCGAAGAGCTCTGTGCCATTTGATTGTTCTTGTATTATAGGAGATTACATGCCTCATTGATCCCTTGGATGAATCTGTACCGTCGAATAGGTAGAGTCAACAACCACCAAGAACAGCACAACCAAAACCAAGAATTTCAGAATAATCCGGAAGTGACAGAGTTGATAATTAGGATCCAATGTATGCCCGAATATCTTTTCATCACAATTTCTTTTGATGGTATATAGCTTTCGGGGCCACGGTGTAATAGAAGAGTATTTAATTATCGCCCAGATATTTATAGTTCGATTATTATCTATGATGTATTTATAAGGATTTTTTCTCTAAATGGTATTCACAATCAAGAGATGTTGAACTTTTTGACTGTACACCATGAACACTTTTCAATTTACTCTAACAATTACCTTATCTACCATAAATACAAGCGATAAAAAACTTTTGTAGGACAGATCAATCATCTCAAACTTAACATTATAATATGATTAATTATGTTTTTTTTCTTACGATGATATACAGTATTCTTCCATATCACTCCTAGGTTTTTAATATAAAATTATTTTTTTATATAGATCCATCCGGCCACGTGGATAAAGAATTTTTGCCAACAAATTAATTATTATTTTTTTATTTTGTGTGAATTTGTGGGCAGCTAGTCACATGGCTTACATTAGCTCCATTCCTGAAAAGGAGATTCTTTATATTGCATTTTGCATTTTAGAGGAGGTTCTTTTTATATGTATTCGTGAAGATAAATAATCCTCATTTGTAAAGTAGATGGAGACCATCTATCCTATTAATACATATAAAGAAAAGATCCTCTAGACCATAAAAATGATCCAGAGGATCCCATCTCCCACTGATGCTTCGAATCATCCATTGTCACAAAGTCCTCTTAATTTATTGTCGGCGATAATCGAAGATGGCTTTGCATTCGCCCATGCTTAAAGTGGTGATCGTGCTCTTAATTCTCAAACAAGGTCCAAAGGTGTTCACTTAATTAGTCTCATTAGCGTACTGGAAACTACGATCTGTCGAATTATTGGTGCAGTAGTTTGACCATTTTTTGTTTGAAAAAGGTCATTAAAATCTCTTACAACCCGGAGACTCCATCTATGCTAATGTTTGTTCTAACAACAATTAGATGGACATTGAGGAGATTAAAAAAAAATAATCAGATACACGAAACTCTTGTCAATGGAGAATTCTAAAAATGCACATTTCACATTAACAGAGTTGTACCTATGTTTGATGGGTCTGAAGCGAATAATAAAAAGTAAATCCTTTTGTTATAGCAAATAATTGTAGAATTTGCAAATAACAAATACATTAAATAAATAAATCAATCAAAAATAATATATTACATCAATAAAAAAAAAGTTAACAAATATTTAAAATCATAACATAAACACTTCTTGTCTAATTGTTTTAGAGATAAATTATTTCTTTCTCAATTGACAAAATTACTAACTCATTTAGTTTATCCTATAATATTGTTGATATAAATTTTTATTAACTTCAACTTAAAGAAACTTCTTTCTGCCAATGTTGTTATTGGTATGATTAATAAAATTTTATAGGCAATGTAAATATTTGGGAATAAATCATTCAATTTTTCAAGACATTGAAGGATATCAATTATTTTTTTATTTGTTAAATAGTATCTAATATGACCGTCAACTCCAAATACAACTCATCACCATTAATATCTAAATGTTTATCGTGACTCAAAAATTGTTGAAATTAACTCTATAAAAGACTTCATAAAGATAGTTAAAGGCTCATTCTTTAACTTTTCCACATTCAATAAAAATCTAAAAATCTCTTAATATTATTTAAATAGTTCAAATCGAATTTGAAGAAAAGATGGAACTTGATCAATTATAAATAGAAAATATTAAACTCTAAAAGATTCTTTACCCGATTGAATCAAAATCAAACAACAATTGGATTAGATTTTACCCACCTCAAATTTGATCGAACGAATCAATAACTCAAACAACAAAGTGGCTAAAATCTAAGCCCAAGGAGAAGGGTAGTTTCGTCGATGGTCACCAGTAGGAGAGGAGTCAGCTAGCGACCATGATGTGCTAGTATAATGGGAAGGGCAACGGCTAGGGGATGAACTGAATATTACCTAGAGACATAATTGATGATTGATAGCTATATATGTGCTAGTATAATTATATGTTTGTTTTTAGACTTTCTATGTCAACTTGGTTCAGTACAATCCAAGTCCTAGATTTGCACCCCTACACACCCACGCGTGAGAGAGAGCCTCTCTCCATGCATTTATTCACATTTTTAATGTATGTGAATCAATATAAACCAACAAAGATGTCAAGAAACTTCCAATATGGGACTAAAGTCCCATGCACAATAGAACTTCTTCTCTTCCTCCTCTTCTCCATTCACACTTATTCAACACAAATATTACCTTAATGATAACTTTTACTTCTTTTGCCCCAACAAAATGCTAATAATGGTGCTCTATAAACTATCAAATTGTGCTAACATTTAACTATGTACTATAATTGCATTATTTAGTAAAATTACTCGTTTATTATAATTTTTCATCTTATCGAGTTAGATAAACGTAACGAAAGTCCTCATAATATTAATATCTTCCTAACAATCCTTAGAATGTGAGACAACACTTGTACATTCAAAACGTTAGTTAATGTCTCTAATTGTTGAAATATTAAAGATAAGTTTAATATAAACTTTATGGAAGAGTTTAAATTATTACCTTACAAAATAAAATAAAAAATATACTTTGATTATAAGGGATATTGGGATGGATTTTGATGCCGTTTTTCTTTTCTTAATTTAGGAATTTTATTGCTTTAATTTTAAAATACTTTTAAAGCCCTTTTTCTTTAATAAATAAAATATACTTTTTCTTATTTGCGATAGTTGTTCTTTTCTACCTAAAATAAAAGAAAGTTATAAAACTAAACATTTCCTTACATTTATTGGTATCATAGAGGAGTTATGAGGCTGATCTCATGCACGATTTTAAAATAGCAATGGGAACAGTGGTGTTATTATTGACTATAATTATCTAATTTGTTCGAGTACTGTTGATACATAGTCTAATTATGATTTTAGGAAGAATCTATAGCAACAACCCATAGGATTTATAGCTTTCATAATTTCTTTTCTAGATGAATGTGAAAGATTGCTTTTTGATCTACAAGTCAGAAGAAAATTTAGTGAGAGATTATCCAACGGAATATCTAGGTATTAGAATTTTTTTTATGTATCTTGTTTTCTAGTTGATTTCTTCATTATTTATTTGTATTGATTCTTTACTTAGGTGGGTGGAAATTATCTATCCATATATTTGTTCATGAATTTTTTGGAATAAAAAAAACACTTAGAGTCTTTGGAATTAGAATTGGTATACTTGTTACATTGTCTAAAGTTTATTTTGTTTCTATTCATTTCTATTTCAACTAGATGAACTTTACCTAGAATGAGAATGGACTAGCTATTAAACCGTACATTTATTTATGAGAATGGACTAGCTATTAAACCGTACATTTATTTTGCATTCTTCTAGGATTTTTTTGATGTTGAGTGTCTCCTTCTCTAAGTAGTTTGCTATGTGAGGACCTAAATCTATTCTTTGTAAGGACCGGTAGAGTTAGACGGGGTGAATAGCTCGCTTTGGTATATATTTTTTTATTTTGCAATGGATATTTGAAGCTAAGCACACCACAACATTAACACATTGATTTATTAGTTATCCATTTTCTTAAGTTGACTAATTTAAGGGTCCACACTAGCAGTCATAACATTTATTATGATCTCTCCTTCTCAGAATGACATCGAAGGTGGAGAAATCTTATATAGCAAAATTACACAACTCTCAAATAAAAAGCACCAGAGAAGAAGAAGAAAAGGATTATAAGTTTTGGCTTGGTTCTCCTTCTCTTGGTTGCTTGAAGATCTTGTCGATGAGAACTTGGCACTGAGAAGAGCAGAAAAATAGCAATTGAACAATGACTCCTCATGCCCTAATTCCTCTTTTTAAACTCTTTGGAATCGAGTCGTTTTTCTGCTTTTAGTCACCATCAATCGATTGGGAAAACAACTTAATTGATTACCAATAGTCTGATTTATCCTTTGAACGATCATTGACTCCAAATTAACAACTGAGATTATTCCATTTTGAATCCTGATCGATTGGTGGAAGTCTCCAATCGATTTGCAAACTTAATTGATTTGTCAATTGATTTGGAAGCTTTCTTTTATCGCGAACAAAACCCACCAAATGATTGAGCTATTCCTAATCGATTGGGCAATCAATTTGGCAAACCTCTGTGTTCTCGAAGAAAGTCAATCAATCGATTGTCCAATGCCTAATCGATTGAGAAAGCTATTATGTTTGCGAAGAAAACCCCTAATCGATTGCATCAATCGATTAGATAATTCCTAATCGATTTGGAAAGCTTCTATGTGCTCGAGTTTAATTAATCGATTGGTACACTTAACATAGGATTTTTCAATTCTAAACCCTTGAACACATTTTCAGTCGAAATCAATTACCTCATGCCAAATGAACCTCCTATTCCCTGGACTTTGTGCTGAAACTTCCTCATCTCTGGGTTTTCATCTATTCTAGCATCTGATCTCGCGATTTGCTCGGGTTCCAAGCTTTTGCCAAGAGTCCAGTCTTTGATATTCTTGGACTTCTCTTGCCTTTGCATCCAGTCTTCCAACATACAAGGATTTTTTGTTGCTAAGAATTCTGTCCTCGACCTTCTTGGACTTTTCTTGACTTGCATTCGGTCTTCCGACCTACAAGAATTTCTTCTTGCCAAGAATCCAATGTTCGACCTTCTTATTTTAACGCAACGGTCTTTTATACGGAGAGATCAAAACCCTAATGAAATATTTTCACATCCGTTAAAAATTAATTTCAAAACCTGTTAGAACAAACGTCCATATAAATACTAACTGCGCCTACATGTAGGGACAACACAACAAGATTACATTCTAAAACCTATACTTGGACTAGTTAAAATAATGCCACAGACAATCTAGAACCTAGATTATCGGTGGCATTAAGTTAAATAATGCCACCGATAATCTAGGTTCTAGATTATCGGTGGCAATATTTTAACCGGTCCAAGTACCACATTAAGCTCTTGCATTTGTTATGATGTCTTATTATGAACTCTGATCGCGAAACAACTGCAGCTCATAAACCATTCTTTGATAGTATAAAGAAATCAGGACCGATGAGCGCACGAAATGATGCCCAGTCACTGAGATATTTTCTAGGCCAGTTTGGTACATAACCTTCATCCCCACAAGCAACCTCTCACTTGAACTTTGACATTTTGTCATATTCTGATGCTTGACAAGGACTCTATGGCAACTGATGTGGATGTTGTCCATGCATGGTATCTGACTTAGCATCTACATGAAATTTTCAGAAGGATAGAAATGATTGCATACGTGTAACAGAGAGTCAGATTGATCTAGATGTTAATTTGTTTAATCGTTCAGTTGAAGTGATCGGACTCAACGCCCTGAAATTTTGACTCAGGGTTTTAAAACGTGGATGGCGACTGGAGAGCTACAGCAGCGAATCTACTGCTAGTCACGGGGAGGATTGCCAACAGGACAGCGGAGCAGCTTCTGTTCTCTCTTCTTTTTCCCTCTTCTCCTGCTCTGCTATATAGCTAATCGCGTCTCGCCTTCCTTCTGAGCATCAAAATATCTTGAAGCAGATTATTTTGGTGGAGGGAAACTGGAAAGGATGAAGCTTTCCGTGTCTTTTTCAAGGCTTTTTGTGCTGCTGCTGCTGCTGCTGCTGTCGCACATCAGTCTCTACTCCGTCAACGCGCTCAACGTCGGGATGCAGTTCGCCAACGCAGCCATCGACAAGGTCAATCTCTCGTATTCCAGTATTTTGCATGAAGTTGCTGCGCGTGTACTCTTTCCTTCTGAAACAAAGCAATGCTCTGTTTCTTCTTCTTTTTTTTTTTTTTTTTTAATTTTCTTTCTTGTTCCGCAGAGCGTGAGACAATGCAGCCGGACGTGTGAATCTCAACATTGCACTGGTAAGGGGATAAATTAAAAAAAAATTAATAATAATAGAAAAAAAGCTAAATTAGAGTCGAATAGGCAGTGATCGTTGAACAATTTTGTCACAATTGGCAGTGCTGCCTTTCTTGAGATACGGGAAGTACTGCGGCATTCTCTACACGGGGTGCCCTGGCGAGAAGCCCTGCGACGCCCTGGACGCCTGCTGCATGGTGCACGACGATTGCATCGGGTCCAAGAACAGTTAAATTGCTCTTGCTCGAATCCTTTTTTGTTTCTAAGTGAAATGTAATCGTGTTCGTCGTATGGTTTTGGTTGATTAATTGAGTGGAGAGTGGGCAGATGACTACTTGGACGAGGAGTGCAACGGGCAGATGGTGGAGTGCATCGAGAAGGTGAAGGCGTCCGGCACGGGGCAGGCGACGTTCAAGGGGAACCAGTGCTCGGTGGAGGAGGTGGCGGATCTCGTCGAGGCGCTATTGGAGGCGGCGCTGTTGGCCAGAAGAGTGATCCACAACCCATGACTTCTCGCTGAGTGGTGGCCATGTGGCCCAAAACAATGGAGGCTTTCTTCACTGCGCATGGGCGTCGCAGTGAATGTTGGGATTGTTGTTTGTTGCATTATGGTGATCAATTGTATCATATTAATTGCTGCTGCTCATTGCGATTGATTATTCATTGTCCCATTGATTGGCTGGTAACTTAATTGGCTGGAGAATTGCAGCAACTAAATCTCCAGTCAATTAAATAGCATGTTACCAAGCAATCAATGAAAAGCTGGAGAATGCCTTCATGACAGATGGTAGGAGTGCCTCGCCTGAAACGTAGACGAGTTCAGGTCGAATGCAAACTGTACTTACAAGCGTGATTCGATAGACTAACAGGACCATGATATCTGGGTCATGTAGGCTAGTGGAAGCAAAACAAGATGAATACATATTGGCCCTAATAAGCTAGAGAAAATCAAAGTTGTCTAAAATTTGATGGAAAAAGTAACAGCAGCGGCCAAAAAAAACCTTCGTAACCCAGGTTCAAGCATAATATGTAAGAATGGACAGGTTCTTTCATAGCAATGTGGATTACTCAAAATCATTGGTCTAAGGATATGCGACGGATCTTGCACACAAGATGAACTGTGGGGATATCGAGCTGGTTCCCACTGTCTGATTTGATGAGATCAGGAAGCTGGTCTCTTGGGGTTGAGATGCAGACGTGGAATGTGTTCAAGAATGGGGGGATGGTCATGGAGAGTGCAGAGAGGACGTTGTTCAAGTACTCGATATCAGCTGATAGCTGTTGAGCACCTCTATCAGTGATGTGCTGAATTCCTCTTAGTTGCTCCATGAAAAGGGCAGTGGCACCCTCAGCCACCTAAACAGCATAAAAGTCACATTATGTGAGCTTTGAATTGAATTTCTCCTCCAAACAACAGCCAAGAATTTCCAAGAACAAACAATAAGATAAACATTCCATGCTTGAAAAAATCCATGTAATTTTTGAATCTTATGATAAAAATAAAACATAAGATAAACGATCAGAAGTGTTACCTTAAACATCCATTCAGTGGCAAAAAATTGAGCTTCCTCGGTTCTAGACTCACTGGTAGAGATACCTTCAGCTAGTGGTTCTAACTGCTGCGGTAAAGTAAGAAGATATTCTCCAACACTAGTGATGTAGGCCTGTGGGTATGCGCTAAAGCTTGGGAGTGGACGGGAACTTTGCTCCTCCACTAACGACCAAATTGGCAGCCGAGACACATCACTTAGACATTGATGAACTTTAGAAATAAGAACATCATAAACAAGCTCATTAACTGTATCAGAAAATGCTGCAACCCTTTGGGATGTCATAGGAAGGGAATGAAATCGTGGATCTTTGGACTGCAACATATAACAATGTTGTTGTAAGTAACAATCACCTAAACTATCTTAATGCTACATGTTAGAGTTAAGAATAGGTCTTTAAAGTGAGTATAGCCAGGCCAAGCTACACTATGTCTAAGTTTGTTTGCTAGAAAAGTAGGCAAGCTCAACAATAATAAGCTTGGGTTTTTACTGAGCTCAACTATAAATGATGTTGAGCTTACACAAATAGTTAAATTTTGATCTACTAAAGAGCTAAGGAGATAGACAATAAACCTAGACGATTATGCAGAGTATCAAGTTTGTTCATAAAGATGTTCACTTACAATAATAGCTAGAAAAAAAAATCATAAAAAATTTAATGTTGTTTATTAAAGTGCTATAACAACAACATATTACCCATGAGTCCCAGTTATTTGTAGTTTGGCTAACAAATACAAGGCTGTATCACTCAGGAGTAGCATAGTATATAACATCATAGAAATGGAAGTACCTATTTGCGCTTTGTTTGGTGGAATCTCATAAAACAAGTTGAAATATGATATTTTTTTACCATGTTTTGTGCATCATATGCACAAGCATAAAATATGAGTTTACCATATTTCATGTATGATATGCACTTTGCCAGTGAAATATAAGCACAATGAGCAGTGTATGCTGACAGTAAAAGGCCTAACACAAAATTATATTGAACTGTCACAGACAATCCAAAATATTAAAAGAAAAAATGCATCATTTAGTTTGTTCAAATTACGACAAAATACTTATTAGGATGATAAAAAAAATTGAAAGAAATATATATTGGGTCATCCGATGGGAAAACTACTGAAAATAAGAGGAAAAAACATAGAAAACCAAAATACCTGCTCAAGGAGATACGAAAGCTTCCTGGCTTTATCAGGTGCATCTGCAAGACGCAGAGTGCCAACATCAAAACCTGCCCTTTTAGCAACACCCATTTCATTCTGTTCACCATTAGCTTCATTAGATTGGTCTGAACTTAACCCAGGTACAGAAATTGATAGAGTTGTGCCAATTCTAGCCAGAGTTGCTCGTAATGAAGCTTCAAAAACAGATGTACGACTAGTTAGACAGTCAGCAACTGTAAGAATCTGCAAAGCTCCTTGAACAATAGACCATTCCTCCTCCTCAGAGACCATATCGGCAATGTGTGCTGCTCCTTCCTTCTTTTGATCACTTTGTGAAATATTATCAACCCCATATATGGATCGCACAGATTTTAGTGTATCTTGGAGGTTTGAAAGATATTGCAACATTATGTCATCAAGCACCAAAATAAGCTCATGGACCTCAGAACCACCAGTGAAATTAATGCATCGTTCAACAGCAGCTTCAAGAAACATAATAACTTGTGGAATAGATTCCTCCATCCTTCGGACAGTTTCACTGAGTTCTATACCTTGTGCGCCCAGACCTCGTGCAACAGCACCACGAATGTCTAACCGAGAAATCTCATTAGAAAGAATAGCACGCTCCATCTTACCATACCTAAAAAACAATCAAGTTTGTAAATGAGATACTACTTTAGCATGTACTTTGGCAGCAGCTACTCACCATTTGACAAGGATATGCATTAGCTACAAGCATAAGCAAAGGTATAAAAAGGTAAAGCACACAAGATTTAGAGAACGCACTTCAGCTTAAAGGTTTCATAAGGAGAATAAACAGCCTTCAGAGTTCTCACTAGAACTTGAACATCAGATTCAGAAAATAAATGCTGAACATTCCTTGCAAAAACTCCCGTCATGTTGTGTAGTTCAATAAGAGACTCAAGATGCTTGTGTAGAACTTTGGTGCCCTTTGGCATGTCCCCAGAAAGGATATCTATTATACCTGCATTTTTTTAAAATAATATGTATTGTTGTTAGCATGCACGAAAAGTCCACATGCAAGATGTATGGAGATCAAAAACAATAAAGACAACAACTATGCTGATCATGATTATGATGATCACCATCAAAAAAAACTAAAAGAAATGGTTGATAGTTGGTGGAGCTTCCCAAACATATAATGATATTGCTAGTTGTAAACCTCCTTTGAACATAGATAAATAGACAAGGTGAGTTTAACTCAAGTCACCAGACAACACACCAAGCACTACTCATAAAGGCAGATCTATCTATAAGAATCCAATTATTAGAAATTATCTTAACCAATTAGGGCAGTAAAAAAGATGCCAAAGTCTTCGTCTCATTACTCCATTACTCTATTCATTCATGAAAATAAAAAACATTCAATTCTTTTATCCGATCCTCTAATATGAGATCTATCTAGTGTTGCATCAGATATTCTGTAAATACTTAAATGTCATGCTTCTACTTGGAGAATAAATAATTTGAACAATACAAGAAAATTCACAAGTTGCAAAACCTGGCCAATGCTAATCAGATGGGCATGCATTTAATTAGAAATATTTTAAAACAATAACAAGGAGACTAGTATTGTTTATATTCATAACCTTTGTTTAATGATCTTGTTTCAGGAACAACATCTCCAGTTGCAACATTGACACGAGACACAAAACTCGCACCAAGATCAGACATGGTCTCCATTAACAGTTTCGGAACAAGAGATATGTAATCATCAGGTAAGGCATTCATGCACCTGCAAGTTAAACATTGTTAGACTATACCAACATCAAAATTTAGTTCCCTTAAGAACTATCAGAAATTAAGATTATCAATGCATGTGTATCAAACGGAGCAAGTGATTTTTGGTATTCTGTTACACCTTTCCTTTCTACATGTAACATCATTCTAAGATTAGCATCAAAGACAATTTTGATATGATTGACCACATAATTATGCATATTAGTATTGGCAATAGCAATATAGAATTTTAGCTCAAGGTAATCACACTGTCAAAGCAGGCAGAATTTGATAGAGTTGAATTAATAGATAAAACAGGTTCAATATTATGAATGTTGGAGGAAAATGGGCCAAATTTCTTAAATGGTCTAGGCAATACATTTAATATACAAGATTAATTCAGGAAATGTGGTTTTCATGTGGAATGGGCCTAAATTTCTCTGACCAAGAAAATAACAAGCTATCGTTACCAACTATTCAAAGTATTAAGTATAGTATAAAACACACCAAATGAATAAAATACCAAGGAGAAAATAGGTATAGCATTCAATAAGGATATTAATATTTATGTTGAACCATAAACCCTTGGATAAAGCATATAACTTGAAGAATTTCCATGATGTTTATGAACGATATTCAAAAGAATATTTATCACTTATAAGTTATAATCCCTCAACAAAAACTTGAATGGACAAGCCTTGACAAAGTTCCATTGTCATTTACATGTTGACCGAAGCTCAAGTTCAGAGCCTCAGCCATCAATTAGAAGCTAAATTTAAGACAACCAACACCAAAGCTGGAGCTCACACTAGGATCATTTTGTAAACAGGCTCGAGTTCTTCACAATGAATCAATGGGTCGTAGAGTAAGAGTTGGGCTCTAAACCACATAAAATCATTTATTAGCATTATCTTTATTATTATTATTATTTTATCATACATTTACGTTGCACAAATATTGGCATGATCAATTGAATCCACACACGACCACCTTACTCAACAATGATCAACTTGTTTGTTTGTGTTGTTGTTTTAGAATTTTATTTTTAGGCAACCACTTATTTTGCCCTCCCCTCTAGTCTGAGTCATGCATTATAGCCAAGGTTAAAAATCTCGACATATGTCGAGGTTCCGATCCCCGACCGAAACAATACGGTTTCGATATCATATCGTGTCATGTCGATGCAGTTTTAGTAATTTTTTTATTCAATAACTCGAATTAAAATTAATATGTTTCATATGCTTAGGAAGCAATATTTCCTAGGCAAATAAGGTACAGATATATAAGACAAAAATATATATTTCATATTTTAGGAAGCAAGAATCTTAAAATTAAAAAGCTAAATATATTAATATTCATGATCCAAATTTCAAATTAATTCTAAAATAAAAAAAAAACATATTATCTATAATAAGTATATAAATTAACACAAAAATGTTACTTTATATATAATAATTATATAAATTAACTATTTATTCATTTAATTAATTATTAATTTAAATAATATATATTTTTAAATAGTAAAAAATATCAGAATATTAAATAAACAGTAAACAGTAAAAAAAGGAAATAATAAAAAAATTATCAGAATATAAATCTAATTTATTAGAATTTTTTTTGGAATTTTTAAATAAAATTTAAAACAAAAAAATTTTCAAAATATTAATTAATAAAATTTATTTAAAAAATTAAAATTTTAAATATATTTTTATATATTTTATTAGAAAATTTTAATTAGGGTTTATGAAAATCTGTTCGAAATATCACACTAAAGTTAGGAATTGTTTGAATTAATTAAATTAAAAGGTTTAAATTTCGATCGTGTAACAAGAACAAAAACATCGTGCGTGTCCGGCGGCACCGAAGGCATCACAAGACGCTTCCGGCGATGCTTCTGGTGGGGCCGGAGGCGTCCCGCGACGCCTGCAATGTATTCGAGACGTGGTACTTGTGTGAAGCATGGTTAGAGGCGTCCGGGATGCCTCCAAGACATCTTGGGCATATGTGAAGAGGGGTCGGAGGCGCCTCCGGCACGCTTTGATCACGGGCGTCGGAGTCGTTCGGCGACGCCTCCGGGATGCCTCCACTAGCTTTATGCTCCTGCCGCCTCGCTGCTGCTTCGTCATCACCTCGCCACTACCTCCATGCTACTAATCGCTCGTCGGTTGGCTTGACTGCTGCCTCGCCTATTTTATATAGTATTTTTTTATTAATCAAACGACAAAAGGAATTGATTCAATTCCTTCTGTCATGATTCTGATTCCTTCTGTCATGCAACGCGTGTGCTCGATTCATTTTGTCGCGTGACGCACGTGAAATTATCATGCGTGATGTGCCAATTTTGCCCCTATGTTAGAACGATAAAAATCATCCGTGCCACTTGGCACAGAACGGTAGGGCAACACGGAATGGTAAAAATCATCTATGCCGCACGACACGGAACAGAATTTCAATCATTGATTACAACTATCCTACAACATCTAGATGATGGAAATAGTTTCCTATTAAGAGTTTAGTAAATCCTAAATAATTCAGTTTTAGTATATTCCAACAAAGCAAACATTTTTTGTTTACAGTAACACAATTAAATGAGCTAATCCTATGATCTAGAAGCAACAAATGAAAGAAGTTCTCATATACCTAGCATTAAGTTAGGATTCCTATGTCACTAGTGGTGGTTACTATAAATATATCAATGTTCAAGATCTTAATCTGGTGTCAATTTCGATTTTTGGTCTGAACTACCATAAACTACCAACATATTATGCTTCATACGCTGATAAACTGACCAATCACCTATCAAACTTTGTAATTTCCTTGAATTTTTGTTTTCAAAAATCATTTTTTGACCTTTTTGATGGAAAAAATAATAATGTTATAATAGTTGTAACTAAAATAATCATCAATATCAGAAGTTCAAACAAGTATAATCTTGTCAAGCAAAAAAATGTTCAAGAAGAATAAAGAACATACCACTTCCACTCTTGTTCAAGATATAGTAGAACCTCATCATAGAAACTTGGCAACCAGCTAGAGAAAGAAATAGAGTTAGTTTGATCACGGTGTTTTTCCAATTCAAGTTTGTTAACTTGCTGTCTTGATTCAAAGCCTTCCCAAAGTTTTCTCAAGGGCCTGATTCCTATTTTAATATACTGCAATTCCAAAGATTTGAATCTTCCAATACGAACAAGTATTCGTCGTAAATCTTGAACATCTTCAACCTTAAAATATATAAGTGTCGCATAAGACAAGTCAGTGTCTCACATACATTAGGTAGGAGGTATATGCTAGAGAAATTCAACAAGAAATAAGCAGACATCGTTCATATAAAAGGACGAGAGAAGGGTTGACCTTGCGATTTTGAAGAGCATCAGATATTCGTGGTTGAACCATTTCTTCTAACCTATCTTCCAACACTTCAAGCTGTTTTCTCACATTTGCAAATTCTGCAACCTGAGATCACAATCCTTCCTCTAAGTTAAATGTCATCCAAGAGAAAACTACGTTTAACCAAGCAAACCACGGAAGAAATAAAACTTGCCTCACCAACAGCTGATAAGCAATGCCTCATATTGGCCAAGGTTTCTGCAGCCTGCTGAAGATCCCCACTTGCAAAAACATCCTCCACACTCGCACTTAATTGGGTCAAGCCAGCAGCATCCTACTTTTTTAAAAAAAGAACGACAAATCTAATCAGACAATTGCATGTGTGATACAGACGATTAGAGTATGTATTTACTTGCTTATACGAGATAAAATAATTGGAGCATAAGGCTTTACCTGCAATGTCTCGTATGCTGCTTCCATCCGCTGTTTGACAATGTCAATTTTAGCAATGGCGGCTATAGACTCGGCAGAAGTACCCTCCGCCTGCCATCAAATTTGACTTACCAGTTTAAACTCCAATTTTATGACAGGTGAAGGAAGATTAAAATTTTACACCCAATTTAAACTTTGAATAAGTTGAATGGTAAGTGCAAGATGTATGGATGCCACTGGAATTAAATCTTAATTTCTCAGTTGAAACGCTGCTGTGTTATGTCATGTAAATGTTTCGGGAATGAAAAAGGGAGAAAGAGAACTAGAAGATTTTCTAAATCAAATGCACTGCGGTTGGGAAATCGTCAGATTCAAAGGAGACCGTACAATTACACGCATAACATAGGCAGCTCGAGATCTAAGAGTAAAAGATGAGTAAATTCCACGTTTGTTTACCAACAAGACTGAATTGCATAGATGGAAGGAGAGTGGAGATGAGATTGGGAGTTGGGGAAAGGGAGAGGGAGATAGAAAGGACCTTGTTGAGGGCGAAGAGGATGGATGAGACGAGGGAGCGGACGGAGAGGGCGTCATCTCGGAGGCGGAGGATGTCGCGACAAGCGAGAGGGACTCGGCGAAGGGCGTCAGCGCTTTCGCGGTCGAGGGCGTCGGCGATCTTGTCGGCGGAGGCGCGGAGGTTCTCCTCGAGGTCGGAGAGGAAGCGATCGAGAGGATCCTGAGGGTGGCGCGACTCCAACGCCTCGTTGATCCATCGCTTTGGATCAAAAACTTCCTCCCCGAACTCCCCAAGATCCACAACCATCTCTCTTCTCCGTCGCTCCTTCGTCTTCTCTAGTCCGGTTATCAGTTATGTGAGAGCTGTTAAATGGGCCGAGCCAGACCGGGCAAGCTCTTTCGTCTTCTGAAGTCGAAATATGTGATAGAGATGTCAAACGGGCAGGGTAAACCCGACCCGGCCTGATACAATCCGATCTGATCGGGCAGATTTTACAATGCAGAACTCAGACCTGATCCACCTGTTGGCCCGGACTTTAAAGACCTGAAATCGTTTAATATCAAGGTCATCCTAAAAATTTATAATGAAATTTTAAATCATAATTAGATAAATAAATAATTTATAAAAAAATTATTCAATATTTTAGTATATATTGAAATATTAAAAAATAATAAATATAATAAAAATTTTGATATGGTATAGATTTTTAATATGAATGGTGTATGTATCTATATAGTATGTATAGTAGTCTTGATATATACTATCCAAGTCAATGTAAAAAATGCTCGAGGGACAACCTTTGAATAGGGATGGTACACGTATCATATTCCAAATTTTATATTAAATGATATATTATAAAAAATTTTGATATTTAAAAAATATATATCAAAATTTTGAAATACTAAGTATGAGTTGATATCAAAATTATTCAATATTTTAATATTTTTGATATACCTAAATTTTAAAAGTAAAAAAAAATATATTTGTTCAATTGTCTATCAAAATTGTTTGATATCGATAAATCATAATGCTACTTAATTTCAAAATCTAACACCATTATAATTTGAGTAATGATGCTCGCAGCAACTTCCCTCAGCGAATTCGCTGAGCGACTTAGGTGGCAGCTGATGTAGCCAAGTCCAACTCAAAGAAAAAATCGTAGACTTGGCCTTCCGTAATAATCTTCCCCTTTCGCAACTGTGCCCTAACTTCCCTCCTCCTCCGTTTTTTCTCCTCCGTGCCCTAACTCTACTCCTCCTCCTCCTCCGTTTTGTCGCGACCTCTCCTCCCGTGCCCTAACTCTCCTCCTCCTCCTCCTCCTCCTCCTCCGTTTTTTCTCCTCCATGCCCTAACTCTACTCCTCCTCCTCCTCCATTTTGTCGCGACCCCTCCTCCCGTGCCCTAACTCTATTTTGTGGTGGTGTGTAAAATCAGGCATTCGAGAAGCACAGGTTGGAGAAGGACCTCAGAGAGTACATCAGGGAGGAGGTCGATATCGAGTACGGACAGACTTGGCACTACATTGTCAGTTGCAATTTGGGTAACACACTTTTTTCTTTTCATCTCTGCACTTCACCGATCCTCATGTAGATATGAAATGAAACAACCTCAATGTTCATGCTCATATGTGGATTTTTTTTTTTGTTGAATTTTGTTTCTGATTCTAATCAATCAAGGCTTGTTGCTATTATTACTTTCCGGCAAGTATTTCTTTCTTCGCCTTATAACTTTTCATTGCTCAGTTTATCTAATGTAGAATCTTTGTGTGAAAGCCCTTGACTTATTGTTGTTTGTAAATTAGTTTTATGCTTGCAATTAGTCTATTATTTGCAAATTATATGAATCGGGTGAAGAATTGAAGGTCATTTAGGTCTGTATACTTTTTGTAGCTTTGTTTTGTCTTAGAGGGACTTTGTTTCATGTTTTTTTATTTTGTCTCTATTTTCTATTAATTTTGGTCCTGTATTTTTTTTTTAAATAAATGTAGGTGAAGAAAGTGTCATAGAAGCAGAAAGAATTGATTTAATTGAGATAAAGGATAACAATGATCCTACAAACCAAGACTCATCTCCATCTAGTGTAAATGAAGTCAAGATTCTTGAGATTGGAATGACATTTTCATCTGAAGAAGAAGTTCGTACTTTTTATAATTTCTATGCTCAGAATGTTAGTTTCGGTATTTGCAAATTAGGTGATAGAAATGGAGATGATGGAAAGCAAAAATATTTCTCTATTGGATGTGCTAAAAATGGTGGGAAAGTATCTCAAGCAAAAAATATTTTATACCATCGACCTTCTGCTAAGATGAATTGCAAAGCTAAGGTTAATGTTGTTATTCGAAATGATGAGAACTTTGTGATAACTAGTTTATGTCTTAAACATAATCATATCTTGAGCCCGGGAAAGTCACGACATTTTAGATGTAATAAAGTATTGGATTCAGCTATAAAGAGAAAATTAGAGCTAAATGATCAAGCTGGAATAACTTTAAGCAAAAGTTTTCAATCATTTGTAGTTGAGGCTGGAGGCTATGAGAATTTGACATTTGATGAGAGAAAGTGTAGGAATTATATTTCAGAAGCTAGAAGGTTGAGGTTAGGGGATGGAGATGCTGAAGGTTTGAGTAATTATTTTTGTCGCATGCAAAGTAGGAACTCAAACTTGTGCTTGATTTAGATGGGGAATCCCGAATAAGAAATATTTTTTGGGTAGATACAAGATGTAGAGTTGCGTATGAATACTTTTCTGATGTTGTGACTTTTGATACAACTTATTTGACTAATAGTTATGACATGCCATTTGCTCTATTTGTTGGGGTGAATCATCATGGTCAATCCATTTTGCTAGGATGTGGATTATTATCAAGCGAAGACTCAACAACTTTCATATGGTTGTTTAAATCTTGGTTGACATGTATGCTTGGACATGCTCCAAAGGCTATAATCATAGACCAACGTCGTGCCATGACAATTGCAATTGAAGAGGTATTTCCGAATTCGCATCATCGTTTGTGTCTTTGGCATATCATGAAAAAAAATTCCAGCAAAATTTGGAGGTCATGCTCAATACAAAATGATAAAGAAATAATTGAAGAACATTGTTTATAATTCACTTACAGTTGATGAGTGTGATGAGAATTGATTGAAAATGATTGAGGAGTTTAATTTGGAAAATAATGATTGGTTGAAATCTTTGCATGAAGAACGACAGAGATGGATACCTATATACGTTAAAGATAACTTTTGGGCAGGTATGCCCACATCTCAAAGAAGTGAAAGTATGAATGCATTTTTTGATGACTACATCCATTCTAAAACATCCTTGAAGTAATTTGTTGAGCAATATGATAATGCTTTGAAGAAGAAGATTAAGAATGAAAAACATTTGGATTTTGTTACTTTTAATTCTACCATGCTAGTTATTCTTGGTCATCCTATTGAAATATAATTTCAAAATGCCTACACTAACAACTTATTTAAGTTGTTCCAAGATGAAATAAGAGGATTGATGTTTTGCGATGCCTCATTATTGAAGGAAGAAGGGACAACTTTAATATTTGAAGTAGTAGAAACTATTTTGGGAAAAAATGGAGAACCCGTAAAGGAAGTTTCCTTTAGGGTACATTATACGAAGTTAGATTGCAAGTTGAAATGTATGTGTCATCTATTTGAGTTTCGGGAAATTTTATGTAGGCATGTGATCAAAGTGTTGATAAGAATGAAGATGACTGAGGTTCCTATGAATTATTTTATGGACTGATAGCACAAAGATATTAAGCGTGGGCATCAAAGTATCAGTAACATCTATGATGATTTTGTTTGTGATGGAGAAAGACATTGATATAATATTCTCACTCCATTGATACAAGAGATTCAACAACTTGGTGTAAAAAATGACGACAATTGTTCTATGTTGGTGGAAATCTTGAAAGACACGAAGGAAAAACTAATTGTTAATGGTCTTGAGCATTCAAGGGTTGAACAACTGAAAGGAGTATCTACATCTCGTGCAAAAGCAATACACTCTCCATTAAAAGTAAGATCTCGAGGTCGTCTATCCACAAAGAGGAAACAATCTAAAATTGAACAAATTGTGAAGAAATTAGTTGCAATGGCTCGAAAAGAAGGTAAGTGATACATATAATAGATACCTAAAATAATTGTCTAGTATTATTGTTTTGTTCAAGTAGATTCATGTGATTGTAGCTAGTTTAAATTTTTTTTTTCTAATCTATCTTGCAGCAATAAAGATTGGAAAGTCCATGGTGGAAGACTCATGGAAAAGTGCAGGCAAGGACTAGTAGGTGAATGAGCATACTATCCTTTAGCTTATTTGTACAAAATTGTGTTTATGTTTCAAGTATTTTGGATCATAATTATAAAAACAATTGGTATTTAATATCAAACAAAAGTATGATACTGGTTTAGTTGGGATATATGAGAGTATGTATTGATAAACACTTGCTAAAATAACTGACTATTGGCTTCACTGACTTACATATTAGAAAGATGTTCTCAAAATTATGGTCACTTATAATAAACACATTTCTTGTATTGGACTTTGGAGGCGATCAATATTAGGTGTTGTTACAAGGTATCATTTTTTGCTGCATAGTTATTATTGTCATATACCATTCACTTATCCTTAGTTTTGTTTCTGGTATAACAACCTTCTTTTTGGAGCAGAAGATCTCCTTATCACCGGCATGGTGTTGGATAATGTCTTCTCAAATTTATTTGATCTTATGATGCTTGTGGATGTTTACAAAATTTGTGTCATGTAAATGCATGGAGAAATTATTCTCTCATCGAGTTGTTCTAGAAGAGAGTTATGTAGATGTTTTGGAATAGTAGCATATTTATGTGGGTTCTATCGTTCTTTAATACAATTTAGTTGCAATCTATCAAATTGAGAACAACTTACTATGTAAATACGACATCGAGTAATGGACTATCTTGTTTTCCTTTTGTTTTTGCTTCTGGTTTTTGACAAGTAGCAGTAAACATGCATATGCAGCCATTTGTGGCGACATGTCTCATCTTCTTTGCATGCCTCTGGCAAAGTTCGATATCTCGAAGGGAAACCAATTTGATTGCAGAATCAGAACTTTGATTGCAGAAAAGAAGATGAGACATGTGGCCGAGGAAAATAAATTTGTTTCTGCATACCTCGGAGTACATGGCCACAGTTCCAGGGCTCACTCCAACTCCACCCACAGGCGACATTTCTGTCTTTCTTTCTTTTACTTTCTTGCTTGGCTCCGAAATCCGGAAGAACACGGCTGAGGAAACCAAATTTGTCTCATCTTCGAGATATCGAACTTTGATTGCAGAATCAGAAGATGAGAGCTCCGAGGCATGCAGAGAAGATGAGGAATCAAAGTTATGTTTCAGCTCCGAAGCAAGAAACATGCACATACAGATCTTTTTTTGAAACGGAAATATTCTCTTCCTCCCTTTGATTGCAGAATCAGCTTCAAGTTTTAGGAATTGAAACTTGAAGGAAGCTTGCAGAATCAGCTTCAAGTTTTAGGACCTGAAACTTGAAGGAATTTAAGCTTAGATCATGTAGAGTTTAGTTGAGGAGAGGGTTTCACTGGACTTGATACTAATTAACAAGATGAATTAATTAACAAAATTGCTTGTGAACAAAATGCTTCGCATCATCCAACAGTACTCAACACTAATTATCCTAACACAATTACAATACCAACATGATTCAAGATTCAAAAGTAGTTAACAATATAAACTAACAAACTAAAATCATGTCCAGAATTGCAAATATTAAGCTAGTTACATTACAACACCAACACTACTTAATACTAACTTGCAAGATGAACTAACAACTTAATCAGGATTACAGCTAAGAGAATCAAGTTCACCATCACTAATATCCAAATAAATTTTGATACATTTTATTATTCCCGGTTTATGTCCATGAGAAGCATTGTGCTCACTTTCAATTTTGCCCGATGAACTAGTATCGATCGTCATCCACTTTTGTTATCCATGTTGCCTACATTTGTAATAGTGTCTTCCAGGATTCTTGGTTGATCTAGAAACACACACAAATATTCTTCGTTCGCAGTCCCTACATGGTACAGGTTCAAATCTTGTATTGTCGATGCTGCTATAACTTGAGGATGTCATGGAATAACAACCTAATAATCAAATTTCCTTCACTTAGATTAAAAATAAATAAATTTAACAAAAAAAACTCTCAACAAAGAGAAGAAATATTTTCATTAACATCAATTTTAAATGCAATGCCAACATGTGAAAACAAAAGAAAGAGTAGTTCATTCTGTTCTGTGAATCTGTCAAACTAAAACAGGCTCATGAAGCCAACAGAACTATCATATCGAGAACTAAGACCCAACTTAAATATCCAATTGCGAGGTATTTTATTATTGCAATTGTTCACAAGCAACAAACTGCAAAGTTTTTCAACCTCTCATTCTATAATATTCCCATTGGTTGAATGGGGAGTTGGGATAACATCCTTATTAATGAGAATACAGTTTAAATCATAACTGGGCTCTCAGAGATATATCTTTTAATGTCTAATTTAATCATAATATATTAAACAAGGATTTCAATTCTATATATCCTTCAGGCAATTTACCAAGTATTCTTATGAGTTTCCAGAGAACATCACAGAAATGATATGGTGTTTGTCAGTGTCAAGCAAACAATAATAAGTTAACCAGAACGCAGTATAATGTTTTAAATTCTTGAGCAAAAATTTCAATATCGCTTTACCTTTTCAATGCCTCCTCGGTGGGATGTTACCTCAACAAAAAGACAATGAAGGTCAAGCTCCTTGCCCCCGATAGTTGGCACCCTGTGAAAGAAAACAAATCACAAGATTAGCAACTGGTTATGTTCGATATATAACCTATCAGTAGTATACATAAAGGAAACTATCAAGATGCTTAAGTATACACCCAATAAACGAAAATAATAGATAAATTCATGAAGTACTTTAATCCAGCACCAGGTCAAACAACTAACAAAAGCTCGTGAAAAGAACCAAACTTAATTAAGAATGAAGATGGTGACAACAAGAGGTGTTGGATCTTCTATTAAAGGCCCAACCTTGACATGACTTGGAAACAAAATAGCCTAATCCCTATAAACTTGATAAATAGATAACGTATACCTAAAATCACAAATCGTCCTAAACAATACTTAATCTCAGAGGTCCTTCTCCAGCCTGTGCTTCTCGAACGCCTGATTTCACACACCACCACAAAATAGAGTTAGGGCACGGAGGAGGAGGAGGAGGAGGAGTAGAGTTAGGGCACGGAGGAGAAAAAAATGGAGGAGGAGGAGGAGTAGAGTTAGGGCACGGGAGGAGAGGTCGCGACAAAACGGAGGAGGAGGAGTAGAGTTAGGGCACGGAGGAGAAAAAATGGAGGAGGAGGGAAGTTAGGGCACGGTTGCGAAAGGGGAAGATTATTACGAAAGGCCAAGTCTGTGATTTTTTCTCTGAGTTGGACTTGGCCACATCAGCTGCCACCTAAGTCACTCAGCGAATTCGCTGAGGGAAGTCGCTGCAAACATCATTACTCTTATAATTTATAATGAATTTTTAGACCATAATTAAATAAATAAATAATTTATAAAAGAATTTATTTGATATTTTGGAAACTAAAATATTTTTAAAAAATCTCATATCGATATTGATACTGAAAAGTTCAATACAGTATAATACTGTATCATAATTTTTTATATGAATAGTATATATCAATATGAAATATATAATGTATTAAAAATTTTAATATTTTTCTCATCCCTAACCAAAGGTGCCCACGTTCAATGGCGGATTCAAGAAGCATGGAGGGGCAATCATCTGATAAACCAAAGGAAATACACGGTTCTTCATTGTTTCATTTTTTTTTTTTTTTTTGCAAAAGCTCCCAAATCTAAAATGCCTTCAAACCGTTCATCTGATCTAACATCATCAATATATGTTTCAACCTCTTGTTCAACCAACATATGTTCATTCCAAGAAAAATCATCTTGATAAAAATGAGTCAGACGTACTACCTTCTATACATCAAATCTAGAGAATGAGTTCCTAGGATCAAGGCATGACATACAAATCAACAAATCTGTAGTTGTTTTACATAAACGACTATCCATCTCCTGTAGAATAATATCAATAACCTGCAATTTAAAAATCAAATAATAAAAATAAAAATTAATAAATATGATAATGTTTAAAACAATTTAATTGACTGTAAATAAAAAAAGAATTATGAAGTTACCTCACAAAATTTTTTAACATAGTAGTGGTGATAAAAATTAATATTTTTTCCATCTCTCTTCAAACGACTATGGCTATTGATGGTATCTATTATATTAATTATTTCAATAGAATGAGTGTTACAAAACTTCTTCACATCCTCAAGTAAAACATCCTATCCAGAATCTCTCAATTTTTACAATTTGCCTTTCACATTATTGATCAAATGCATCGCATTCACAATATTTTGATATTTTTCTTGTAGAACCATTGACAAATAATTTGTGATTGTCAATATACATTTCATCAATAGTAGAATAAACACAATTCATTCTTCTCTATTCTTTCAACCAAAGTTCTAATTAAACCCTTAGAAGAATAATCACCATCATCAATTAAATTTTGAAGAACTTCTATAACAGATGACCACATTTGTTCAATACGATATAAAGTTGAATGATGAGACCCCCATCGTGTATCTCGAAGTCTAGCTAGACTAGTTTCTTGGTTTAGTCCTATACCAGAACTAATCTTTCCTCTTTCAAGAAGTTCAATTTTTCTATCATGTTCAAGTTGTCGAAGTTTGTCGACCCTTTTGCAAGATGATGCAGATGTGTTCACAATCGAACCAACAATCTACATAAAATCACAAACATATTGATTTTCTTGAGCAACAACTACAACCACTAGCTGGAGTTGATGAGCAAAACAATAAATATATCTTGTATACGGATTTTCTTTCATTATCAAGGATTTTAAGACATTAAAACCTCCATACATATTTGAAGCACCATTATATCCTTGACCCCTCAATCTCGCCACTAACAAATCATATTTAGCAAATAAAGAATCGATTGCCTCCTTCAAACAAGCAAATGTAGTTGTTGCAACATGAACTACAGCCATAAATCATTCAATCACCTCTCCACGTTTATTCACATATCTAATAACAACTGCTATTTGCTCTTTCACTAAACAATAATGAGCCTCATCAAGCAGTAAAGTGAGCAATCTATCTCCAAGATCAGCTAGAATAGCATTTGTGGTCTCAACTACACAAGCATTCACCAGTTGCTTTTTAATTTTTGAGGCAATCATTTGATTATTTCCAAGTGCATTTATTCCAACAACTGTCACAACTTCTGGACACTCCGAGCTATACCATTCGAGCAATTCTAAAAAATTACCTCTATTAGATAATGTTGAAGACTCATCATGTCCCTGAAAAGATAATCCTTGTAGAAATGAAAATTGAATTACTTTTAAAATGGCAGTCAAGCGTTTGCGATAAACAACTTCAATCTCATGTTTCCCCAATGAAAATGAATACTCCAAACTTTATTTTTGATTCTTGAACCCCTCAAATTATATTCTTGCCTCATTGTGCGCACTACCAACTCTACCTACATGTTTATTGAATTTTTCAATCGCTTTTTTCCAATTTACGAAACTAGATCTTGTAAACACATCATGTTGGATTGTAAAGTTGCTAGAGGAGGGTGAATAGCGTTCGTCGAAAATCACGAGTTAAAATGAGTTATGTAGCGGAAAAGGGAAACAAAAAAAAAATAATGCTAACAATGTCAAGTTTTACTTGGTTCGGAGAATGTGATAACTCCTACTCCAAATCCTGCGATCGTCAATCACTTTTGTTGGACAATCACTGTCAATTCATAAATGGATTACAAAGATTGAGAACAAGAATTAAAAATATAACTGTTACCGACAAACAGAAAGGAAATTAAAGAAGTCTTCGTTCCTCAAACTTCGGAGCAATCTTTTGGTGTTGTCGGTGCCTTTTCAGAGCAGCAAGCAAGAATGAAACTTGTAGTAGGTGATGTCCTGATGCTGGTGGTTGAAGGCTTTTATATAAGCCCATTCCAGGCGCCTAAACCACTGTTGATGTGGTGATATCTCATTAAAACTTGATCCATCAAGTTTTTCCACTTCCGACTTCCCAGCCCCCCCTTTGAGCGTCTAGACCGTTGATGTGGATTCAGCCAGTTGTTGCACTCCAACTCAACTTTAAAATGAAATTTCTGGTCTGAGCACCTAGACCAGCCCCGGGCATCAGGACCGCCTAGGTGCTTGGTAGGCCACCCTAGCAAAGCTGGTTCGGGCACCCGGACCAGCTCTGGACACCCAGAGTCTAAGTGCTCAAACACCCTTTTTTCCAACCTTCTTCCTTGTAAAAAAGAGTTAGATCTGGGTAATAAAAATATGTTTATCCTGTAAAAAAAAAGTTAGCACAATTCAGCAGGATAATAGTAGTAATTAGATCTTGTCTCCTCGAGACTAGAATCTAGTCAAGATCTCAGCTTAGGTTTCCCAAATAGACCTAAGCTAAATCGACGCCTACAGTTCCCTTAACTAGGAACACGTCCTCACTGTATCTCTCCTTTAATTGCTTACCTCTTACTTACCAACTACAGTTTCTTGACTTGCCTTTGACTCACCAAGTCTTTGCACAATTGTCAGGTCCTGCGAACCCAACTGGATTTCGATCGATTGTCAGATCCCATAGATCCAACCTGATTTCCCGTCAGATATCAAGTCTCGTAGATCTATCTAGACTTCACATCAGCTATTAGATCCAGTAGACCTAGCTGGATTCAACCTGGTGTCAGGTCCTTCAGACCTATCAACTCCTGCATACTTGGTAAATCAATTAGATCACAAAACACTCTAACTTTAATCTCCTTGTCATTCATTAAAATCTGAGTTAGATCATTAGTACAAATTGCACCAACACATTATCTCCTCCAAACCCTATATTACTAGGTCTAAAAATATAATACCAAAAACAAAAGGTTGCATCCTTTGAAACACTATACTCCAACCAATTACGATATTTAAATCAAACATCTCTAAAACAATTATTGTCTTTATCCATTTTTTCTTGGAAAATTATGGTCTTGAGGTTGACAAGGACTCATAGCAACGTATTCTTTTCGAATATGATCTCTAACACCAATATCATACTCTTGAATTAGTTTTCGTAAACCAGAATCAGCAATAATTTCTACTTCACTACTCAGATTTTCAATATTTTCAAATAAAATTTGTGGACGAGAAGGAGGTGGTGATTGTGGACCTTGTGGTAGAGTAGACTCTCCATCGGGAATACTAGATGGTTCAATTAAACTCCTAGCCCTCTTTATAAAATATTACAATATTTTCTATAAATTATAATATATAGAAAAAAAATTATCAACATAAACTATTATTTTACTAAACTTAATATGAACAATTAAATAATAAATAATAACATTATAACACAATTAAATTATTTAGCATCATTCATCAAAATAATTCTTTAAAAAAAATAAAATTAATGTAGCATAAATTATCAATATTCACAAATCACAATTAACTAACAACTAATTAAAAAAAACTAATTACATCACAGATTTCGAGTTTATAAAAGACTAAATTATAAATTATCCAATAATCAAATATACAGAATCTAAATTTCAATTATCAAATAATCAAATATACAAAAACAACTAAACATTTAAACAACCAAACTTTTCAATTGTTAATTGTAGGTAAAATAAGTCAATAATTATTAATAAATCATACATTGTAATTTAGAAACAATCAAAAAAATTAAAATAAAATAAAATAAAACCCACTTAACCTGAAGTTGTGGCGCGTCGCCATGCTAGAGATGAGTCAAGACGTTGCGAGGAGAATCGAGTTGTCGAGGAGATGAGTCGAGAAGGTTGCTGGACTGGGGACTGGGGATTGGGGACTGTTGGTATTTTTACATATGGATATATGGATCTTCGATGTTGAGATCCAACCGTTGGGTCTGATTAGTCATTTCGACGATGAGTCGATGACTCTAACTGATGGAACTCGATATGGCGATATGGACCTTGTCCCATTTATACTCTCGACATTCCCTTTGGATTATTGAAGTAGGTAAGAGACATACTCTTCTTGGTATCGTTGTTACCGATATAATCTTGTCGATTGTCTAGTTATCTCTTCGGATATCGACACAACTCCTTTAGATAAACTAATCCCTAAGGATAAGAGTCTTAAGGTCAAGGTGAAGACTAGGCCTTCTTTTCTTAAGATGATATTGCTCCACCCAGGTGTTTATGGTTTATGACAATCGTCTTCGAAAATACAATGACTTGCATCTCAAAATATGAACACTTTAAATTTCAAGCCCTGTCGAACTTTTGAAGTCTTGAAACTCTTAAGAGAGTGAGAGGGAAAAGAACTCAAGAAGAAAATTCACAACTTAAGAATTAAAGTGAGTTGAGTAAAAGGAATGAGGTTTGTTTTATAGGGATAAAGGGTTACTCCCAAAAGGTGAAAAGTTTTTTCTAAGAGATTAATACTAATGGCTAGTAGTCGTTCATGATTTACTTCCTATATATTGACCTAGAGACGAATTGATAAGGACGAATAAATCACCCTTTTACTACTTGAATCTATTATAATCAACTGATATATTTCAATCGACTAAATAAATTCCAGTCTATCAGTTTGGCTGCAGAAGCAAGTTTATTCATCAATGAATACTTTCGTAATTGGTTAAAGACCTATTTAGCTGACTTGAATACAATAAAAATTATCATATTTCTCAATAATTTTTAATTAATTGGACTGGACGTGAAATTTCTACTGCAGAGCTACACTACAATAGTAAAAAATGGGACGGACTTCTCAAATCTCACCCAAACATATTACAATTGAAGAGTTTAAAAAATTTATAACACTAAATCGTCTATCAAAATCAATCATCTTGAAAATTAATCAGAGTTGGATAGGTAGATAACCACCTTCCTATTTACAAGTGAAACGCTGAGGACGAGAATCCTAACTTACCTCAAGATAAGTCAAAATATCAATTGCCACCCGAACATCTATTTATTAGTTGAGCAAACCTTTATCTAACTAGACAATAACACAAAATTACAATCTCCCTTATACTCTCAACTTACCTTTTAAATTTCGATGTCATTAATGATCCTCGTCCATAAGTCTATCTCAATGTTTCTCGCCTTCAAATCTATTTCGCTGAGATTTTCCAAAGCAATATGAATTTTTTTTTAGTCTCCAGAATATTACCTCAATGCTATATTAAAAATATAAAAATTTATCATTCTTTCTGCAAAAAAAATACTTCCCTATAATTTCTTTTTGATCCTACATTATTAACTTGTTCACATTTTTAATTAATGGTCTCACTCATATTGTTAATTTTAAAATAAAAAAGAAGATTTAAAATTCCACTATCGTTTTTAAATTGCAAATCTTAAACTTTGCATCTATATTCTTCAACTTTTTCATTTCACAAATCTCTTTAAAAACCGAGATACCCTAAGTCATCAAACCAACGACCCTTTCCAAGGCAATAGAGGAGAAGACTACACTCAGCATTCCAAATTCAGAATTCATGTCAAGATTGCCAAATCTAGGAGAGGCTAGTGATCAAGTTCGGAAACAAAGAGAATCCAGTGAGATTCAAAATTGGGAAAGGGTGGAATGATGGCCTTTCCAAATTAGGATAGGGCGCCGGGAAGATCTGAATAGGAGGAAGAAGGGAGGGGGAAACATGAAAATAAAATTTAGGGTTAAAATATTTCCCCAATTTAGTACCTCCAAATCCTCCTGAATTGAGGTAAATCTAATTGGTCCAATTGGATCCCGAATAAAAATCCAATGATACCAATGTACAATTTCCCATAGGGTGAGTTCGATTACCAACTCAATTGTTCTAAAACAATCTGAATTAAGCATCAAAATAGAATTGTTCTTATCGATAAACAACGTCAACAAACTCAACAAGAATATACAGATTTTACAAACAAAAAAAGAGACTTACTGAAACCAAATGAGCGAATACACTCGATCATTAATCTACCATTGACTTCAGGTATTTGATTAACATAAGATAGGATAGAACAGAATAGAACAGAGCAGAGGAAAGCGAAGGAAGAAAGCTACAAACTCCGCTATTACCGATATATAAAGGGAGAAAAAGGGCAAAATTGTTAAGGAAAAAAAAAAGCTACTGTTGGTTATGTTCAACAAGTTCCAGGCGGCGACAGGACGAGATCCGCCGCTCGAGCGTCGGCGTCCCACCCTCTGACTCTGAGGTCGCATAGCGCCCTTGCAGCCGCCTGCACGGCGTGGCCCGACACCGGGACCGGCTCCAGCCCCAGCGTGAGCTCCAGGCTCATCACTCCCTCATCCGCTTCCACCTCCGTCCCAGGCTCGCCTTGGCTCACGTGCGACGCCGCCGACGACATCGTCTCCTCCTCCTCCTCCTCCTCTTCATCTCCGAGGCTAATGGCGAACTCCACTGGCGGCGCGGCCGGCCCTTTGGCGGGCTTGGCGACGCCGGGGCGCTTGAAGCGAGAGCGCGGCTTGTTGACTTTGTGCAGCCCAGCGTCGGCAGGCTTGGAGACGTGGCGGATGTCGCAAACGGAGGCCTTGAAGGGCGGCGCGGGGGCGGCGGCCGCAGTATCGCAGGGCATCTGCGAGACGGGGGAACCCTTGAGCACGGCCTCCACGGCGGCCTGGGTCAGGTTCCAACTTCCGGACCACAGCAGACCGACGGAGCCGTAAACCGGGTTCACGATCCGGCCGCAGGCCTCGTAAAGCAGAGACCGGAACACGGCTGCCCGAAACGAAACAAAGCCAATTAAGTACGATTCCATCAAAAAAATGCAAATCAATCAGATCGACCGGTACGGAGAAGAGACAGACCGGGGCGGAGGTGGTCGGGGGCGGCGGTGACGAGGTTCATGAGGCCGGCGCGGCCGTAGAACTTGGCGAGGAAGACGGTGGCGTTGGCCTGCGCCTCGGGGGACTTGATCCACTGGAGGCAGGGGCGGATGGGGCAGGTGTCGTTGCAGCCCTTCCGGAGAACTCGGCAGCCATTGCAGCTCATCCTCATGGCGGATCAAAAGGAGGCAGCAGCAAATTCAAGAACGAAATGGGATGGAAATTCAACGGGGAAAGAAAGGAGGAGCGGGGTGGGGTGAGTGTGGAGGAGAGAGAGAGAGAGGGAGGGGTATTTTAAGCGGGTGGGAGTCCGGAGCGGGGGGAAGGATAGCGATAAGCGAGCCGTGGGTTTGGCCTGTGGTTTCCAGGGAGGGGAGGAAAGCGGGTTTAGCTAGATTTTATTTAATATAAATAGTTTTTTTGCGCTTTTTTAAAATTGGTATTGGCAGTCCACGTCGGTAAGAACTCAAAATCAGAATTATGGAAGCCCAAGGACGGCGGATTTGTGACGAGACGATGAATTTGGAAGATAAATTTATTTTTGTTATTTATTGTTCGTGGAATGGAATTACGAAAACAGAATGGAAAGGACGCTCCTGGTTTTGTGGAAAAAGCGGTGGTTTCTTGGTACGGAGGGACCCCACCCCATGGGCTCCACCACCACAAACCGATGCTTACCCATAGACTTGACTAGGTGTGGTATGGTCCCTCTTGATTATCATCGTACGGACCCACCCGACCCACAGATTTCGGAACTCTATTCCTTCCAATTTTTTTCTGCCGTCAGTTAAATTTAGATTTTAAGCTTGGTTTTTAGATAAGAATATGAATACAATGAGTTGTCCTAAAAGAATCTGCCCATGGTAAACACCTCCTGCACCATTTTTCCAGCTCCATGTTTCTTCACCTTCACAGTAGATTTGTGTCTATCCACAAATCTATTTTACAAGTTAGGTGGAAATAATATATATTTTTTAAAAAAAAAACGATTAGAATGGAGAAAAAGAGTGGCTGTCAATATATTAATGAGCAAAAATGGAAAAATAAATAAAAAATAAAAAACTTACCAAAGATTTAGGTAAAAATAAAAAGGAAGCTTCAAATTTTATAAATCATCAAAAAAAAAAACATCTTTCATAATTTTATCCCAAAATACTCCTTATAAGATGTATCAAAATATTATTTACCAATTAAGTCAAAATTATTTAAACTTCATCCAACTATTTTTACTTACTATAACCCTGATCCCTAAATTCATCCTAAATCTCACTTTAAAATAGTTGTACAAGAGTTTCTAAAATTTATCTTTAATGGCTAGTGAAAAATTTTATAAAATGATAACGACTATTGATAATAGTCGATTCAACAAATTGAATATCTACATTAAAAAAAACATTTGATGGATGGTAGAATTGTAGAAAAAAGGTGGAATATGTCGCTCCACTCAATCGGCCTCACAACTATATGTGAGGAGGTAATATGAAAAACTATAGTTAACTATACTGTTCATTTAGTTTTATCGATTCCTACTTATTATAAGAAGATCGGCCCGTAATATCCTACTCAATCCTGTTTGGGGGCTTGATGGATGGTAGAATGATTTGATGGATGGTAGAATGATGATAGTGCAGAAAATAATAAGAAGGGAACAAGAGGACAACAAAGAATGATACATCATGAAACTTGCATGATTTATATTGGATCGGTGCAAGACATTTGTAGGTGGTAGAATAATTAATTACCCAACCACCTGTTGCCCTTTCAAAGGTTTTCCTCGCATAGCATGTTTAAATATGTAACATGCAAGTTTTTCCTGTGGGCATTTTTTTTCCTCTAATATTTCTTATTCTATGGTTTCTTAAATGATCCTCCAACTGTCTTTTAACCGTGACCATAAGATTAAAAGACTACTTCATGCCTATGAAGATTAAAAGGCAGCTAAGGAGGGAAACATCATTTATCCTTATATGAAATATAGAAGAAAAAAAAATCCTAATGTAAATAACGATAGGCGATAAGCGCGGTCAGTGACCGTCTATCCTCTCTGTCGTTTAGACGGTTAAATTTTTTATTATTTTTATATATAATTAAATAATATATTAAATAAAAGATCAAAAATTAGAAAAATACTATAAAATATATTAATGAAAAATTAATAATAATAATAATATATCAAAATAATAGATTAATTTTATTAGACTTTAATTAAGACTATTTAAATTATCTCAATCATAATTAAAATTATTAATCTAAAATTTCGATTAAAACCTAAGTTAAAAAAAACTTATTCTATTCGATGATCGACTTCGGCATTTTGGCGTCAGACATGTCGCTTGAGTCCGACGACGAGTCCGGATCCATCGTCTGGGTCCGATGACGAGTCTCGAGTCCAAATCGGAAATACTTTACCACGACCTAAATACAAGGCAATACGATTGAGGTCCGCCTCCCACTTAGGCGGTGTTTAGGTGGCCGTCTCAACCGCCATCATTTAGAACAATATTGTGATGTCAGCAGAATTTTTTGAACCTGGAATGTAGAACATGTCATATGAGGAAGAAGCCAACCCTTGGAAGGGCAACAGGATGATTAGAAACTCAATTATGCTACCACCTACAAATGTACCACACCAATTCAACATAGATAACGCAAGCTCCTTTGCTCGTTCGCTCTTAAATTTTAAAAGGTAACAAGTGTTGTTACTTGTGCATTTCCAAAGTTTTGGTTTTTTTTTTCTGGCGAGGAAAGATAGACCACAACAAGACTGCCATCCTTCATAAATGTTGGATCTCAAAAGATCAGCTGTTGCAGCTACTTTAATTCCTATAACACGAAAACACCTTCAAATATTAATCAGAATGAGGAGAGCTTCAGGTAGTGATCTTCAAACAAGGCTTGTTAGGGTTTAGGTAGTGATCATTAGAACATCCCATTCATGTATTTTTGTTAATTAAAGTTCTAATGATTTGTAATGTTTCTTTTAACTGAAGCAGAAAATGGGGTACAGTTCTTCTAAGATATTAACCAGATCATGTTAAGAACAGTATAACCTTAAGATCCCTGAAAGGAATGGAAGAATTACTCAACTTGATAAATGAAAACCATCTGTTTGCTCTCCTCTCTTCAAATCCAGCTTGAAGAATGATCAGGCCACATCACAACAATCTGAAGAGCTTGAGAAGAACTCAACTATGCCAGTTGACAGCAATGCTTCTGCCTCACTGGAGCTCACTGATATCCAAATCAGCAAACTGAGTTATTGGCTGGCTCGGAAGGAGAGTTAGGGTCAAACAAGATATTGGTTTGAAGAGAAATGCCATGATGAAGAAACTCTCATTGCACGAGGTTTAGATTGATAGATAAGCTCTTTTGTCATTGAGATAAAAAATGTTTATAAATAAGTAAGAAATTGTAATATTTACTAATTAAAAATTATTAAAGTTCTCTCCAAAGAAAAATGGAAGGTTACATTATCATGATCCAATGTTTGAGATTAGATATCATCATCATGCATTGGATAAGATCTCAATGTATGCGGATAAGGGAGGAAACTTCTAAAAAGAAGATACGGAGAAATGTTCTTGCCCTTCACAAATAGTCATTGACCCTACAAGATCAAACTCATTGATCCTCCTCCTTCCATAAGATAGACACACTAGCATCTTCATGCTACATTGAGCGCATCTTTCATGAAGCATGATGAAATTGTGTATAAGAGACAGTCCCATGAAAGGATCAAACTACATTAGATCTATTGTACACAGTTTTATCCTGCATGTTGTTTCGTGATTTGGTCACACAAGAGCAACTTTATTGTTGCACCAAGCCTCCCCTTCAAAGGAAAGTTGTGTGACAATCCTAGTATCTCCACCTGTTTTACCTCATTTTACTAATATTGTAGTTAGAATTGGTTGTTCTATTATTTTTGACATCGTGAATAGTCATATTATCACCATCAACAATCAAAATCACATAGACAATTATTGAAAAAGAAGATAAGGAAACATTTCCCATTTGAAAGGAATGCAATATTAGAATGAAGGAAAAAAGTGTTATCCTGGCTTATAAATGGATCTATAAGCTTCTGCAAACTAATCTATGTAGATTCAAAGGAAGAGATTAAAGGAAGAACATTTATTAATGACAAATAGTAGATTAATACAAAATTATTGTCTCATACTCAAAAGTCTTATTAGTTATTACAACTAAAAAACCTCTCAATGCTCTGTTTTATGGACTGATGACATGACTCAGTCTAAACCTTCATATGACTTAATTTAAACCCAAAAAAAATAATAATAATAAAAGAAAGACTAAGCAACATTTTATTTTATTCAAGTAACCTATTCTAAAATGTATACTAACAAAACTTAAGTTACCCCCTAAAGATGAAGATAAGGACAGAGAGGCAGTAATTCTTCAATAATCGTTGCATCCAAAGTTCCGATTCTACAAGAAGTAAAGTAGACCCTAATTGATTCATCAAATCGTATAAGCACCATAATCCAAGGGAAAGAGAAGATCTTCTAATTCAACAACCAAAGGAAAAACGAATTCAAGATGAAATACCTCTCTGTGGATCTGCTGGGCCGCCTCATGCATTCCTCTTCCAACCATCGGATGGTGAGCTACTATACAATCCACGGATGCCACTACGGCGAACAGAATCCCACGGGGGCACCATAGGTCGCCGCCCACACGGTTCTTCATCTCATTTCTTTTCTCCTCCGTCGCCGCGGCCGCTTGCTCTTCCAATAGGCAGATGACCCCACGGAGGCAGCGGAGGTGAGCGAGTAACCATGATACACTGCCGATGACGATGAGAAACCGAACACTTGGATGGACGACCGCTCAAACCCCTTTTCTTCGCCAGTGGCGGAAAGGGAGATTGAGGCAGCGTCGCAGGAGAAGAGTAGAGACTACGGCAATCGGAAGGCGGACAGACAACATCGGTGGAGTCGATGGTAAGTAAATAAGGAGATCGGGGCCAGGCCCAGCCGAGTCCGGATCGTCGGTCCGTTTTTCTTTGTTCCTCTCTCTGGTCTCCTTGGTCATGGTCAGCTCTGCAATTACAGTCCAATGCCGGTTAAAATTCGATCGTATCATCCCTTCTTAAATTTACTCCTCGTCTAGATTATAATTTAAATCGGGACAGGCAATCGGAGGTCGCCCTGTAAGCAGATAATTGGGCTGCCGGATGCCAAGCTGGGGTGGCTTGGGCACTTGTTCCAATTCAATTATAATCTGAATAGAAATATGAATCCAAGGGTAATTACGGTCGGGATTTGCTCTCGGTCGATCCCTGATTCCCAAAAGGGAATGGACCGAAATGGGGCAAGCCTAGTGCGACCTAAACTCTCAGATCGTGATCCCTGGATTCAACTTGAACCAGCGGCCCAACATGGATTGACCCATTTTCATTTAAGTCAAGCCCCCTGAGTCGACAACTCTAACATGGTGCCATTGGATAACTCCAACATGGCTAAACTCATTTGAATTATGATTAACAAAGATAAAATTTTAAAATAATATGCTATAATTCAAATATTAGTTGAACATATATAACTTCATGCGAATGAAAATGATTATTTTAAGTCATGAAAATGATTATTTTACTTAAAGGTATTATTTGGTGGCATAAAAGAATCAAAGCTTATGTTTGCAATATATATATATATAATTTTAAAATAATATGCTATAATTCAAATATTAGTTGAACATATATAACTTCTTGCGAATGAAAATGATTATTTTACTTGAAGGTATTATAAGCTCTGTCTAGTTATTTGGTGGTATAAAATAATCAAAGCTTATGTTTGCAATACATATATATAATTCAGATATTCAATTTTTTAAATTGATTAATCCTAAAAGTAATTAGTCTGCCTATATAGAAATTTTTATTACCCATAAAAATAAATTTAAAAACGTAAGTGACGGACGACCTAACAACCCATTTTTTATCCCACTAAAAAAACTATTCTACAGTGCACTGCGACTGAAAATTAAACCTAGAATACATGAAAAATTATATGAATACCCTACGTCGTAGTTCAGGGGTGCAAAGAACCTAACTTTAGGTTATGCCTAATTTTACCTTTAGTGGCAAAAGGTCATATGCTAATCTCTAAGACCATCTCCAACCACAAAACTTATTTTGGTGTACTTTCAACATTAATTTGGTGTCATTTGAGCACCAAAATTTTTTCCAACTCCAATTAATGAATACCATTTCCTACACTAAAAGGAATATTCTTTAGAATATTCTATTTTTCCATCTTATAATTTATTATTCAACATATATATTAATTTGTTAAATATTTTTATTATGATAATAATTACTATTAATTTTTATAATATTATATTTTTAGTTACAAGAAAATTAAAATTAGTATTTTTGTAATTTTGTTAGAAATAATTTAATAGACATACTAATATTTAAAGATAATATACAATCATAAACAATTTAGATAATTTTTAAAAAAAATATTTTCACCAGACTAATAACACCTAAAATTTTTTTAAATATAACTTGCTTATTAAAATATAATATATTTTAAAAATCCGTACTTGCACCAAATTGGTGCAAGTGAACAGTGCAACACCATCTTCGTGCTGCACTGTTCACCTGCACCAAAATGGTGCAAGTTTTGGGGTCTCCATTGGAGGAGACCTGGTGTCCCTTTTACACCATTTTGGTGTAAAAGGGACACCATATTTTCTCCAACCGGTGCCCTAAAACTTGCACCATTTTGGTGCAAGTACGGATTTTATTATTATAATATATTATATTCTTAAATTTATATTTTAAATATTCTTAAATATTATAAATTAATATTATTTTATTTAATTTATTATGTAAATTTTATATATTATAAATTTATATTAGTTATTAACTTAAATAATTAATATTTAATATTTGTTATATTACTAAGATTATCAATATATTAAAATTTATAATATTGATAATTTCATAACAAACACACAATTAAACATTTAAAATTCCAAAATACACAACACATAGTCCATCATACAATTTAAAGATGCCACAAACACTAAAATAAACATACATTTAAATAACTACAATAACAATGCAATACTAAACAAATCAATGTTTAATATTCTGGCAAATTACCTCCTAATAAGCCACCGAAGTAATCATAAAATTTACCGGAATCATTCAAAGGATCTTGAGATCCTTGTTCTTCTTCTTGAGACGAATTGATCCTAGATCCTTCTCCTTGATGTGGAGTTGATTGAGATTTTTGGTTTTCAGTCCTCTTTTGCATAATTCTGACTTGTTCACTGCGAATAAATTCACGCATTATCGAATCAGCAATAGTATTCAAATCTTTGAATAAAATTTTATTCTCTTCCTTGAACATAGCAACATTAGTACTTCGATCCAAGGCCGCAACAAGTTCGTCATTCTGTGAAACCATTTTACTGAATTGTTGTTCATTCTTTCTCTTTAGTTTTGCTTTCTTCACCCCAATAGGTCCTTTAGTTGAAGTACCACCACTGTCTGAATCAGTGATGTTAAGATTAAACGAAGAGACATGTGGAGATGAAGGTGAATAAACATCTTTCTCGAGATTATATGATTGAGAATAATCAGCTTGAGCAGTTTGTCGTTGCACTCTCGTAGATGCAGCTTTGACGTTGTCATTGTTGAATTTCTCAATACCTTGAAGAATGCTCCACACATGTCCACATTTGAAGCCCTTTGAGTAATTAGGGTCTTGTACTAATAACATTTGAGCACGATTCATCTGTAAGAAAATAATATAATTATGAAACAAAATTAATAACTAAATTAGATATTGAAAACAACTTGAATAATCTACAAAAGAAATAATGAAAACAACTTACAATATCTTCCTCTGATGCTCCACTTGGATTCAATTCTTCGATTTGTCGTATGCAACCCTTCAATTTGGAAACAGCAGCAATCATAGTATTCATTCTTTTTTGTAATGATCTTCTCGGTCGCTCTGAATTTTTAAAATTTGGATCTTGATTATACTCTATCTCAACTCTTGCCCAAAATTGATCCTTTTTTTGGTTGATTCCTATGATTGGATTTTGAGAAATATGAAGATAAACATGACATAAATGTTTATCTTCTTCAACTGAGTAGGATGATGAACGAGAATTTGAACTCATTTTTTTCAAGAGTAAAGGTGCATTGTGATGGTCATGTCTAGTATGTCATTATATAGGAAAAAATTATGAGCATTGTATAAGATTTGTATGTGCATTGTGATATCCCGTCACCTGTAAAAATAATAGTGTTATGTGTGCATTGTGATGTCCCATCTTCTGAAATAATTATAATAGTGTGTGCATTGTGATGTCCCGTCATCTGCAAAAATAATAGTGTTATGTGTTCATTGTAATGTCCCATCTTTTGAAATAATTATCATGATGTGTGCATTGTGATGTCTCGTCACCTGCAAAAATAATAATGTTATGTGTGCATTGTGATGTATCATCTCCTAAAAAAATAATAGTGTTGTGTGTTCATTGCAATGTCTCATCTTCTGAAATAATTATAATAGTGTGTGCATTGTGATGTCCCATCACCTGCAAAAATAATAGTGTCGTGTATACATTATAAATACATACCATAACTGAAAACAATTCAATCACATTCTTCATCTCAAAAAATGAGTGCTAGATATGAAGGTACATTAAATTTATCATCCTCAAGCTCTGAAGATGATGATATATTTGAAGCACACAGAAGGCTTATCACTCAAGCGATCTAGCGAAACAATCAGGTCATTTTGAAACATCTGAGTGAAGAAAGCAACAAAGGCAAACATCAAGGATCTATTCCTGGTCACATAGTGATCAATCGTAATAGAGAAGCTGCTGATCGTAATCTATTCAATGATTACTTTGCCGAAAATCCTACATATAATGCTGCAATGTTTCGAAGAAGATTTCGGATGGGAAGAAATTTATTTATGCGTATTTTTAACGAGTTTAGTAATCATGATAATTATTTTGTGCAGAAAAGAGACGGAGTTGGAAAACTTGGTTTGTCAGGTTTACAAAAAATGACAGCTGCATTTCGAATATTGGCATATGGTGTACCGACAGACGCTACTGATGAGTACATCAAAATAGGAGAATCAACTGCCATAGAAAGTGTGAAAAGATGTTGTCGTGCTGTTGTTGAAGTATTTGGAGGACAATACCTGCGATCACCCAATGCTAATGATGTTGTTAGACTTCTTCATATTAGTGAGCAACGTGGTTTTCCTGGTATGTTGGGTAGTCTAGATTGCATGCATTGGAGGTGGAAAAATTGCCCAACAGCATGGGTTGGGCAATATTCTGGTCGCAGTGGAAAGTCAACAATTATTCTAGAAGTTATAGCTGATTATGATCTTTGGATATGACATGCATATTTCGGTTTTCCTGGATCTAACAATGACATTAATGTTTTGGAGTCTTCTCATCTTTTTTCTAACCTTGCTCAAGGTATTGCTCCCCCTGCTCGTTATGTCATTCAAGGAAAAGAGTACAACATGGGTTACTATTTAGCTGATGGTATATACCCAAAATGGTCTACACTTGTACAAAGAATAAGTTGTTTGCAATGAAACAAGAGGCATGTAGAAAAGATGTTGAGCGAGCATTTGGAGTGCTCCAATCATGCTTTGCAATTGTTGCAGGACCTTCACGTTTTTGGCAGAAAAATATTTTGCATGATATAATGACTTCATGTATTATTATGCATAATATGATAATTGAAGATGAGCGCGATATGAATACATCAATTGTTGATCAAGGTGAAGTCTTGTCGGCTGCAGATGTTGATACAGCAGTAGATGACAATATCTAATTTCAAGAGTTTCTTGCTAGATATGAAGGAATCAAAAATAAAAATGCTCACTTTGCCCTTAGAAATGCATTAATTGAGCATTTGTGGGAACAATTTGGTAATTCTGATAATTAAGGTTCATAATGATGTATTATTAATGAAGTGTTATTTGTATTATTAATGAAGTGTTATTTGTTTTGTGAAAATATTTAAAAAATATTATCTAAATTATTTATGATGGTGTAATATCTTTAAATATTAAATATTAGTATGTTTATTAAACTATTTCTAACAAAATTACAAAATACTAATTTTAATTTTCTTGTAACTAAAAACATAATATCATAAAAATTAGTTATCATGTACAATAAATTTTTTAATTTTAATAGTAATTATTATCGTAATAAAAATATTTAACAAATTAATATGTATGTTGATAATAAATTATAATATGGGAAAAAGGAATATTCTAAAGAATATTTCTTTTAGGGTAGGAAATGGTGTGCATTGGTTGGAGTTGGAAAAATTTTTGGTGCTCAAATGACACCAAATTGGTGTTGAAAGAACACCAAAATAGGTTTTATGGTTGGAGATGGTCTAACACCCTATATAACTGTTCTCATAATTATTTATAGAGAGGTAAATCATAGATGATTTTTATTGGATGACTTTTTCTTTTACCTTTTAAACAGTGACTATTATATGAAAAAGGGCAAGAAGCCGATAAGTATTTCACTCACAGAAATTGACCTTTGGTAATAACAACCTATGCAATTACCATTTGTCTTTCCCATGGATGAATGGTCAATGCACGAGTTGTATAGGCGGTCGTAAGGAAAAAAAGTAAAGTTCATTAATTGAATGATTGATATTGTCTTCTCCATTGTAATTCAGCGATGCTTCTTCACTCTTTTAATAGATATAGTCAGGTTGATCCTTAATTGGTAGATTATCCTAAACGAACAAAAATTAAATCTCCAAAAAAAACAATCTCCTAAATAATAAAATTCCTCCCATCGAAAAAGATGTCACAATCACTGTAATTTACATCCCATACAAATGCCTTTCCACGAACGGAAGAGGCACCCCACTACCCCGAGCTCAGTGTGGTGGCAAGATACAAAGTGATTTCATAAACCATCATAGTTCAATTCTCCTGCAACATACATCTACTACAATTGAACTACTAATGAAGCTTGAGTGTTACGTTAAGAGTCAACTAGCTTCCTAAATTTAGCGGAATGTAGAGCGAGATAATCTACCTTTTGTAATATTTATATTTTATAGCAATGCTTCTGCACTCAAAAATACATGTGGGAAATCAATTTAAAAAAAATATACCCCACAAAACGCAGAGATTGTATACATACGATAGGTTATCAACCCTGGACAGCCAATTCTTGCAAATGTTCTATAAATACCTGCAAGCTCACATCATCGGTAAATATAATCTCCGAACCATCGGTAACGACCGTCTTCTGGGTCACAGAGGGATTCAGCCTTGCGAGTAGGAACCTTGCTTGGCTTCCATGTTGGTCGCACTTGATCAGCTTAGGGACAGGTATCCGATCTTCTATTAAGGCCTCGGCATCAATCTCTGGTGCCTCCAGCAGTTTCTGAAAGTTTTCATGATTTGGGTCCTTGCCGTACCCAAGTTTCCTCCACTGGGCAATCTTTGATCCGTAGTGAATCACTATGTGAAAATAAGAATCAAAGAGCAAGATAACATCAGGGGAGATTGAGCTAACATCAAGTAACACAGGAATAGGTGGCCCATCGAATGAGTACTGGAACAATGTAGGCTGGATCATGACAAGCGAACCAATCACCCCTTCTCGATTCAGCATCAACCTGAAGAAGGCAGTCTCATCTGGGGTGCTGTTAAAGACATCAATGAACTGTGATCTCCGCAGGTAATACATGAACTGTGGATAGAGGGAAAAATTTGATGACAATCGAAATGTTGATGGATCCTCTGGCATATAGTCCCCAAATTTTGCCGTAAAACGTATGAGCATCTTATCCAACCATCTGATGACATCACGAGCATAATATTCCTCGGCCCTCTGTACTGCCAGTCTAGCCATGACAGTTGCAGCAGCCTCTTGATCAAACCCATCAGTTAGTTCTGGAGAGTTGAGCTTAACCCATCTCCTAGCAGCAGTAGTAACCCTTAGGCGAAATCCACCATTCCCATGACGATAACGTGTCATGAACTGCACAAAGAAGACAGTCGGTAGCTCCACATCACGACTAGTGCTGACTTGGAAGATAAACGCAATGCATGTTTTGCTTGTAACAGTGTTCATCTTCCACATATAGGTTCCACCATGGCCAATTTCCTTATCACTCACTGAGTTGTTCTTTTTTCGAAGTGACATGCAAGGCCCCAAGGCTCCACAAATTTTAACTTCCTTGGTAGTCACTATCTCCATGGTTGCATCAAAGTTCATATTAAGGTGACTTGTACCTTCATTTATAAAAATGTGATTTAAACACTTCCTGAACTGTTCCGACTCAAATGAATCTGCTAAAACTAAAACACCACCAGATGTTTCAATAGGATATCTCATCTCTGCTGCCCCAACCTGATCAAGAGAGCATGCAAAGAGGTCAAGAACAACTGAAGTATCAGACAATCTCTGAGCCAGTTTCTTGTAGAAATTACGAGCTTTTTCAGTGAATGGGGCATGATCATTTACAAGATCTCGATGTGTTCGAATGGATATACTTAGATCAGTATCTGTAATCATGCCAGGACCAATTGTAGCAGGTCCAGATGTGAAAACCATCACTCGACCAACATTATAAGGTGTACAACCCTCCAGAAGAGCTATTGCTATTGAGATTGCAGCACCCGTGGCCCTTGTTGGACGGTGACCTGGTAAAGAATTCCGTGTACAATTGAGTTCTTCAACCCATGTCGTAAAGTTGAATTCACATTCAGAAACGGGTAGCAAAAATGCATGTTTTTGAATGGACCGAACCATTCCCAATTTAGAGTGATTAGAGATTCCCATGAATTCTTGGATCTGAAAGGTGCAAATCAATGAGAAAGATTAGAAAAGGCTAAGAGGAATTGAGTACCATGCTCTCAGAAGTTCTACAAACCAAGTAAAAATGTCATAGGAGTAATCAAGGATTAAAATTTCGACCCATGCCGAGGTTTCGGTCCTGGACTGGAACGATACGGTTTTGGTACCATATCGTACCGTGCCGATATTATTTCGGTATTTTTTAAATATAAAATATATTAATTAAAAATTAAAATATTTAACATAAATATTTAAAAAATAAACAAGATAAAAAATAATCTTTTAAAAAAAAAAAGATATGAAAATAGATAAATAAATAAATAAAAATTTTATTATAATTTTTAAATTAAAATAAATGAAATATAAAATTAATTAGATAATTTCATTAGGATTTAATAAAGTCTCTTTAGATTATCTCTACCATAACTAGGAGTTGATTAAAAAAATTAACCTGTTTAATTAAAAAAAGTCTGAAATCCGACACCATTCGCGAGCCCACACGATTTCGGTACTGCCGCAGGGTTGCACGACCAGCCATGGCTGCGGGGATTGCATGACTCCTTCGGCGCGACCACGTTGATCGTGCAATCCCTTTGCAGTGGCCGCAGGGTCGCACGATGCCTCCCTGGCGGCAGCGGAAGGGTTATGCAACCTCTCCGCTACTGTTGCAGGGTCGAGCGACCCCTCTATGACCACGGGGTCATGCAACATGTCGCACCTGTCGTGGATCCGGTGCCGGGGTCGTGTCGGTGTCGGCCGCCGAGCGGAACGAGACGTTTCGCTCGTTTCAACCTTTTCGGCACGACACTTTAAACCATGGGAGTAATTGAGTGTCATGTTTTAACAAGTTATAAACAAAACAAACACGCTTTGTTAGAAGTACAACCAAGATAACCTTCAGAAAATACATCCTATAACAGATTTGTCACAAGGACCCAAAGAAAAGAAAATCAACTAGGTTTTTAGCTTAAATAGACATATAACCTACTGTAGAGCCAAAAGGCGATAGTACCCATACATTCAAAACCACTGGACTATCAAATTATATCAGTGTAGAAGGCATTAAAAATGGCCATCAATTGCTGCAAAAATACTTAACTAGGGCCTAAAACATTTCAAAGTAATACATACCAAATATGAATTGTAAATTATCAATATCTAGAAGTATTCTTATGGGTTTCCTATTTTTGGGGTTTATTTTAAATTTTTAGTTTACTTGGTACTAGAGCTCGGTTTGCAATTTAAATGTGAGTTTCCTATTTTCTAGGCTTTCGTTTTCTATTTTATGTTTTTTTTTATATAAAAATTTACACATAAGTTGAGGTGTACCTCTAGGGTTCTTTTATCTGTTGTTTTAAATATTTCAATCATAATTATGATTGATTATAAAAAAAATGGAATTTGATTTGCAAAATACATTCGGATTAGGATGTCTGAATTTCCTAAGGGTACCTTCTGTGAGGCACTACAACAAACCTTTTTTATTGAGATGACTTAGCAATAGGCCTTCCAATAGGTGGTCCTGCCCGGGGATGCGGTTGGGGCTTTACGGGGTGGAGGCAGTGGCACAGACAACCCACTGCTTCGAATGGGCGCCCGACAGCATGGCACCAGGCGGACTGGACATGGGAAATGTCTCCGGGCTTACCTCGCCCAGGGTAGTGCGGTAGGTGGCCGTAGATGTGTGTCTACTGCTTAGGAGTTGATCAAGGCTGGGATGATGCACCCATCTCTATCTCAGAGATATAAATAATAGCTCAGAATGATCCCGGTGCAAGAGTTGATTGTCAATCAAATGCGCAGCAGCCTGTACTAGGGCCTGTGGGTGATCCTTGGGGAGCACTTATAGTTGACTTGACTACCTCCACAAAAGATGTACTTGTGGACAAAATCCATATTCCTTTGCTTGCTAGATTAACAAAGGATCATTTTATATTCTTCCTCGAAAGCAATGGCCTTTGGGAAGCGCATTGAGTACACCTTCGAGTACATGTCGTGTTTAGATGCAAAAAAGGTGGGGTACTATGAAATTTAATGAGCCACCAACCATTTCAGAGGGCAGGACGTTATAGAAAAGACTATCTTATCAAATTTAATTATCTCTTGGCAGTTATTCGTAAAGGCGTTTGAGAGACATTATTATCCTACAATATTTTATATTGCTAGACTCCAAGAATGCATGAATATCATATAGAGTAGAAAAAGTGTAATGGAATATAATGGAAGCCGACTTGTTGAATTTTACCCACATATGATAGCTTGGTACTATGACCATATGCTTCACTTTATGCATGGACATGCAAAATACATTCGGAGTAGGATGTCTGAATTTCTTGAGGGTACCTACTGTGAGACACTACAACAAGCCTTTTTTTATTGAGATGACTTAGCAATAGGCATTCCAATAGGTGGTCTTGCCCGAGGATGTAGTTGGAGCTTTACGGGGTGGAGGCAGTGCAAACAACCCACTGCTTCGAATGGGCGTCCGACGGCATGGAGCCGGGCGAATTGGACATTGGAAATGTCTCCGGGCTTACCTCGCCTAGGAAATGTCTCATTACGTCTACTATTGCTAAACTTAAATTACGTATATTTCATCTTTATTCTACTAAGCCTAAAATCTTTCCCTTCTAGTATTTCACGCCAAGTTTAGCATTTACTCCTTTATGTATCTCATCTACTAAAACAATATCATCTGCAAACAACATGCACCACAGTACTGTTTCTTGAATGTGTACGCCCACAATTAGTATAAAAAGATAAGAACTTAGAATTGATCCTTGATATAACCCTATCTTTATTGAAAATGATTCAATTACTCTGCCGGAAGTCTTTACTCTAGTCGTTACATCCTCGTACATATCCTTAATTAGCTTAGTATATTTTACGCTAATACCTCTTTTTTCTAGAATTCTCTATATAATTTCTCTTAGAGCTTTATCATAAGTTTTTTCTAAGTCAATGAATACCATGTGTAAATCTTATTTTTGCTCTCGATATTTTTCATTTAATTGTCTAAGAAGATGTATAGTTTCTATTATCGACCTTCCAGGCATAAACCCAAATTGATTTTCGATCACCGAGGTCTCCTTAATCTTTTTTTATTACTTTTTCCCAAAGTTTCATGGTATGACTCATTAATTTAATACCGCTATAGTTTACATAATTTTATACATCTCCCTTGTTCTTATATAAGAGAACTAGATTACTTATCCCTCATTAGTTTTGCATTTTTTCGTTTCCAATATGATGTTAAATAATTTTGTAAGTCGTTCAATACTTTATTTCCCTATGCACTTCCATACCTCTATCGGAATATCTCTACCTGTGAAGTTTAAATTCTACGATAAAAATTTAAATTCTTATACTCATTTGACCTACTTAAATTACCTAAATTAAGTTGGTCATCTAAACCTTCATTAAAAAGTTGGTGAAAATGTCTCTTCCACCGCTCTTTTATTTCTCTATTGTTTACTAGTACCCTATTACATTCATGTTTAGTACATTTTATTTGGATAAGATCTCTTGTCTTACTTTCTCTCACTTTAGCTATTCTATAAATGTCTCTTTCCTCTTCCTTTGTATCCAATTTTTAATATAATCATTAAAAAGTTTCATTCTTCATTCGCTACTTTCTTAGCTTTTTTCTTAGCTATTGTATATTTTTTTAAAATTTTCCTCATGCTTAAAAATATATAATTGCTTATAAGTTATTCATTTTTCTTTCACTTTCTCTTATACTTTCTCATTCTACCACCAAGATTCCTTAGTGGTGCATATCCCTTTGACTCACCGAGTACACTCTTAGCTACTATTTTCAACTTTGATATCATCTTATCCCATATCGTATTAGAGTCACCGTATATCTCACCTAATGCTTGTACTCCTACCTTCTCCTTAAATATATTTTGTTTCCCATCCTTTAACTTCCACCATTTAATTTTAGGAGTAGCATATATTTTCTTTCTATTGATACAATGTTTGAAGTGTATATCCAACATCACTAGCTTATATTAGGTAGTTAAGTTTTCTCAAATGACCTTGCAATCTTTATAATTTTTTTTATCTTTCTTCCTAATTATAAGAAAGTCAATTTGTGATTTATTATTCACACTTTTGAATGTGACTAAGTGTTCTTCTCATTTCTTAAAAAAACGTATTAGCTAATATAATGTCATATGTTATCGCAAAATCTAAAATAATTTTCTCTTCCTCAATTCTCGTTCTAAACCCATAACCCCCATGCACCCTCTCACATTCCTCATTTTTTACTCCGATATGTCCATTTAGATCACCTCTTATTAAAATCATTTCATTTAACGGAATTTTTATAATATTTCATCTAAGTCGTCCCAAAACCTTGATTTGGTAGCTTCATGTAATTCTATTTGCGATGCATATACACTAATTATGTTCATAGTTTCTTTCGCCACTATTATCTTAAGGGCTATAATTTTATCCTCTTTTCTAACTACTCCTACAACTTCATCCTTTAACGAAATACGAAATATCTACAACAATACCCACTCAATTTCTTGGTTCACTCTTTTTTGTGTACCATAAGTTTAAACCTGAGTTATTTATCATCTTTGCCTTCTTGCCTACTCATTTTGGCTCTTCTACATACAAAATATTAATTTTTCTCTTAATCATTGTATCTACTACCTCCATTGATTTACCAGTGAGGGTTCCTATATTCCATTTTCCAAATCTTAGATTATTAATTTTCCTATCATATTTGTTCTTATCCAACCTATGATGTGATAACTCTTGCCTATTTAACACTATACTCAAGTTCTCAAGGAGATGTAGCGGTCCTTGCCGATATGTTTCAGTCGGACCCTACAATGCGAACTCTTACATATTTAGTATTGCACCAGAGTTTTGGAGATGTAGTGATCTTTGCCGAGACATTACAGTCGGATCTTACAATGTGTTCCTTTTGGAGAACAACCTAATATTAGCACAATAGTTTAATGGATTCATTCATTGAATATTTGTCAAAGTTTTAACGTTGGCCGACAACCAAACTCAACCCTCCTTTACCCGGGCTTGGGACCGGCCATCACTGGTTCATCATGGATGGAGTTCCAACATGTGCTAGCATTAGTAAAAATTAAATCTGATGTTGGCAAATGAAAATTTTAGTTCAATAGTGTTGACAGAGGAAGTCTAAATAAGTCAAGGAGGACTAAATATCTAGCAAATGACTAGAAATTTAAGTAAATCTATAAGGATCAAAAATTTGATAGTGGAAGTCCAAACACGTCAACATGGACTAGAGACTTGCTAGTGGAAGTTCAAGTAGGTCAGGTTAGTGAGGACTTAATAGATCATGGAGGATTGAATGCTAGATAGGTGACAAAAGTCCAAACAAGTCAAGAAGTACCGAATGTTTGGCAATAGAGAAGTCTCGACAAGTGAAGGTTGACTAAATGGAAAATAAGGTTGAAATTCCTGAGGAGTGAATTTTAGGCAAGTAAAGTCCCGAAGATGAGGAGTCTCTAGGCAAGTAAATCCTAGAAAATAGGTCTTCAAACCGTGGAAGTCCTAGCTAGTCAAGGTTAACCTGAGATTGGGTGATGTAAAGTTTTGTTAGGTTGAGGTGAATTGGATCTTGGGCAATGAGTGAAGCCCCAGACATAGAGTCTTTATGCAAGTGAATTCTTGGTAAGTCAAGGTCGATGTGCACTAGGCAAACAACAAAGTCTTGATCATGCAAAACTAAAAATTTAAATTAAGTAAAATACTAGGAGTAAAACTAAATAGACAAAACTTTAACAATTAGAATGATGTTACAAAATCATCACCTAAGCTAGTTATGGGACTAAAAATCTCGTGCAATGGAGAATTACATATGGTGCTTATGGCTACATAACCTTCCCTAGGTTAAAGAAAACTCCATCTTATTATGTTCTACATCATGTTCATGTTTATATTGATTAGGATAAACCAATTTCACTAAATGGGGAATAATAAGCATATCTAATATAGTGCTTAGTTCAACATGTACATGTTCATTTGTGTGGAAGGCATCAATTGGATAATATGCATTTTTAATATCCTGTATATTTTACTATATACATTTCTTAGATTCATATACCAAAAAATTATATAGAATTGTATATTGCTTAGGAAGATCATTTTAATTATTAAGTACCAAATGAAAATATTGTTAATGTTGATTGCTTGAATTGTTCAAGTTTACATATTATATAGTAGATGTTAAATCCAGTTTTTTGTTATTGATAGGTGATGTTTTACGTTGTTCTGAATATAATTTATGCCATTTTTAAAAAATTACTGTATCACCTGCAAATGTTTCCACTTATCACATACATGTTATGCAATGGCATAACCACATACTGCATGCATATGCTTTTTAGAACATTGATATTAATAGAAAACTTGAAGAAATAGTTATTCCAAGAAGGCTTTAAAGAGTTGACTTGCAATTAAGAGCTTTAGGTATAATGACTCTATTACTCAACTAAAAGGTAAGATTAATGAAGATCTGATTCATAATCATGCTTTCCTGATCAACGATGAATAAAAAGACAAACATATGCACAACAAGTAGTCTAACAGAGAAGAATGTTGAAATGAGTGTTTAGGTTACTAGGAAAAATAAAAGCAAGAATTTTCGTTTTTAGGGAATTGGATAGATGCAGCATCAACAAATGACTGAAACAAAAACTAAATTAAGATAATATGATTATTTCAAAAAGTCTACAGTTAACTAAGTTGAATCAATTCTACCTATGAAAGGTAGTAAATGTGCTAAGTTGCATTGATGATATTGCTTCGCATGATTTAATTTTGGAATAAGATACAAATAATTAACCTCAAATAGTTTTGTAATATGGCTTGTTCTTTAGATGATAAGTGTAGTGAGTACTAGATCACGCAGCCATCCTTATAAGCATGGAACGAAGAACATGAAGGAACAATTCCATTCAAAGCAAATCCAAATTATTTCCAACTGCTTATATCAGCATTGTTTCAATACTGAAGCAATCAGAACATGCCACTATCTTATATGAGCCAAATTGTATCAATTTCTCAATCAAAATACAAATTTTTAACTAGAAATATCTGCACTACTGCACAATCTAATCAAATGATATAAATGCTTGATAATTACCTTCTCTGATGACGACTCCCGATCACCAGGAAAAACCATAACTTTTGGGCAAGCAGTGTAACCGAGATCATGCACCCACACCATTGATCCAAATGTGATCAGTCCCACCATCACAATTTCTGGTAGACGAGCGACAATGTGCAAGATTTCATTTTTGAGGGCTTGAAGCTCGTCCTGCTCGGAGCACAAATCAATCACAAAAACAAATGCTGGACCCGGAAGCTGCAGCCCATCCAACCTCTCCGATGAAGACGAGGATGGCGCAGAAGAAGTCGAGAATCCAAACACACTTCCCGCACCACGGTTGGCGCGGGGATTCCTGGAAACTTCGTATTCGACAGTGCTGTAGGTGGGGAAGAGCTCGGCAGGCAGTGTGTTCTCGCCGATGCCGGCATAGGAGCGGGGGAAGGGGTTCTTGTGGGAGCAAAAAGGGCAGAACCAGAGAGCGGCGCGGTAGTCGACTCGGGCGTAGGGGTTAAGCGCGGCGCGGCAGTCGGCGCAGAGGAGGGGGGCATAAGGGAGGAGGGGTAGGTCGGCGATTGGCATGAGCGGCGTGCACATCACACTGAGGGGGACGACGAGGGCTGCTGCATCGCTCTGCGACAACGGCCAAGAGTTCCATGGCCACCGGAGGCCCTCGATCGACTCCAGCTCAGCGAAGTCCATGGAGTGGCAAGCGGCGGCGGTAGCATCAGAGGGGGCTAGGGTTTAGATACCGGGGAGTGCGGCCATGGATTGATCTTGCCGGAATAAAATTAAGGAATTTGTTAGAAACATCATAAAGTTTACCTTATTTAATAAATTACCATAAAATTTTAAATTATAACGAATCTATAGCAACACAAATTATACTAAATCAATTAATTAAGTTTAACAAATTAAATCTTAATTTATACGAATCTAAATTTATGTATATTCAATTTTAAAATACGCCTACACTTTTATAAAAATATATGATGGTCAACGATCGATTAAATATTATTTTAATCAAGTAATATCCATCAAGCATTTTAACAAAAGTATTTATGTAAAGATTTAAAACAAAAAAATATGGATAAAATTAAAGAGTTATTAAAAGTGCACTCGTGCTCATTTAATGCAAATCATTAAATCTAAGCTCTTCAAAATTATTTTTAAGTAAAAATATTTTATAATCGTGTAAAATTTGAAACTTCAAAAAAAAAAGTGCAATAATATATATTCCTTTGGCCCTAATCTAAAACTCTGACACTGTATTTGGATGGGGTGAGGGAAGATTCATTAACAGAAAGGAAAGGGAGAGGAAGTAAAGTATTTAACTTCCCCTTGTTTGGGAGGGAGGGAAGATTCATTAACGTAACATATGTTATTTTGGTTGGGAGGAAAGGAAAGGGAATGAAAGTTAAATCGGCAATTTACCAAAGAGCGCACTTGAAAATCTGAATTTACCAAAAGACGTACACTACTTTGATATTTACCAAAGAGTGCACTTTTTTAAAATCATTTCCTATTTTACCCTCCTGATAATTTGACTTTTTCTATTGTTTTTTTTTCTTCATTATATTTCTCTCACTTCTCTCTCTCCTCTGTCGGCAGAATATAGAAATAACATTAGTCAATTTTAATCACATTTTAATACATTTGAAGAAGCCAAAATAAATAATGGACATCATATTTGGACTTCTTGCAATTTTAGAAATCCACAGGAACTGAAATGGGTGCAATCGGAGCTTTCTAGGTCGATCAGTGGGTTTCGGTCAAAACCCACTGATGGACCTAGAGAGCTCCGATTGCACTCATTTCAGTTTCTATGAATTTCTAAAATTACAAGGAGTTCAAATATGATGTACATTATTTATTTTGGCTTTTTATAGATGTTAACAAGCAAAATCAAAGAATCGGCATAAAAGCTCACGTTGAACCTGATATGGAATCATATCAGGCCCAACGTGGGCCTGATATCATTCCATATCAGGCCCACGTTGGGCCTGATTTGAGTCCATATCAGGCCCAATGTGGGCTTTTTTGCCGATTCTTTGATTTTACTTGTTAACATTTATAAAAAGCCAAAATAAATAAAATATTGAACTCTATTTTAAATCCATGAAGATGGCAATTGAAGCTGAGAAGTCAGTGGGTTTTGACCGAAACCCACCAATCGATCTAAAGCTCCGATTGCACCCATTTCGATTCTATGAATTTCTAAAATTACAAGGAGTGAAATATGGTGTCATTATTACAGCCTTAGATGGTGGACGGAGGTTTTGAAAACCCTAAATCTCTCTTTCTTTTTTCCCTTTTTTTTGTTTAGGTGCGATATGAAGAGATATCATGCCACGTTGGGCCTGATATCTCTTCATATCAAGCCCAATGTGGGATATCTCCCATATCGGGCCCGATGTGGGCTCTGATATGGGAGATATCGGGCCTAGTAACAACAAAAATAAAAAATAAAAAATAAAGAGAGATTTAGGGTTTTCAAAATGTCCACCACTAGAGTGCCAAAAATAATAATGGACATCATATTTTAACTCCTTGTAATTTTAGAAATTAAAAGAAAATGAGTCTGATCGAGCTTTGGTCGATCGGTGGGTTTGGTCAAAACCCGATGGACCTGAGAGTCCGATTACACCCATTTCGTTCTATGATTTCTAAAATTGTAAGGAGTTCAAATATGGTATCCATTATTTATTTTAACTTTTATAGATATTAACAAGAAAAATCAAAGAATCGGCGTAAAAGTCCTCTACGATATGGAATCATATCAGGCCCAACGTGATATTTCGTTATATCAGTCCCAACGTGGGCCTGATATCATTCCATATCGGGCTCATGCTGGCCTGATTTGAGTCCATATCAGGCTCGATGTGGGTTTTTGGCGATTCTTTGATTTTGCTTGTTAACATATATAAAAGTCAAATAAATAATGGACACTATTTGAACTCCTTGCATTTAGAAATCATAGAAGAAATAGGTGCATCGAGACTCTGGGTCCAGTGGGTTTAACCCACTTATCGATCTGAAAGCTCCGATCACCCATTTCGATTCATAATTTCTAAAATTACAAGGTGAAATATGGTGTCCATTATTATTTTTGACACTCCTAGTGGTAGACCAGAGAAACCCTCTCTCTTTCTTTTTTTTCCTTTTTTTTTGTTTAGGCCTGATATGAAGAGATATCAGGCCCACGTTGGGCCTGATATCTCCCCATATCAGGCCCAATGTGGGCCTCATATGAGAGATATCAGGCCTAGGAACAACAAAAAATAAAAAAAATAAATAAATAAAAAGAAATAAAGAGAGATTTAGGATTTTCAAAACCTTTGGTCCACCACTAGGAGTGCCAAAAATAATAATAGACGTCATATTTTAACTCCTTGTAATTTTAGAAATTCATAGAAACTGAAATAGGTGCAATCGGAGTTTTCTAGGTCGATCAGTAGGTTTCGGTCAAAACCCACTAATGGACATAGAGAGCTCCGATTACAACCATTTCAGTTTCTATGGATTTCTAAAATTGCAAGGAGTTCAAATATGGTGTCAATTATTTATTTTGGCTTTTTATAGATGTTAACAAGTAAAATCAAAGAATCGGCAAAAAAGCTCACATTGGGCCTGATATGAACTCAAATCAGGCCCAACGTGGGCATGATATGGAATGATATCAGGCCCAACATGGGCCTGATATGGAATGATATCAGGCCCACGTTGAACCTTATTTGAGTCCATATTAGGCCCAATGTGGGCTTTTATGCCGATTCTTTGATTTTACTTGTTAACATCTATAAAAAACCAAAATAAATAATGGACACCATATTTGAACTCCTTGCAATTTTAGAAATCCATAGAAACTGAAATGGGTGCAATCGGATCTCTCTAGGTCGATCAGTGGGTTTTGACCGAAACTCACTGATCGACCTAGAAAGCTCCAATTGTACCCATTTCAGTTTCTTTAAATTTCTAAAATTACAAGGAGTTAAAATATGGTGTCCATTATTATTTTTGGCACTCCTAGTGGTGGACCAGAGGTTTTGAAAACCCTAAATCTCTCTTTATTTCTTTTTTTTTATTTTTTGTTGTTACTAGGCCTGATATCTCCCATATCAGGCCCACATTGGGCCTGATATGGGGAGATATCAGGCCCACATTAGGCCTAATATGAAGAGATATCAGGCCCAACATATCAGACCTAAACAAAAAAAAAGGAAAAAAAAGAAAGAGAGATTTAGGGTTTTTCAAAACCTCTGGTCTACCACTAGGAGTGCCAAAAATAATAATGGACACCATATTTTCACTCCTTGTAATTTTAGAAATTTATAGAAACTGAAATGGGTGCAATCGGAGCTTTCTAGATCGATAAGTGGGTTTCGGTCAAAACCCACTAATGGACCTAGAGAGCTCCGATTGCACCTATTTCAGTTTCTATGGATTTCTAAAATTGCAAGGAGTTCAAATATGGTGTCCATTATTTATTTTGGCTTTTTATAGATTTTAACAAGCAAAATCAAAGAATCGGTAAAAAAAAAACCCACATTGGGCCTGATATGGACTCAAATCAGGCCCAACGTGGGCCTGATATGGAATGATATCAGGCCCAACGTGGGCTTTTATGCCGATTCTTTGATTTTGCTTGTTAACATCTATTAAAAGTCAAAATAAATAATGGACACCATATTTGAACTCATTGCAATTTTAGAAATCCATAAAAACTGAAATGAGTGCAATCGGAGCTCTCTAGGTCTATCAGTGGATTTTGACCAAAACTCACTGATCGACCTAGAAAACTCTGATTGTACCCATTTCAGTTTCTCTGAATTTCTAAAATTACAAGGAGTTAAAATATGGTGTCCATTATTATTTTTGACACTCCTAGTGGTGGGCCAGAGGTTTTGAAAACCCTAAATCTCTCTTTATTTTTTTTTTATTTTTTGTTGTTACTAGGCCTGATATCTCCCATATCAGGCCCACATTGGGCCTGATATGGAGAGATATCAGGCTCACATTGGGCATGATATCTCTTCATATCAGACCTAAACAAAAAAAAAGAAAAAAAAAGAAAGAGAGATTTAGGGTTTTTCAAAACCTCTGGTGCACCACTAGAAGTGCCAAAAATAATAATGGACGTCATATTTTCACTCCTTGTAATTTTAGAAATTCATAGAAACTGAAATGGGTGCAATCGGAGCTTTCTAGATCGATTAGTGAGTTTCGGTCAAAATCCACTGATGGACCTAGAGAACTCCGATTGCACCTATTTCAGTTTCTATGGATTTCTAAAATTAAAAGGAGTTCAAATATAGTGTCCATTATTTATTTTGACTTTTTATAGATGTTAACAAGCAAAATCAAAGAATCGGCAAAAAAGCCCACATTGGGCCTGATATGGACTCAAATCAGGCCCAACGTGGGCCTGATATGGAATGATATCAGGCCCACGTTGAGCCTGATATGATTCCATATCAGGCCCAACGTGGGCTTTTATACCGATTCTTTGATTTTGCTTGTTAACTTCTATAAAAAGCCAAAATAAATAATGGACATCATATTTGAACTCTTTGCAATTTTAGAAATCCATAGAAACTGAAATGAGTGCAATCGGAGCTCTCTAGGTACATCAGTGGGTTTTGACCGAAACCCACTGATCGACGTAGAAAGCTCCGATTGTACCCATTTCAGTTTATTTGAATTTCTAAAATTACAAGGAGTTAAAATATGGTATTCATTATTATTTTTTGCACTCCTAGTGGTGGACCAGAGGTTTTGAAAACCCTAAATCTCTCTTTATTTTTTATTTTTTTATTTTTTTATTTTTTGTTGTTACTAGGCCTGATATCTCCTCATATCAGGCCCACATTGGGCCTGATATGAAGAGATATCAGACCCAACGTGGGCATGATATCTCTTCATATCAGGCCTAAACAAAAAAAAAGGAAAAAAAAAGAAAGAGAGATTTAGGATTTTTCAAAACCTCTGGTCCACCACTAGAAGTGCCAAAAATAATAATGGATACCATCTTTTCACTACTTGTAATTTTAGAAATTTATAGAAACTGAAATGGGTGCAATCGAAGCTTTCTAGATCGATCAGTGGGTTTCGGTCAAAACCCACTGATGGACCTAGAGAGCTCTGATTGCACCTATTTCAGTTTCTATGGATTTCTAAAATTGCAAAGAGTTCAAATATGGTGTCCATTATTTATTTTGACTTTTTATAGATGTTAACAAGCAAAATCAAAGAATCGACAAAAAAGCCCACATTGGGCCTGATATGGACTAAAATCAGGCCCAACGTGGGCCTGATATGGAATGATATCAGGCTCACGTTGGGCCTCATATGGAATGATATCAGGCCCATGTTGGGCCTGATATGATTCCATATCAGGCCCATGTTGGGCCTGATATGATTCCATATCAGGCCCAACGTGGGCTTTTATGCCGATTCTTTGATTTTTCTTGTTAACATCTATAGAAAGCCAAAATAAATAATATACACCATATTTGAACTCCTTGTAATTTTAGAAATCCATAGAAACTGAAATGAGTGCAATCGGAGCTCTCTAGGTCCATTAGTGGGTTTTGACCGAAACCCACTGATCGACCTAGAAAGCTCCGATTGCACCCATTTCAGTTCCTGTGGATTTCTAAAATTGTAAGGAGTCCAAATATGGTGTCCATTATTTATTTTGACTTCTTCAAATGTATTAAAATGTGATTAAAATTGACTAATATTATTCATATATTCTGCCGACAGAGGAGAGAGAGAAGTGAGATAAATATAATGAAGAAAAGAAAAACAGTAGAAAAAGTCAAATTATCATGAGGGTAAAATAGGAAATGTTTTTAAAAAAGTGCGCTTTTTGGTAAATACAAAAGTAGTTATGCATTTGGTAAATTCAGATTTTCACGTGCGCCTTTTGGTAAATTGCCGAAGTTAAATAGATAAAGTTATAAAAATATCCTTACTTTTTAAATTAGACATTTCTTATAATATTAATATTTATTTTATAAATATAAATTAGATCTTGTTTGAATAATAAAATTAAATTTTTATATTATCGTTTAAAATAGTTATTTTTTAATATAGAAAATTAATTTTTAAAAGATAGGTTATTATCAAGTTAAGATTAACAAATAAATCTATCTACAGATGTTATAAGATAGGTTATGCATTGAAAGGTGAACTAGACTTTACATATTAAATATCTATTGTGAATTTCCATATACCTCAAACGAAAAAAACATCTACAACAAAAATAATAATGAAAACTATTCTTATTTTTATTTTATAAAACAGAAACAAAATATATCCTATTTTTATAAAACCAATCCACCATAAGTACAAAATATATCTAATCATCAATTAACAAGTCGTACATTAAATAATAATAGTCTAACAAACATCCAAGATCATCCAAGTACATATAATCCAAATTCATAATACATAGCATCCAAATATATAATCCAAATACCTAACAAGCAACAAATTAATCATGTTGTAGATTCTCTCCATCCAATATTTGAAATAACAAGTTTTTGCGATGTTCGAAAGGACATCCAAGTAAAGCTCTCAACATCTTCGGGCGTTGAACAAGATACAAATAGCATGTAGATATTATATGTTGCTCAACACCTAATTGAATTAACAAACTCCACACTTCATGCTCAGGAATTGGAAGTTCATTTGACTTAATTATTTCATGTGCTGAGCTCATAATAGCTTGAGCTACATGATCAATTGCATTGGTTATACTGTCATTATCAACTTTAAATTTCTTTGCACTCTTATTCTTTAATGATGCACCAACAAAAGAGGTAGTTTGAGATTTAGTTGGTTCAGAACTAAGAGATGGAATTTGAGCGTCCTCATTAACTGCATTTGAATTGTCCAAATGGATTTCCTGTTGAGATATCATAAATTCACTACAAGAAAATAGGGTATCAAAAACAGAATTTTAAAACGGAAATAAAATCCGTTTTAAATTTTAATAAATTATAAACGGATTTACTACGGAATTATTATTTTGTTTAACTTTTAAAAAATAATATAAAAAAAAAATTAAAACGGATTTTAAAATAAATTAGAAACAAAATTTATAAATTAATTTTTATAAACAAAAATAAATACGAATTATCAACGAAATTTGATACGGAATTTTTGTTTGTTTGTAAATCAGTTTAAAGTTGTTTTAAACAGAAAATAAATCTGTTTATAAAGTATAAAATATGATAAATAGATTATTAAGTAATTATAAATATATTTTCTTTTAAATAATAAAAAAGCCCTAAACCCATATTAACTTCACATTTCTCTCCCAAATCCCGCACACGCGATTTCTTTTCGTCGGCGCACACGCGATTTCTCTTCGTCGGCGCACGATTTCTTCTTCGTCGGCGCACACGCGATTTCTTCTCAGGCTGCACGCACGCGATTTCTTCTTCGGCTTGCACGTGATCTTCTTCTCCGGTCCCAAATCAAGCACAGCTCTAAGGGCTCTGACTTAAGGGGCAAGAGATCTTCTTCTCTAGCTCCAAATCACGCACGACTCTAAGGTGCGCAACCCTCCGGCTTAAGGCGCACGCGATCTTCTTCTCCGGCATTCTTTCCACGATCCACCGAACAAGCTTAAGCTCAGGTAATCCTAATCTTCTTTTCCAGCCTTCTTCTTTGTTCTAGAACGCGCAACACCAATTACGTCCTACTCATGCGATCGAGGTCATTCGTGTGACCTAATCGTGCCGTGGCTGACATAAAATATAATTGGTCTATGATTTAATCTTAATTAACATTGCTAGAGCTACTAGGTTAAAGAAGTTATTGTAATGGGTTTTCTCACACGTTGAAGCCAAATGGATGAGCTACCAGAACATTGCTGTACTATGGAACAGGTTATCCTTAAAATCAAGAACAATACAATTTTAAAACATCCCACTTAACAGATATGAGCATTAGTATATAGGGCATCAAGTATACTAATTTGAAAATTGAATACTTATATAATATAGCAGTTACGTTTTGATCTCAACACTAATGAAACTAATATTGGCTAATGTGCTTGTTTCAGGAACAAAGCTCTTAGATAATCCTTTTTAAGGAAGCATCTTAGGCAATATTCCTTATTATATTGGTATGGATAGCAACGGTAAAGTAGGTGCCTATGAAGACCCTTCATGGAGAACTTTGTGATGTGTATGGCAGGGGTGCACCTGACATAAAAAAAGCTGAACTACAATTGTAATCAAACTTTTTTGTACTAATTTAAGCTCTTGTATTGCTGCTCAATTAGCTAAAATTTAAGCTCTTGTATTACTATTTCAATGCTTCTCAATTAGCTAAAAGTTAAGCTCTTGTATTGCTACTTCAATGCTGCTCAATTAGCTAAATTTTAAGCTCTTGTATTGCTGCTCAATTAGCTAAAATTTAAGCTCTTGTATTGCTACTTCAATGCTGCTCAATTAACTAAAATTTAAGCTTTTGTATTGCTGCTCAATTAGCTAAAATTTAAGCTCTTGTATTGCTACTTCAATACTGCTCAATTAGCTAAAATTTAAGCTCTTGTATTGCATTAGCACCTTGATGAAATTGATTTAAATGTAAATTTTCTTATTTATTTGAAAATCACAATCGTAAGGTTAATATCCATGGTTAAACATTGAACTAAATTTTCTTATTTATTTGTCATAGGATGAGGTGGGAAGATAAATTTCAGATGATAACGTGATTAATGATGCAAGCTGCGAAGAAGATAGTTCATTCGACGAAGAGGACCTAATCAAGGGTCTCAAATTCCAACCAATATTGATGGACGGACTAAAATAAATGTGGTTATGAATAAGTAAGTCATATGACCTTTTAAATTTATTAAGTTTTGATATTTTTGTATTAAATTAATTTTGTTGTTATAATATTCATAATTTTGTTATCTTTAGATTTGTCGAAAATGAAGTTCTTCGTGAAATTACAAATGATATCAAAGGAGTGATTAAAGGAGTATGGCCAACGTGGAAAAAGGTGCCTAGTGATATTAAAGATTTACTTTGGGAAAATTTTAAGGTAAGTAATATATTTTTTAATTGGATACTTTTTTTTTTTTGGCAAAGTGATAGAATTAATGAGAAGATTTACTTTGAAAAAAAAATCTTATGTTAATTATACAACTCTGCCTAATGAGTTCATGTATCATGTGTTTAAGACCCAAAGAAAGTTACACAACATCTTAAACCCATATTTTAACTATATGTCAGGTCAAAGTTCGGTTTTGAGTTTATTGATGGTATATGTATAAATGATTAGTCAATTACATATGTGCCATTTGAGTCATTTTGGTTGCATGTGTGCCGAGATGATTTCCTTTAGCTTAGAGAACCTTGGATAGCTGGGTTCTTTTTATTGATTTAATTTATTTAATTATTTATTTGTATGTTCTAATATGCGAGCTTGGACTATATCTGGTGTAGTTAGAGCAACCATTGATTATTTATTCACATATGATATTATATATAATCTTGATTATTTATTTGTTTTGATGCAGTTGAGATATAATTGGGATAATTTTACCGACAGAGAAATGAAAAAGGTATGGAATGAAAATTCAGGTGAGAGATACAGGGCATCCATTCATTTGGCTAAGAAAGCAACATTATCATCTGCACAAGAAGATTTAGGAAGGAAATCAGACATATTAGATATGATAGGTAGAGGACCTGATTGGATGAAAGCTAATATATGGAATGACTTGGTTAAAATTCATTGGAATAAACCAGATCACAAGATCAAATGTGAAATTGCACGGAAGAATAAAATGGCAGCGAAGGATGGGTCTACTATCAAACATACTGGGAGTTCAATTTCTTTTGTAGCACACCGTGAGAGAATGGTAAACCTCCTTTCTAACATGTTTATTCCAATAATTTACACATCTGATAAATTTATTAAATATTTGACATTTACATATAAATTCAATGTATCTCATTTGTTTTATTTTATATTGACATATATTATATATGATTGTAGAAAAAAGATTTGGGACGAGATGTGGATGAATTTGAGGTTTTTGAACGAATGCATAAAAGAAAGTAAGGTACTGGAGAGTTTGTGGATAACAAATCGGTTGTTAGTGTAAGTCAACATAATTAGTTATTCATTAATTTTCTATTAGCTTATACTAATTCTTACTTGTTGGTTTTTATATTTGTTAAACTAATATAAGCCCTTGTAATATGGACAGGAACAATATAAAGAGAAACAAAATGTTGATGATTAGTCTACTCGACCTTCATTCAATCTCAAATCATGGTGTGATGTGGTGGGCGATCCATGTAAGAGGAGGGTGTACGGATTTGGACGCAATCAACATTTTAGAAAATCATGCAATGGAAGTTCCAATGAAATGTGCTCTCATGAGAAGAACAATGAATTATCTCAAGAAATTGAAAACATGCGTGCTATTAGCAAGAGGATGGAGGAAGAAATTACTGAAAGCAAAAATAAATTGGAACTCATTATCAAAGAAAATAGACAGAGGGAAGAACAACTTATCGAGGAAGGTAGGCAAACAGAAGAAAATCTAAAAGAGATGGTTTGTAAAATGATTCAAGAGGCGGGATATACAAATCATTTAAGCGAAATAAAGATTAAATTACTTTATCTTTGATTAATGGTTAAATGTATTTAGATGATGTGAATATTTACTTATTTCAATATTAATTTTATGATACTTTTGTATTAGAAATTAATTGTTTTAAAAATTATAAATTTGTTTGAAATGTGTGCTTGTTAAAAGTATGTAGATGATAAATTTAAATAATAATATAAATTTAGTGATAAATTTAATTTAAAAATAAAAATTTAAATTAATGATGGGTTTAAAACAAATTTTGAGACAGAATTTATAAACCGAATTATAAATGAATTTATAAACAAATCAAAATTATATTTTTTATGTAATTTGAAGCAGACTAATAACGGATTTAAAACAAAATTAAAAACAGAATTTATATTTTCAATTAATTTCATTTGGTCAAATAAAAACAGATTCACAAACAATTTTTTAATTTGTTTTTGATATTTGAGACGGAATATGTCCGTTTCAAATTTAGCTACGGGGGTTTCACTAACGGATATTTGAAACGGAATATTCCGTCTCAAATATTCTTTAGAGACGGAAAAATGACTTTCAGAGACGGAATTTTTTATCTCTGAAACCCTGTTTTCTTGTAGTGATTCAATTTCATCAATGGTTTCAAAATTATGTCCACCAACATTATTCTCCATTTCCATGTTAGCTTTTCTCTTTCGCATTTCTGATGCAGTTTCGGCATGTTGTCCTGTAGCCCTATCTTTCCCATATAATTGAACTAATTTTTCATAATTTCGAATAGGCTTGTTTTTCCATTCGGCAGCTGCTGGTTTTATCTATAAGTTACAATATAATTGCATTAGATATTCATTCATAAATAGTATTACAAGAGAAAATCAATTATAGTTTTCAAATGCATATTATGAAACGTACCTCAATTAATTGTTGCCAAACTTCAGGTTCAGCAATGAAGAATTCTGTGATTGGATCCCACCCAAAACCACTCATTCCATTCTTGAATATATCATAACATGAAAACCAGCATCTTTTAATATGTTTCATGTGATTTTGAATCTTGTCCTTATCGATAAGTTTGTCGGAAAATTTTGCTTTCAATTCATTCACAATGTTTTCAAATGCATGTGTAGTAAAGGTTCCACCAACTCTATTACCTATATTATGTTGGTTCAAATATGTATCAATAAGAGCATCATCCATTACTTTAGTGCAGACACACTGATTATTTGTTTTGCTTATATTTGCACTTTGCAAGTCCTTCTTTTTCGACATCCTTAAAAATAAAAATATAGTAGCAATCAAACACACAATCACATAAACAATCATTGACATAAAATCAAGTAACATAATAAATTAAAATGTCAATATTTACAATCATCCAATTGCATGAGAATTTGTCAAAACCACAAGATAAACATATAAACATAAATATCACATATTATAATCTAACCACATAGTCGTAGCTATAGAATCCGTAAGCAATTCTCCCTTTTTTGCATCTTCACTGTTATCTATATTACTATGATTTTCCACTTGATGTTCACTATTATTATTAAGTTCAGCATCAACCTCGGCAAGCAATCTCTCATCTGGATCAGTATTAATCAAGTAATTGTGTAAAATACAACAACAGAGAATAATTTTTTTTGAGTTTCAATTCCATAATGTGGCTCCGTTGAACTTCTTATAATAGCAAATCTCTTTTTAACAACTCCAAAAGCTCTTTCAATTGCATTGCACAAAGAAGAATGTCGAAGATTAAATAACTCTCGAGCATTTCGTGGTGGATTGCGACTATATTCTTTCAAATGATAGCGTTCTCCTCGATATGGTGTAATAAGACTACTTTTCAACATGAATCCAGTATCAACAAGATAGTATTTTCCTAAAAAAATTGTGTTATTAAATTATAAAAGTAAGGAAAGTCTAATCACAACATATGTCATTGAATTTACCTTTTAGAATTTTAAGACAATCTTTTCTGGTCAAAGCATTTTTTATTATTCTCGAGTCAAATGCTGTCCCTTCCCACCAGCTAAAACATAAGTGAATTTCAAATCAAATGTGCATGCTGCTAAAATATTTTGTGTTGGAAAATCCTTTCTACCGCGAAACTTTGGGGCATCAAAGGGAGAAACTTTAACTCGAATATGTGTTTCATCTATTGCTCCAACACAATCCTGATATACCATGTCTAAATTATTAATACTTAAGAATATATAGACATGAATCTTTAGTACTCAAAAGATAAGAATAATATTTTCACCTTAAAAAATGGATAGAACCGATTGTTATTGAAAATTTCTGAAGAAACTTGTGACCCATCCGGTTGTTTGAGAAATTTATCCTCCAACTCCATTATAGCTCTTAAAACATTATGGAAATGACGACTCACTGTTTCTCCTGATCGATAGAAAAAGAAGCCAAGTCCACGATTTGTAACATTGTGATCTAGTAAATAGAGTGATTTTGCTACTTGTTCTTCCACAGTGATCCTTGTTGTAGGTCGTAAACCACCTTCTTTAACTAAAAGAGTACACAATTCCACAAATGCAGAAGGACCCATTCTAATTATACTACGACATTGATCATTAGTTAATACTTTTGTCATTAATTCATTTCGCACGCGTTCCCCTTCTAACGGTACAATACGAGGAATTTTGATATTTTGTTTGTGCCTATTTTGTACATACCAAGTCGCAAACAAACAAACCACTTGTGCCGCTGCGAGTTGATGCATACGATGCAACTTAATGAAATCATTATATTTTCCATTTTGATCACCCATCTATAATCAAATAAATGAAAAATAAAATAAATTACAAAGAAAACACTAATGAACATTGAAAACGAAATCACCTAGGTAAAAGAAAATTAATTTAATTATGTAAACAAATTGAATTCAATTATGTGCATGAAACATAACTTTTGTTGCATCTCCTGATCAAATCCTTAAGTGCCTTTGAAACTATATACAAGTTGATATAGATTTATAGGGTAATAATAACTTGATTGGAGTTGGCCGGCTGTATCAACTTTGTCAATAATGATGGAGCACAGATGTATTGATTAAGTAGGTCAATACATTCCATTAATAAAGATGCACAGATGTATTGATTGGAATATTTACTTTATTCCAATACACAGATGTACAGATGTATTGATCTATTTACTTTAAAAAAGTAAATCAATACATCATGCACAGATGTATTGATTGGAGTTGGCTGCATCAACTTTGTCAATCACTTTTAATATGTTTCTGTGATGCATCAACGTTCACTCATTCCATTCTTTATTTGTTGAACTACTCAAATAAAGTAATGGTTTGCATCGAAGTAAAGAAAAAGGAGAAACAACGACGTAAAGAAAAATGCAAGGAGAAGAAAGAACGAAAAGAAAAATACAAAGACACGGAGAAAAAGGGTAAAGATAAGGTTACCTGTCCTCGGGGTGAAACGCCGGTGTCGTGAAGTGCGAGATGTTGGAGTCGGCGGTGCAAGCGTGGTACCTCAATCAAAACAACGAATTTTATAACTAATATAATAATTGAGGAATAAAATTGGAAAATAATTCTTTTTAATTTTCTTTACCTTTCCTTACACTCCAAATCGGGGTGTAAGAAATTCTTTCATTTGATGGGTAAAGGAGGTTAAAGTTTACCTTTCCTTACCCTTCCTTTTTCTAACTTACTTTCTCCCAAACAAGGTTTAAATTTTCCTTCCCCTTGTTTCCGCTTCCCTCCCCTTCCCTCACTTCCTCCTCAGGGGGCGTTTGGTATGAGCATGAAAATGAGAATCGAAATGGAAATCATTGTATTGTGGAATGAGAATGGGTATGAGCATGGATATCACTCTTAAAAGTAATGTTTGGTTAGTTGCATACGTTCTATCCGAATAAATCAATATTTCTTTTTTAACCTTTAAAGGAAAATAAGAGAAAGTGTGATGAGAGAAAATGGAGAGAGAATGATGAGAGAGAAAGTGTGATGAGAAAGAATGAAGAGAGAGAAAGTGTGATAAGCGAAAATGAGAAAAGAGAGTGTGATAGAAGAGAGCATGATGAGAGAAGATGAGAGATAAAATATGATGTGAGAGAAATTATGATGGGAGAGGATGAAGAGAGAGAAAATGTAATGAGAACAAATAAGAAGAGAGAGAGTGTGTGATGAGAGAGATTGAGGAGAGAGAAAGTATGATGAGAGAGAAAGTGTGATGAGGAAAAAAAAGAGGGAGTGTGACAAGAAAGATTGAGAAGAGAGAAAGTGTGATGAGAGCGAAAGTGTGATGAGAAAAAAAAAAGAAAAAAGAGTGATGGGAGAGATTGAGGAGAGAGAAAGTATGATAAAAAAAAAGAAGAAAAAAAAATGTGATGGAATAAATTGAGGAGCGAGAAAATATGATGAGAGAGAAAGTGTAATGAGAAAAAAGAGGAAAGAGAGTGTGATAAGAGAGAGAAAGTATATGATAAAATGATGAGAGAGAATGAGAGAGGAGTGATATGAAAGAAAAAATAAATAAATAAATTTTGATATTTGATATTAAGGAAAAAAATTTTAGTTTTAGGTCATAGGTATTTTTGGAATAAGGGAATATTTTGATTGATGAAAATAAGGTAATGGCTCGTTGAAGGAGAGATACATGGGAATGAGTTATTACTCAATTTCAAGAATTCATTTCCTTATTTGTATTCCTATTCCTATAATTCAAATATTAACAATGACAATCAATAATTCTCATTCTCATTCTCCACTCCTATTCCCCTAAATCAAACGCCCCCTCAATTGCCGAATTAAATTAAATTAAATCCTAACCCTAATTGTTAAATTAATACAACAATCTCGCTGCCCTCCTCTCGACGAACTCATCCCTTCGTCCCTGGAAATTAATATCCACAAGCGGCGCGGGGATTTTCCCTCCGAAGCGCGCTTCTGGCCGATGGGTCTCCATTAGCGAAGAGCTGGATACCTCCGAAGGAAACGCAGTCGGCGGCGACGTCGCTCGACTCAAGAAGGCCCACCTCCGTGGTGGCTCGGCAAAGCGTGCCCTAGACGATTCGGGCTTGACTCTCACGGGTGGACCACGATGACGAGAACCCGACCCCTTGTCGAGCTGGCTGCCGCGGCGTTGCCGGTGCCTGGCAGCGCGAGCGGCCCGCGCTGCTGATGGAATCACTGAGAATTTGAGAGAAACAGGGGCGAACAATGTCGACAAACAAAACCGAAGGAATGCTACATCTTTCATTTCCAGAAAGAGGGGCGAACAGTTAAACTTTGATCGGCTTCTAAAGCTTTCGGCAAATCCAGGAAACCGGAACGACTTCAAAAAAAGAAGAATTGAGAACGCAAGATTCACGAGCAATCAACTAGGAAATGGCGAAAAGCGATCGACCAGCCTAGTGAAGCCCAGAGATGGCTGTGAGCAGCGGAAAGAAGCTAGCCAAGAGGGTGGAACCGGGCGACTTCGTAGAGCGTGCTGCTTGAGCCCCTAACGATATCTGCTGTTCAGCATGATTCAGGTTCTCAAACGGAGATTGGCGGGTGCTTTCAGCTGTCTACCTTCAATCTCCATGAATCACAGGCAGCTCTCTACCTCTTTTCTTTTATTTTCTGGAATTAGGGAGGTCCTGGTGGAGTACCTAGCGACTATGGCCATAGTGTAACGACTCAAGAATTTTTTTTTTTTTTTTTTGGCAATGCACAAGCTCTTCGAACCAATTAAATACTGAAAGTGATCGGCTGATATATGTGAATGAAAAAGGACGGAGAGAGTGTGTGAATGAGATTTAGTTCCAGTGTAGAAGGTTTAAGATACATGGGTTTGCATTGATTCATAAGAATTGATGTCGTAATTAAATATAAAGGGAGAGGTTCTCTCAAGAGATTCAAAGTTTAGATTACACTTAACTAAGTTGATCCATATGTAAACCAAATTTGTGTGTGTCTAATGCCAAATCAGTTGAAACAAAATTTGTTCAAGAAAAATAACTAATATTTGATCATGTGAATAATTCTTTTGCTAGTTGTCGATAAGAAACAGATGCATTCATGTGTGATTAATATGAGAATCTGTAACCACTGAGTGAAACGGTTGACCAATAATGGTTGACTGTTGTATGTAGAAGTCTCAATCTTGATAGTAAGATGGGGGTTCCTATATAAAGAGGTTATGATCCTAGGTAGAGAAAGGAAGATAGAAAAAACACAGAAGCAAATAAACTTCTTCACCTTCGTACCTCCATTCTTTATTTCTATTGTGCACTCGCAAGACAACTTTCTTCATGATAGCGTTCGGTTACTCTCTCAGCTCATCATGAATAATAGTACTTGGTTGTCTATATGGTATTTCATATCATAGGAAACAAACATCCAATGTAACCTCGAAGTACAGTTGAAGAGGACAACTCTATTTTAAAGAAACTGTGTTGAACACAAGTCTAAGAATCTCTTTCAACTCGGCAACTCAGTTGAATCAGCATCTCGGCAACAATACAGCTCACCCAAGATAGCTCGGTCAAGTAGCTCAACTAAGATAGCTCAACCAAGACAACTCAGCACTCGACAGCTCAGCCTTGGTAGCTCGGTCACGATGGCTCGACACTCTACAGCTTGGCCAAGGTAGCTTGGCACATTGCAGTTTAACCAAGTCAACTAGCTTACAAGGTAGCTTAGTTCATCCCAAATAGTTCATTTTTCCCTACTTGACAGTTAGAGATCATCAAGTCAGATGATCAAAGATTATTAATTTTCCCTACTTAACAGTCTAAAATTGAAATTCTATAATTTTTTATTTAGTAATTTTTTAGAATATCTCTTGTAAAATTGTCCAATAGATCCATAAAAATTTCCATCGAGCATCAACATCACTATCATTTAACCACTACGGGACATATCATATACATTATGAGAAAGATAAATGTCTCCCTTATGTGCTAGTTATTATTTCAAAGGTTAGTAGTCGTTCGTGATTTACCTCATCCGTGTTGGCCCGTCTGTCTCCCTTATGTGCTAGTTACTATTCCAAAGGTTAGTAGTCGTCCGTGATTTACCTCATCCATATTGGCCCTGAGACAGATTAAAGGGTGCTAGGGGCGAATGTATTCACTTTTTACCATCATATACACTATGAGAGAGAAGATCTACCTTGGACATCTCACTATGCTCTGGATCGACTCAATGGGATTTAGAAGGTTCCGATAGTAGCTTCATTTATTTGTTTGTTGGTTTATTTTTGAAATATTAACAAGTGACCCTTACGAGTCCTTGTCCCAACAAAAATAAAATATAGATAGATAATAAAAAAGCCCCTTAATTAACTTATATTATCATAAAAAGGTTTTTTCATTTTGAATAAATATTAGAAGGGCCTAATATCCAAAAATACTTATCTTTCAACATTGTTAACTAATTTTGGTCAAAACTCCAACATATGTAATATTAAATAGTTATAGTTAATATTATTTTTTTTATAGATCAAAATTACTCAAACATTGATTAAAATTATTTTAATTTATCAAAATTGATAAATACTATCCGAATAGTTTTGATACGTATATATAATAGCTTTGAACCAAAATTGCTATATTGAACAAAGATGGTTTTAGGATATGAAAAATCCTTTTGATATTTTTTTAAAATAGGGACTTCTTTTGATGCTAATAAAAGGGATGCCCTTTTATTTTCATCCAAAATACATATTTAATCGTATATATCATACAAATAGTGATTTGGAACCTTATTTGTGGTTGATTTAGATTGGATAAAAGGTTTATGGAGAAAATGATAGATGATTACTTCTTCATTTTAGTTTACCAACATTTTAATTTTAGTATTAATCACTTTCAACGTTTCAAAGTGTGCTTTTGTTTTTGCCTTCCGGACGTTAACTTAATTAGCAAGCATAGTAACAATTAGTCTTCATAAAATGGTACTATGGTTTTATTATAAACTAAAATCACACAAAGAAAGCCATATGAAAATTTAAGACGTATCGAATGGTTTCTTTTATCTAGAAATGTAATTATAAAAAACTCCCAAACACATATTTTGAGAAGGAAAAATACAGGATTTGAAAATTTTCAACGTTATCATCAACGACTTGGTTCACTTTCAAAAACACTTTAGGTTTAATATTATCATTTGATAGCATAAATCTGCCCAAAAAATGATTTGACGTTAACTGAGTTAAGGCTTCACGATTTTGCTCCTGAAAGGCATTTTTATGGAATTATTTTATTTTTCTTGAAAAACTAAGGGTAAATTGGAAATTTAATTAACACTGAGGTTTAAACCGAGCAAAGTTATATATTTGAAAGGATGAATTCGGAACTAAACAAATTTACATGCTTTGCACAATATTATCCAAGAACTAGCTGAAGTGACATGGAGGGCTGAGGCAGCACCTTTAACTTAAAATCATAGACCAAATAGGAAAAAACGATCAAAACCAAAGAATTCATTTTTATTTATTAATTTAATATTGATTTACAAGCTAGGTATTGGATTTGAGCCTACTCTTAAAATGTCAGCATATTTGTTATTTATTCATTTATTATACTCACTAATCAACATAAACTCTAAATTATAATAATTCATACATTATTCTTGATATAAATCTTAGTTCAATTTACGGATCAAATTGCAAAAAAAAAACAATAATTTTGATTTAGTTTCAAGTTGATATTTTAAATCAAAATACTTCAATTTAGTTTCATTTTAATTCTCAATGAATAGATAAATTGAATTGTGCCCAAACCCCACAACAACAAAGAGAAGAGAACTTGATGAACAACATATAAAGGGCACATAAACAAAAGACGCCTTCATACTTCACTAGTGAGGGTTGTATCTTCCTTTATTACCTACAAGCACCTTCTTTTCGAGAATCTGGGTGCAGCATTCTCACATAACCTATAAATGGATGTCAGAAATTTACTATTAGTAAAAGAAGCAAACCAAGTAGATTCAAGAGTAATCGACAACTCAAGGTTTCTAATATTCATGAGAAGATGTAGATGGAATAAATAACTAAGCTATGTGAATGTTCAAAGAGAACATTTAGCATGAAATAAATGAGATTTCAGATAATTGAGTTTTCTAACAATCCTTTTGAATCAGTCTTACTGGCCAGATTAATGAAATACTAGGTACTTTCAGTCTATGATGCAGAAATTTATAACATGCTAGTGCATATAATGATAAATTACCCTTCCCACATGCGCTTTCGCCTTGGAGTGACATTGCTTGGAGTTTGCAAACCTCCATTGGATGTCCCAGGTTCATGGTCACTCGAACGTGCTGAACCATGTCCGTAAAATAACGCCAATGTTTTATTCAAGCTTGGAGATTGAACACTTTCGGTATGGTTTTTGGCATATTCCAGCATTGCAATTCCTGCAAGGAAGAAAACAGTTGAAGGCTGATAACTAACTTTTTAAAGTATATACTATAAAAAATCATAGTGATGCAGATGCTCATCCACCAAACACTAGCCAATTCGAGTGAGGCTTTTACCCCTACCGTTAACAATCTGTGCCCTTAGGAGCCACCTCCACACATCTAGCGATGCAATGTATGACTCCGATAGTACATACGAATATCAACAGTGATATAGCCGAGTTTGTTCAATGGAGGTGGCAGCAGAATATTACCTTAATCTTACTAAGTTGAGAAATAGGGAGTTTGGTGGCAGCAGAACCAAATTTGGGATAACTATGGTTTCCTAATAGATAGAGTGAACTAACACAAATTTTTAGAATCATCAGAGGAAATTGCCGAAGAGTTCACATCGATGGGGAGGATTGACACCTGGGTGTCGGCTCTTCGCCGCCTGAGACTGTAATATGTTCCAAGGGTTGGGTTGTTCACCCATTAAAGTGGTACATGTTGACCCTATCATTCAAGCTGAGCTGTAACAAAAGCACTTTAGACAACTCAACCCAGATCAATTATCCACCTAAGCAAATTATGAACGGGGGCAACAAGCGGCACTTTAGACTTAACGTTGCTCAATCTCTCCTTTCAATTGATAAGAGTGTGATGGAACTTCCAACATTAGAGTAATAGAAGCAAAAGAAGAGGTTAACAAAGCCCAATCTAATTCCCCATTGTTACCATGCATGGTGCAACAATCATATATGGAGCAATATGGCTTGCATTGACAACAATGCGTGGTTAATATTGTTGGTGCAGTTTGCACCAATAATCAAATTCAGGGGGCGTTTGGTATGAGCATGGGAATGGGAATCGGAATGGTAATCATTGTATTGTGGAATGGGAATGGGTATGAGCATGGATATCACTCTTAAAAGCAATGTTTGGTTAGTTGCATACTTTCTATCGGAATAAATCAATATTTCCTTTTTTACCCTTAAAGGAAAATAATAGAAAAAAATTAGATGTGAGAGAAAGATGAATGTGAGAGAGAAAATATGATAAAAGATAATGATGAGAGAGAAAGTATGATGAGAGAGAAAATATGATGAGAAAAAATGAAGAGAGAGAAAGTGTAATGAGAGAAAATGAGAAAAGAGAATGTGATAGAAGAGAGCATGATGAGAGAAGATGAGAGATAAAATATGATGTGAGAGAAATTATGATGGGAGAGGATGAAGAGATAGAAAATGTAATGAGAAAAAATGAGGGGAGAGAGAGTGTGTGATGAGAGAGATTGAGGAGAGAGAAAGTGTGATGAGAAAAAAAGAGAACAGTGAATGTGATGGGAGAGATGATGAGAGAGAAAGTATGATGAGAGAGAAAGTGTGTTGAGAAAAAAAAGGAGGGAGTGCGACAAGAGAGATTGAGGAGAGAGAAAGTGTGATGAGAGCGAAAGTGTGATGAGAAAAAAAAGAGAAAAGAGAGTGTGATGGGAGAGATTGAGGAGAGAGAAAGTATGATGAGAGAGAAAGTGTAATGAGAAAAAAGAGGAAAGAGAGTGTGATAGGAGAGAGAAAGTGTGTGATAAAATGATGAGAGAGAAAATATGATGAGAGAGAACAAGGAGAGAGCAGTGATATGAAGAAAAAAATAAATAAATAAATTTTGATATTTGATATTAAGGGAGAAAATTTTAGTTTTAGGTCAAGGGTATTTTTGGAATAAGAGAATATTTTGATTGATGAAAATAGGGTAATGACTCATTGAAGGGGAGGTACATGGGAATGAGTTATTACCCAATTTCAAGGATTCATTCCCTTATTCCTATTCCTATTCCTATAATCCAAATATTAACAATGGCAATCAATGATTCTCATTCCCATTCCCCACTTTATTCCCCTAAACCAAACGTCCCCTCAAATTTTAATGTATGACAAAGATTAAAGTTAGACTTGTGATTTAACCTCGAGCTAAGTGTGTAGGATAAGACTTAATGGATCTAAAGGACACCAGGCTGAAGTCAAGTCGAGTCAGGGAGGACTAGACGACAGGCAAGAAGTCCAATTGGGTTAGAGAGGACCAGACAGCTAGTAGGAAGTTCGGTCAGGGATTGACTAAAGTCCAAATGGTGCATCTGGCAAGAAAACCTGGTAGGTCAAGAGATCAGAGTCAAGTAAAACTACAAATGGTAAGTGGAGGTAAGACTGGAGGAGAGAGATCCAATGAGAACACTGGGACGCTGGTCCAACTTAGACCTATTTCGAAAATCTAGGTTGAGACCAAAACTAGATCCTGATTTTGGTAAGACAGGATCTAACTCAAATATATATAAACTGTTCATGCATATATTTTTCTAACTCTGTGTTGTAGATACATATGTAGATCTTCGAATCCTACACACGTGGCCACTAACAGAGCCTGATTCCGAATCCGAAGTCAAAAGATATGGCCTCCGAAAGATTACTGTGTCAAACCAATTATTGAAGACGCCTCAAGTGGATAGAGTAAATTAAACCAGACATGACAAGACCAGACCAAATTACACCGAACCGAAGTGACGGATAAGATCCTAATTATTTAATTATTTTTCTCTATAGAATTATCCGTAAGATCTGAAGTCGGAAAGTTTATCCCGAATTTAATGGATCTGATAAGAACAAGTTCATCTTTTGAGGCTAAATGTCCCAGGAAAGAAGACAACATTCTTTTTTGAAGAAGCAACCACACTATTCTTTCTATGCTCATCTCGTGCTAGTGCTACCCTTCTCAAGCGCCAAAGGAATCTCTGACAACAAGGCATCTCAAGATTAACTTTGCTTTGTCGGTAAAACTTAAATATTGCTTTTACTTATTATTGCATCAGAAAGTATAGGTTGTTACACTTTCTCTATCTCTACTGAATTTTTGATTGTTAGTGGATTACCCATCGAAAAAGGACCAAAGGGCCTATGTCTTGGAATAGGAGTTGTCGAAGGCTCCAAACCAAATAAATACTCGTGTGTTCTACTTTTCCGTGCTTTCCGTTTTACTTAGTTTCCCCCACGTGCAATCGATCCTACATATATGACATAGGCAGAGACATGCGAGTATGCATTGGTCATGACAGAGTTGTACTCTGTGCAATGCCTATACTTACAACTGCATAGTGAGGATCAAATGAGAAACAAGGTTACCACCAACCTCCCCTTCAATGGGTTACATCTCTCAAAAAATTAGCTGCAAAAGGTAGCCCTGTAATACATAATTTAGGAAATAAAAATATTGAATTGCATTGTACTTCATAAAATTAATTAGCTATAAGGATAGATTCATCATAGAAACTTGAAACAAATTTAATTTACCTAAAACAAAGGCATAAGACTAGTTATTTCTCAAAATTGGACTATATCTATATTAGACTAGACATATTGCATGTCTCTGTGTCAGACAGAATGATCTTATTTCTGTGTGGGATTGTGCTTCGTCAAAGTTTTAACCTTTCAAAACTCTAAGCATGGTTCAATCAATGCTACAATAGCATCCTAAAACTGTGAAGAGTTAAGAGTCTGAAATCTAAAACAATAAACAGAAAGGCATCAATAATATAACTTACCCAGACCTCTCAGCATCTTCACATCAAATTTATCAGCCAGATGTTTATGGCCAATAGTAGTTGCTCGCCTAATAACTAACTCTTTTAAACTGATAAGAAAATCCTGTCGGACAAAGAGTGAACATCAACATTAATTCCAAAACAAATAACGTTGACAGAATAAGAAATAACAAAAAGGAAATCAAAATAATTGATTCAATCATAAATGCTCAAATTAAATAACGGTGGCATCAAACATGACAACACCAAGCAGGCTGGGCAATTCATGGAGGGAAACATCAAAACCGTGAAGGACCAAAATTAAGTGGATGAAGTTCAAAGAAAAACACTTGATAACTATAGAAAATAGGTACACAAATAGTTAAGTTTGTAGATCTTACCAGCTCAATTTCAGAGAGGGTACCAAGCCATTCTGCATCTCCTCCTGCGCCACCACTGCCACCACCATCTGATCGAGGTTCGCTATCTTTTTGTGGGGACAGCATAGTAAAAATCTGAAGGAAAATTGAAGAGTAGAAACTATTAGATTGAATATCTCATCCTTAGGGCTTTCCCAAAGGACAGCAGAGTAAGAAAGCAAGAAATTGCAAAGTAGGTAGGGGCACAAGAATCCACTAAACCCTAAAAGGAAGAGGAAAGATATCAAATACTAAATTGATTAATTACGCACAGGGAAGGAGAAGAGGCAAAAGTCAAAATACTGTGGGGCAATAGTATGCCAATTGAGGTTTGGATTTTGTCTAAGAGAATACTATTGATAAGGGATCTCCAAATTAATTAAATATTATTTTCCTTACTTGACAGTTAGAGATTATCAGATCAGATGATCAGAGATTATCATTTTTCCCTACTTGACAGTTTAAAATTGAAATTCTATAATTTTCAATTTAGTAAAGTTTTATAATATCTCTGGTGAAGATTGTCCAATAGATCCATAAAAGTTTCCACCATCATCAACATCACGAATCATTTAAATACTACGGGACATATGATATACCCTATGAGAGAGATGTTCTACCTTTTACATCTCACTGTGCTGTAGAACGACTCAATGGGATTTAGAAGGTTCTGATAGTAGCTTCATTTATTTGTTTGTTGATTTATTTTTGAAATATTAACAAGTGACCCTTACAAGACTCTGTCCCAACAAAAAATACAATATAGGCAAATAATAAAAAGGATCCTTAAAACAAGAACAGATATTAAAATGAAACCTACTGCATGATATGGACACAGAGAACAAACAATTAAACTAGAAAATGTTGCATGAAGGCTTTTCAACTAACAAGTATAATGAACCTAAAATTCAACAAGACACATAGCAACCAATTAACAAATGAAAGTGCAAAATTAACTTGTAAAAGCTAACCAGCGAAGAACACATCATGATTAAACAACTCATTCAAGATAAACTAGTGCAATCGAGAAAATTGACAACTAACAACCCAAGCAAACCAAACACAGGAAGATATGCTGTCCGTGAGGTATGAATGATCAGAAATGGAAGGATACCGGTGATGGAAGGAGTTCGCCCCTTCTAACCCAAAGGGGAGAACTTCGTGGAAGGCTGGGAATGAGAGGACTACGCCAACGATGGAGATGAGGCTGCTGTTCAAGAAAAGGGCGGCCGAATCTCTTCTTCTAACCCGAAGAAAATATGATCGGCAGTATCGAGACTATGTGAGGGTGAGTGCGTTCTGGACGGAGAAGCCGCTGGAAGATGATCGGAGCCTCTCCTCTTCTAACTCGAAGAGGAGAGGGACTTAGTGGTGAAGATGAAGCGAACTCTGGTAGTGGCAATGGTTTTGACGAAGAAGGCCGACGAAGCGGCTGGATGGAGATGGGGCGATGGGACAAGATGTGTGACGAAAGGCTGCAGGCGGATGGCCGACGCCCCTCCTCTTCTAACCCGAAGAGGAGAGGAGCTCCAGCGGTGGCGGCGTGGCTAGACTCGCATGGAGGAGGTGACGGCTTTGGCTGGACTCGCGTGGAGGAGGTGACGGTGGGAAGATTCAGGGTGGCTGAGATGACGATGGGAGGATGCGGCGTGGCTGAGATGATCCTCCACCTTAGGGCTTCTTTCTCCTTCTTAATCCCTCATTCTCAACCATTGATTCAAGTACATGTGTGGGTCAGATTGAATCTGTCAACAGCCCAAATTAGAACAGATCTAGAAGAATGGCTGAGATTATATTTCGATGATGACTTGATCAGATTTAGATCCAACAGTTGTTCCCTTCCTTTACAAGAAGGGTCTATAGAAGATTTTAATGGAGCTCTGAGATGACTAGATCTGAATAGAGAGTTCAGATTGCTCCATCTTCACATCAATGGATGAAATTAATTCAACTTACTTTCCTCCTATTTTGAGCCAGTGAGCCCTCAACTTGATTTTATATGGTTCGACTCAACTCAAGTCCCATAGCTATTCATGTCTCCCTACAAATCAATACAAAAATTGTGAAAATAAGATTATAAATGTAGGGAAATTACAATATCATTCAAAATATATCCTACTTGTAATTATGCATTAAAAAGTGTTTTAAACATATGAGAGAATAGCAAAACTATCATTTAGGGAAATAAAATGATACATCAAAGTGTTAGTTATCATATATCCATAATTGAATCATTAACTTCAATCCTAAAATTTAATCATTATTACAATGTGAATCATTAACATTAATAGTTTATAAGTTTTCATCACTAGACTCTAGTACATCAAGCTCCTTATTGTTGGATGTCTCTCTATCATCTATTTTTTCATAAATTACATTGGCATCTACAAATAATTAGGATGTGAATTAAATTTGTGTGTCAACTATGTTGGTGCAATCATCCCTGGGTCAAAATTGACCAAGTTGACTAAGCTCGGGTTGGTTTGCATTTGAGTTTCGATGTTTAATAATGTGTAAGAGAAATTTCAAATAGGTCAAGGAAGGACCAGATACTTGACTGAGACAGTCCTAAATAGAGGTTAGACAATAAAAAGTCCTAACTGAGGTTATGTAGGTAATGGAAAGAGCCTTAATTGGAGGTTAGACAACGGAAAATTCTAATCGGAGGTTAGGCAATGAAAAATTTTAACTGGAGGTCCTAACATGTCACCGTTAACTGAATATTGGGCAGAGGAAGTCCTGGTAGGTTGAGGTCAATTGGATATCAGGCAAGACATAATTTTAGTAGTGGAAAGGCTAAAATTAGGATTAGCAATCGATTGGCAAACCCTAAACCTAGAATTTTAGGTTTGTTGCTCAAATTAATTAAAGCAATCGATTAAGCAAGGTTCAATCAATTGGTGTAATCGATTGAAGGTTTCTCGTGAGCGAAGAGAAGTTGTTCTAATCAATTAGGTTGATTGTCTAATCGATTGAGAAGCTTTTTGCTAGAGAACATAAGGAGCCATAATCAATTAGGGTAATTGATTTTGGTATTACCAATCAATTAGGACAATTGATTGAACAATTTTTATGAGGAAATAGAAAGTTACTGAATCGATTAGGGAAATCTATTCAGCATGGTTAATCGATTTGGATAATTGATTGCGAGTATTTTCTCGCGAAAGTAGGAGCCTTCATAATTAATTCACTCAATCGATTGGTATAAATCACAAATCAATTGGTCAGATGAAAAAGAGCCGTTCTACAGGTTTGAATAGTCGGATCCTATGTGGCAATAGATTAGGAGTAACACCAATCAATTGGGAGATATTTTCCAGCCTGAGAGAAACCCTAGAAAAGGAGGTTTCGAGATGTTTTCAAGCAGTTGTTTCTTGGGAGCTTTGGTGCAAAGTGATATTGTATTTCCTACGATCAAGAGGTAATCCAAAGCAAGAAAAGAGCAAGCAAAGCAAGGTTCATTATTGTAAAGTCATTTTCAATTATGTTTGTCTTTGCGTTCTCGTTTTCTTGTTGTGTTCTTGTAAGAACAGCTTGTATGAGACTTCTCTATCTTCGAAAAGTTTCCGTGAATGAGGCATTTATAGTAGAGCTATGAGTGTGAGGAGTGAACCCTTAGACTAGTCACCTAAAAGAGGTGGATACCAAGTAAAATTGAAGGTGTTAGCGATTGAGAATTTTGCTTCGAGTTTTCTACTGCCATTCAAGTTCAAAGGAGTGAAGCGAGCTATTAAGCCCCCCTATAACACATACATGTCTTAACAAGTGGTATCATAGCACGACCACTCTTCTTTGGACTAATCGCTGGAGGGAGCAAAGAGCAAGAGGAAGAAGAAGTAGTTGAAAGTGAAGCCCTAAATATCAATAAGTCAAAGGACTCATCATTGAAGGAGTTCAACTTCAAAATAGATCCACAAAATGAATTTGGATGTGACATCCATGTTAGTTTTTGAGAGGTGTTCTAAGATAATCGCCTTATGGATTATTCTATTTATTGGATAAATAAAAATTTACTATTTGAGTGCACATTCTTTATATGTATGATTGGATCTTAAACTCACGTACTGAATGCCCACAATACGATTCATAGCAGGAGAGAACTTATGATTGGATCACAACTTGTGAGTATCTCTACTTGTACAATTATGAATATATTAGAATATTCCCTAGTCGATGAATTGATGAGTTTGAATATTATCGATTATGATAGACTAGCACTGGTTATACTCCTTGGTCTAACCAAGCAGCTATTTCTCACTAACTGGAGACATTGGGATGTCGAGAGTTAAATGTGGATGCTAGTTATGGTAACTAGTTCATTAGAGTGACCTGCTGTAAGACTTCATATGATTCTCTACATATATGGATATGTCAATGAACCTCTTACTACAGCTCGAGCACAAGTTTCCTTCAACTTGAGGTATTCAATTTACCTTGGTCATAGAGGCTTATACTTTGGCATCTTAAGCAAGCATCTCCTTGGAGATGTGGACTCAGGATGATTGGGCATAAATCGAAGTGCCCGAAAGTATTTGAATATCCCACAAAGGATTTATCGCTCTTTGCGAGGAGACATATAGCCTTTGGTCACTCGTCAAGATTATTACTCAAAGTCTTTGGCCAAAACATTATATGTTAAGAGTACAAAACTCTTAGACACATATCAGAGTAATTTGAATCCACAGGACGAGAAAGTATTACTTGGGTTAGGTGTGGCGTAGTTAGCCAAAACGGAGTTGACACATAGACCATGTCCTAATGAAGTGGGTATAAGACAAGTAAAAGGAATGAGACATGACTTATTGAAGCTGTTGAAATATTCGAAAGTGGTTCCGAGATCAATCTGTGATTTTCTGATTAATTGAGAATCATGATGTACTACTAGGTGTCACTTATGATCATTTCATAATTAATGGTTAATTATTGACGACTAACATAAACCGAGAACCTATAAGGTCACACACACTACGAGTTTATCCAAGAGATTTAAAACGAGTTTGAGAATTTGATTCTCAAATTGAGAGAGACTAAATCTGTTTGGACTAGACGAAGGGCAAATATGGAAAGTGTTAACAGATTTGGATTTAATATATATATATATATATATATATATATATATATATATATATATATATATATATATATATATATAACCTAAGGGGTTTTCTCTCTCTCGGTTTCTTCTCCCCCATGTTCTATCGCTGAAGGAGAAAAGCAAGCTTTGCCTATTTTTTGTTGTTGGCACCACCTTACCCCACCGGCAAGCATTTGACTCTATCCAATAACCGCCCCACACCAGCTGAAGTCATCGTCGCTGCCCAAACAACAAGAGGCGATGCCTCACTACTGTATGTTGTCGTACGCCTACGAGCAACATTTGTTGCTGTTGTTCCGGGGAGCTTCCATCGTCGTTCATGAGCAACTTCGACCAACAGACGTCCGACGCCTGCGGGTTAGCTATCGTCCACGTGAACAGTAGTTAACCACTTCTGTCCACCGGTGCCACTGTCACCTGTGTCGTCGGCCAACGTCGACACCGACCATCTGCTGCCTTCTAGTGGTCACCTGTTGACCCTGGAGACCATTGCCATTGGCTTCACCACCGACATTAGCATGGTTCACCACAGAACAACAGCGAGGCTGCTATACACGCGCCTCTGTCGCCCTCCTAGAGTCGTCGATCGTCCGACCTCCTTCTGTTAGCTCAATGTCGGCTAATGGAGGCTTTTGCCATCGACTACAACCATCGGCAGCGACTTTATCTCTGTTGGATAGCAACTTTGTAATAGTTGCTTGCTGATATTTTTGTGTCGTTTGGTTGTCTTAACCACCGGACATAAATCAGACCGCGATCCCTCACTCGGATCATCCATCTTCACACACAAGGCTAGTACCTTTCGCGAGGACAAAACTTGGACTTATCGAAGTTGTCTCAAAGATAGCTCGGTGTGGATATGAGTAGAGGTGATGCTTCATAGGGTCTCTTGTTTGATCTCCTTCCCACTCCGAATCATCTAATAGACCCTACAGAGTTTGTTAACGAACTCACATGTATAATTTAGTTATTCGCAAAAATTTTAATCTACGCTTATGTCTGCATGAGTTGTATCCTGTATGCGTATGATGTGTGTAATGTAATAAATTAGGATTTATTATTATTTACGTCTTCCATTGTGTATGTTTATGAAACATATTTTAGCATGCATCGTATCGGGCTACCCAACAATCCAGGCACCTCCTTTCTTCATAGTTGGAAGCTTCAACTTATGAAAATCAAGAATAAAGAATTTCTTCATGATGGGAATAGAGCAACGGTTTGCTTTAATAGAGAGATTTGAAGTCCCAATGAGTATCAAAGGAAAGCTCCTCAAGAAGAGCAAATGGACCAAAGAGCAAGTGAAGAGATTCAAGGAAAATGATAAGGTAATCAAAATTTTAGTTAATTTATTACCTAATAATATTTTATGCAAGATAGGTAGCTATGAGAATTCAAGTGTGTTATTGAGAAAATTAATCAAACTCCATGAAGATCTATCCTCAACACAAAGTGAAGAAAAATTCAAAGAAGGAAACTCTTTGATTCAAGAACATGAGAATTTGGAGGTTAAGAGGTGTTTAGCATCAAAGAAGGAAATTGAAGAAGCATCCACCTCAAGAATTAAGGGGGAGAGATCATTAATACCAGAATGAGAAGATCTCAACATCTGGAACTAATGAAGAAGAATCATGTGCCACCCCTACAAGTAAAGGTATAATAATTTCAATTGCTAAGAATAAAGATCACATCATTTATTTCAAGTGTAGGTAGAAATGACATTCTAAGAGAAAGTATCCAAAATTGACTAAGAATAAGGTTCAAATGACATCCAAGGTCAAAGAAAAATCAATGAATGCTAAAATCGTGAACTGAAAAGGCAAGGAGCATACAGTGTACTTCTTATGCAATCAAAAGAGACATTATCATAATCAATGTCCAAGTGGGAGACATCAAAGAAGAAATATTGGAGGAAGCTCATATCAAGGGAAAGCTTCTAAGAATGGTACTTCTCTATTTCAAGATAATAAGCATACTAGACTTGAATTTTATGATTTTAGTACTTGTTATCATGAAAATAGAAAGTATGATATTTCTAAGGAGAATTATAAATCCTATCATACTAGAACTACCTTACTTAAGGATAGAAACATACAAAATAATCTATGCAAGAACCATAAGGAAGTTAGACCAATGCATAAAAAAAGAAACATCCAAAAGAAAAATGAAAAATCAAAGTTTGAGAACTTAATGTTTGAAAATCAAGTCTTGAGGTCAAGACTTGAAAAATTAAAGGAGACCCTAGAGAAAATGACAAATAATGTCAAAGGGTCTCAGAAACAAAGTTTAAGATTAGGAAGACAAGAGTCATTTATGGAAAAGAAGGGTTTGAGATATAAATTTAAGTTCAAGGAAAATATGGTCTCATACCATAGAGTTTCATATAACTATGAAACTAACCCCAAGTCTAGGAGTCAAGCCAAGATTACAAGGAAAGTTATCCCTAGAATTGACTTTGAGGAGACTAGTATGACTAAAGCTTCCAAGAAGTCTATAAAAGTCATTAGAAAGGTATCTAGGGAAGTTATCCCTAGTAAATACCTAGTGTTGGTGAAGTTAGCACTAACAATCAAACTCAGATTTTGATGTATGACAAAAGGTTAAAGTTATATGTTATGTTCTAATCCATTTACCAAGTGTGCAGAACTAACAAACTTGATAGGAACAAACACCAAGCTGAAGTCCAATCGAGTTAGGGAGGACCATATGATTGACAAGAAGTCCAGCAGAGTCAGAGAGGATTACGCGGCTAGTAAAAAGTCCAATCAGGGTAGGGAGGACCAGACGATTGACTAAAGTCCAGATAGGGCATCTGGCAGGAAGACCTCGTGGGTTAAGAGATCAAGATCAACTAAGTCCACAATGATAAGTAAAGGTAAGCAACTGGAGAGAGATCCAGTGATGATGCATTCTTGGTTGAGGGAACAATATGCTTCAATCCGACCTAGGGTTTTAGTAGAATCCAAAATCAGAACTGGATAATCCTAAGACTATCAAAATACTTAATACTTATTTTTCATATTATTTTCTATTTGCTAACTCTATGGTGCAAGAAATTAAAGTTGAAAGTTGGCTAAAAAAAGGATCTCCAGGTGCTCGGGAAGGGACTAGGCGCCCGGAGTTCTAAGCGCCTAGATTGGCCCAAACCCAACAAATTGTGTAGATGAGTTGGCACACTCTGATTAGCTGGCACACATCAGCATCCAAGTGTCCGGGGCTGGTCTAGGCCCCCAGGAGTGGATAGATGCTACCAAATAAAGCTTTGCCAAGGTGCAACCACGTCAACGATCTAAGCGCCCGAGGGTGGTACAGGCGTTCGGAGGTGGGCATGATCGGATAGACCTCAGTCTAAGTGCTCGGGGTGGTCTAAGTGCCTGGAAAGGCCTATAAAAGAGACCTCGACCAGTAGCCTTAGTACAACATTTGCTCCAACTTTCTTACTCATACGTTGCTCCAAGAAGATCTCTTTGAAACTGAAATGCTTCTTCGACAACCAAATACTCCAGCAACTATTCTTCTTGTTGTCGGTATTTTTACTTATTTGCTTTGTACTTAAAATTTGTAATAATTATTCGAGCTTATAATGATTTTCCAATGAAAGCACTTAGCAAGTGTGGGCTTTGGAGTAGGAATCGTTGAAGGTTCCAAACCAAGTAAACCACTATGTTCTTCTGTGTCCTTTCTTAATTTTTTTTTTATTCCGCTACACGACTCTATGGTTTTTGAACAAATTTTAAATGTGTACGAAGAGCGTTATTCACTCCCCTCTAGCACTTTATGATCTTTCAAATGGTATCAAAGTGGGTTCGCTCTGAATTGGTACAACCTCCATTCGAGCGGGGGATTTACATTTATTACTTTCTCGCTTTATTTTTTCGGTGTTGAGTTTTTCAACTTAACTCAGAATCAGTGCAATTTCCATTTTTAATCACTTCTTTTCATTCATGATTTTTTGTTTCTCAAAGTTGGTGCAACACTACTTATGTTAATTTTTTTTTTTTTGCATTATTCTTCTCTCACACTACTAATCCAAGACCTAACTTAGCAATTCTTTTGTTTTTTTTTTTTGCAAGTATTGAACTAAATGGCCTAAAGCGAAGGCTACAGCACCGCTCACCCTCCACTCTTCAATGGAGATAATTTTTCATACTGGAAAAAAAGAATGGATGTCTATCTGAAGAAAGATATTGACCAGTGGTTCTCAATCCGATGAGAATACAAGGTACCAATCGATGATGCGACAAAAGTACCCCTTGACCCGGAGAAATAGAATCCAGAAGACAAGAAGAAGGCCTAAGTTGATTCAAAGACACTGAATACTCTTTAATGTGGATTAACCGAGAAAGAACTCAATCGGGTCAGACCTTTCAAGAATGCAAAGGAGCTCTGGAACAAGCTGATCGAACTGCATAAAGGGACAAGCAATGTCAATGTAACAAAACGCGACTTATTGTTAAATAGTTTATTTAATATTAAAATGCAGGACAGAGAGACAACAACTCAAATATATGTGAGGATCAAAGACATCCTGAATAGACTTCATCTGATCGGTCATCAATTGGAAAATAGGGATGTCATAAGGTATGTATTAAACTCATTTCCTAGAAATGCACTATGGACATCTATAGTAGATGCCTATAAAGTTTCAAAGAATTTAAATAAATAAAAATCAGATGAGTTATTATGTGAACTTGAACTCCATGAATAGACTAACTCAAAGTAAGTCAAGAAAGGTGTGGTTTTTCTTGAAGGTTCGTTAAAGAAGATGAAAACAAGAACCCGATCCAAGGCTGAGCCAGAAGATGAATCTGCTTAGAATCATACGAAGAAGAGCAACTAGTGAACATTATCAGAAAAATGTTCACTAGAAGAAAGAACAACTTTACAAAGGACCTACAAAAAGTGATCAAATCAACATCCAATGATGCAAACACAAAAGTAACATGCTTCAGATGCAACAAAAAGGGTCATTTCTAGCATGAATGTCCAAATCAAAAGGAAGGCAAATCCAAGAAGATTAGGAAGAAGAAGATTCTTCAAGCCACCTGGAGTGAATCTTCCTTGGAAGAGTCTGAAGAAGAAGATCAGAAGCAAGTTAGCAACCTTGCACTGATGGCAATCAGACCCAAGTTAGAAAGAAACTCAAATCAAGAAGTTGAGTCTGAATATGAGTCAAGCTACGAGTCTGTACTCGTTTATGAAGGTTCTAATAAGGTAATATCTATTTTAAATGATAAATTTTTAAAAATAATTACATGTTTAAACAAAAAATTATCAGAATATGAAAACCAAGTTAAATTGCTCCTTAAGGAAAATCAAGACCTTAAGGAACAACTTAATCAAAACTTAGCCAAACAAATTCAAAATGCAAACCCAAATCAAGTTGCAAAACTTGAAGAGGAAAATTCTATTTTGAAATGTGAAGTTAAAAATTTAAAGAACTTTTAGAAACCTTCACCACCAGATTCAAGAATTTAGATTTAATATTTGGATTCCAAAGAACTGTATATAACAAATCTGGGCTCTGATATAAATTTAGCTCAACAAATAAATTATTTATTTCACTAATTAGTCAAAATAAAAAATAAACCAAAGCATGAGTTCTGAAAGCTAATCTAACAAAGCAAGTAGGACAAAATAAATATTTTATATCTAAAAATGAAATTTATTATATTAAAACAAGACATAGAATATATCAGGGGGAGACACTAAATTAATTGGCATCTCCAAAATACAGCATATTTGTTTGGGTAATTAGGACTAGACTAAAAAAATAATTTGATTATTGTCTAACAATATCAGGGTGGGGTGAGATGATAGTACGTTAGGAAAACTTATTCTAGGAAGTCAAGTAGGGTAAAGTGTACCCTACTTGGTCTACTTAGCTGAGTGGAACTAACTGAAGTTACCTCGCCCAATCCTAAACTAGTTAGACCAAGGTTTATCAATAGGAAGATTAAATGTCCAATTTCTTAAAAGGACTTTGTCTAGAAGTGGTTGTTATTCCGATACCCAAAAACGCTCTTGTACCTCACCATAGTTTGGAAGGTAATTTTTAAAATATGCATTTAATTAACTGACCATTAAACTTGAATCTAACACAAGGTCAAACTATCTTCAAAATTTAACTAACCTATCTTACAAAATTACAGAAATACCTTGGTTGAATAATTAGATTGAATGAGATGATTAAGAAAATTAAAATTAAATTAAATTTAAATTAAACTAAAATTAAATTAAATTAAAATTAAAATTAACATTAAAATTAACATTAAATTAAAATCAAAATTAAATTAAAATTAAATTAATATTAATATTAAATTAAAATTAACATTAAATTAAAATAAAAATAACTAAAATTAAATTAAAAATAAAAATAAATTTAAATTAAATTAAATTTAAATTTAAATGTAAATGTAAATTAAAATTTACAATAAACTTAACCTTAATTTTAAAACATAATTAAACCTAACATAAGCCTAATCATGTTATCAAAATTAATAACGATAATAACAACTCCTAATTTTTGTAAAAATCCAAGTAGATATTGAATATATAATAGTTGTTTCAGACATATGACTGAGGATCATACAAAATTCACCGAACTAAAACATAACGAACTATTCTCTTTGGAAACAATGACAAACTTAAGTTAATTGGAATAGATAATATTGAACTTGAATATGATTTTGTTATTCGAAAAGTATTAGTTGTCAACAATTTTAAGTTCAATTTATTTAGCATTAGTCAACTGTGTGATTCTGGATATAAGGTTAAGTTTTTATCCTTTGAATGTTTGATTAAGCATACAGACAATCCTAACATAAGACTTAAAGGATTTAGAAAGGATAATATCTATGTAATTAACCTAACTAGCTCATTACTTAAGTGTTACTTTGACACAAAAAGAAGAAACCTGACTATTGCATAGAAGACTGTCCCACATTCACTTTAGAAATCTCACTAAACTAAATGGCCTAGTTAGAGGATTACCAAAATTACCTAACTTAGACTTAATAATTTGTAATACTTGTCAACAAAGAAAGCATACTAAATCAACACACAAACCAACTAATCAAAGTCAAACCAATTTAATACTTGAATTATTACACTTAGACTTATTTGACTCACATGGAGTTAAATCAATTAATGAAAGCTTATATTATTTGGTAATGATTATGATTATTCAAGATTCATCTGGGTACAATTCTTAAGAAATAAAGATGAAATATTTAAATTTTTTAGTAATTTTTTAAACAAACAGAAAATGAAAAGACCTAAAAATTAAAAGAAATAGGAGTGATAATGGTGGTGAATTTAGAAATTATAGATTTAACAAATTCTGCTTAGAAAATGAGTATCACCATGAATTTTTATGTCCTAAAATACCTCAACAAAATGATATAGTGGAAAGAAAAAAATAGATCTCAACAAGAAGCCACTACGATAATGCTTAATGAATATCAATTACCCAAATATTTTTGGGTAGAAGTTGTTAGTACAACCTACTATATACAAAACAAAACAACTATAAATCAAAAACATAATAAAATCTAATTTGAAATTCACTATAATAAAATACCTAATATTAAATATTTTAAAATAATTGGGTGTTTAGTTTATATATTAAACACAAAAGAACACTTAAGAAAGTTTACTTGAAAAGTTAAAAATAAAATTTTTGTAGGATACTCACTAAATAATAGAGGCTACAGAGTATATAATAAAAGTACACTAAGAATTGAAGAAATAAAAAATATAAAATTTGATGAAAAATCTAACTCTAGGGAACCTAACTTAAATCAAATTCAATATCAACCAATTGATTTTGTTAGGGCTAGCACTAATCAAGGTGGAGTTAGTGAAAATCTAAACCAAATAGAAAAATAAGAAGATGAACAAAATCAACCATAAGAAAATAAACAAGAACAAACTGACTTAAGAACAATAAGAGTTAGTTCAGACCATCTACTTGACCAAATACTAGGTGACCTAGACCTAAGGGTTCAAACTAGATTAGTCTTTAAAAATCTCATTCAAATAGCATTAATTTTTAAAATTAAACCCAAAATAGTTGAAGAGTCTCTAATTGATCTAGATTGGATTATTGTCATGCAAGAAGAATTGACTTAATTTGAAAGAAATAATGTCTGGGATTTAGTACGTTTACCCAAAAATAAAAAATTCATTGAAACAAAATAGGTTTTTAGAAACAAACTAAATGAAAAAGGTGAAACTGTAAGAAATAAAGAAAGATTAGTAGCTAAAGGTTTCAGTCAAGTACAGGGACTTGACTGCAATGAAACATATGCCCTAGTAGCTATACTTGAATATATTAGAATACTACTAAGTTATGCAACTTAAAAAGAATTCAAACTTTATCAAATGGATGTCAAATCCACTTTTTTGAACAGACTAATCAAGAAAGAAGTGTATGTGGGTCAACCACCTGGATTTGAAAATATATATCACCCTGACCATGTATTCATATTAAATAAAGCCTTATATGGTCTAAAACAAACACCTAGGGTCTAGTACGAAAGATTATCTACATATTTAATTAATAAAGTATTCAATCAAAGATGAGTTGACTCCACCTTTTTTGTAAAAAACCTTGACTCAAATATTTTTATAACCCAAATATATGTAGATGATATAGTTTTCAGATTAACAAATTTAAAACTTTTATGAGAATGTATAACATTAATGGAATAAGAATTTGAAATGAGTCTAGTAGGTGAATTAATATTTTTCTTAGGTTTACAAATTAAAAAAACTAAAAAGGGTACTTATATATATCAACAAAAATATATAAAAGAATTACTTAAAAGATTTGGAATGAAAAATACTAAGAAAATAAAAACATAATGGCAACTAACATAACATTAGATAGTGATCCAAATGGAAAATCAGTTGATCTTAAATATTATAAAAGTGTCATAGGTAGTCTCTTATATCTAATTGCAAGCTGACCTGATATTTTATTTGCAGTTAGCATGTGTGCAAGATACCAAACTTTTGTTAAAGAGTCTCACTTAACTAATGTTAAAAGAATTTTTAGATACTTAAAAGGTACAATTAATGTGGGAATGCGGTACCATAAAACTGTTGGTGCAGGAAGCATCAAACGATCAAACCTAGATTTTGATTATGTCAAGAGGTCCAAAGTTAAGTTGTCTTGTGATCTAACAAGGTTGATTGAGCTTGCAGGAAAGTCCTAAGTTGACTTAGGCAAAAGTCCTAATGGATTTTAGGCAGGTGAAAAATCCTAGGGGGAGGTAACCCTAGGTCCTAGGGGGTGGTAATCCTAGGTTATGGAAAGTTCTAGCTGCGGTTAGGCAGGTGGAAAACCTTAAGGGAGGTAACTCTAAGTCCTAGGGGGTGGTAACCCTAGGCAAAAAGTCTTGACGGGTCAAGCGCTTCGGGTAAAATCCTAAAGTCAAGGATTCTAGGTGAAAACCCTAGCGGTCACAAACCAAGTGAAAGATTGGATGGGTCATGGAGCAGACGTCCAGTATGAAGACCTAAAGTCTCAGGTGTCGAGCAAAAGTTCAGTCGGTCTGGAGGACCGGTCTGGCAACAGGTAATTTCTCCTGAGAGGAGTAGGTGAGGACACGTTCCCCGTTGAGGGAACAATAAGCGTCGGTTCGACCTAGGGTTTCTGGAGAAAATATGAAAGTCAAAATCGGACAGTTCGGTGACTTTCAAATACTTATAGTATTCATATTTTATTATGCTAACTTTATTTTGCAGGATATATTTTTTTAGAAAAAATAATTTTCTAAGAAAATACTTTCTATTTTCAAAGATTGAAATAAACTTGAAAACTCTTGAAAACTTCAATGTTGTCTTCTAGTTTGTGTTTAACTTTTCAATGATGATTACTATCAAAAGATAGTCCTTTACCATGGTTTTCCAAAGTATATTTAAAATAATTTTCAAAACTAATTTCCAACCATGTTATTTGGGCTCAATGTACATGACTTGTACATTAGTATTCCCAATGATTGGATAACACATAACTATGTGTTTTGATAAAAATAAAACTCAAATAGATGCACTAAATCAACATCTTAAGTTTTGTTCATTATCCTAACATCTCATTTGTATCTAATGTGTACTAAAACATATACAAGGAATGCTATGATGTCACTTGTTGATAGAATCCTTTATCATTTGTTGATAAATGTCATTATCCTTAATTACAAGGAATTAAAAATAATGCATGATGATTTATGACATACATCAAAAGGAATAATTTTCAAAAGAAAGCATACTATTGCTACATAATGTATGTATGACATGACATGGTATTTTTATAGTTTTTCATAATGAGCATGAATGCAAAATATGATTTCATGGCATATGATGGGCAAACAATCATGGTAATTTAGCAAAATACATATACCTAGATTATCTATCTAAGTATCCCTAAATCTTTGCTAACTTAAACTTAATCCTAGATTACCTTTATTTTCCTAAGAAAATGTCAAATTCCCAACTTGACATTTCTTTTGCTTTTCCTTATTCGTGTCAATTTAAATTAAATCCAATTCCTCAAAGTTTGGCACATTTTACTCTTCTAAAGAGTAATCAATATTCATTTCATTTTCAAGGAGTACAACTACCTTGAAAATGCTCTCCAAATGTCAACTTTATGAAGGTTGGGTTAACTACCCTTCTAATTAGAGTTGACACTCCCTAACCCATTTAGGGTGTAGAGAATATACTTTTAGGAATCCAAAAATCTATTGATGCTCCTTGAGTGTTCTATGTACTCACTAAGGATAATTTCCCTAAATACCTTCCTAATGACCTTCCTAGGCTTCTTAGAAGCCTTGGTGATACTTGACTCATCTAGGTCAACTCTAGGGATAGCTTCCCTTGTGACTTTTTTAGTGACTTTCTTAGGCTTCTTAGATGCCTTAGTCACGTTGGTCTTGGCAAAAATACTTCTAGGGATGACTTCCCTTGTATCTTTAACTTGACCCCTACACCTAGAGTTGGTTCCATAGCTATATGAAACCCTATGATAAGAGGTCACATCCTTCTTAGCCTTAGGTTTGTATCCTTAAAGATATTTTCTATTCTTTTTAGGATCTTTTCCAATTTATCAAACCTTGACCTCAAGGCTTGGTTTTCCATCCTTAAATTCTTAGTTTTTGATTTTTCATTAGGTCCTTGAGAATTTCTATTTCTAGGCTTATATCTAACATCCATAGAATTTTTGCCTAAATTATTATCTACCTTCCTAACCTTAGGTGAGGTAGTCTTAACATGAAGAGCTACATATTTTTCTTTGATCTTATTATGCCTTCTATTTTCATAATAAATAGCATTGAAATGATATAAATTTTTTCTAGCATTCTTTTTATCATGGGTCAAAGGAATTGACTCAATAAATGATATCTTGAGTTTTCCCTTTGAAGCATCCCCTTGACTTGAGCTTCCTCCTTTGACTTTGGCCAAATTCTTCCCCTTTGGACATTGACTCCGGTAATATCCATTTTGTTTACACAAAAAATATACAATGTGCTCCTTGCCATTGCGTACCATGGGGTCAACTTCCTTGGGATTATTATCCTTGCCTTTTGATGCCATTTGACCTTTCTTCTTGATCAACTTAGGGCACTTTCTTTAATAATGCGCTTTTCCCCTACACTCAAAGTAAATAATATGATTTTTATTATTGCTAGTTGAAATTTCTATATCTTTGCTTGTAGGAGTGGCACATGATCCTCCATTTGATTTTTCTTGACTTGTGGAGATGGTGTCATCTTCCTCTCTAATACGGGTTATAGTTAGTAGGTAGGAAGAATGACGGGATGGTTAGAGTTGGAGTAGAAGGACAGCTGAAGATGATATTAAGAAGTATATGATCGGCTGAGCGAGGGCTGATCGAACGAAGGGTTACATGCGTATGCCCAGACATATATGAGTCTGGTCGGGCTTCAGGGCATTTAACCCTATTTGGTCAGTAGTATGTGATAGACCAGGTGAGGGCTGATAGAATGAAGGGTTCCATGTGTATGCCCCGACGGATATGAATACGGTCGGGTTTTAGGGCATTTAGCCTTTTTTGGTCAGTAGTATGTGATCGGTTGAGAGAGAACTGATCGCGAGGACTGATCAAATGAAGGGTTTCATGCGTATACCGGACGGATATGAATCTGGTTGGGCCTAAAGGGCATTCAATTTTATTCAGTGTTACATGGAGGGACAGAGGAGGATTGACCGAATATGGGACATTAGGCCTAATGCATTAACTCGGTCAACAACGGTTGATTAGGTTGGAAGAAGCTTAACCTAATCAAGAGTCTAAAATATCATTGGCAAGATAATTGAATATGATTATTCTTTATGTATATGTTCAGGTAGGTGAAGATTGACCGAGATACTTTAAGAAAGGTATTCTGTATACACGATCGGTCGGAATTACGATCGGTCGGATGTTTCATAAGAGGTATTCTCTATAGATGGCCGGCCGAGAAATTTCATAAAGGGTATTCTCAATGCATGACCGACCAAGAAACTTTATAAAGGGTTTTCTCTATGTATGACTAGTTAGGATATGCTCTAAAGGGTATTCTCAGCACATGGCTAGCCGAGATTTAATATGTGATCAACATAATTAGAACTCTTAAACTTCTGTGAACCTTATATAAAAAGATACAACAAGTAAATAATTTTCTACTTGTCATACTTCCTGGAGCTACCAGATTGCTCTGCCCATCCCAAGTATGGGTGTGTGGTAGAATAACAGCCTGAACAAAGAGGAGATGTTTGTCTTGTCCTCTTATGCTTATGTGATTCACCCTCATAGATTTGTAGCGAAGAAGCTAGTTCTGATCTAACTCGATCTAATTCAGCTTGCAAAATATTTACCTTAGCTCTTGTTGATCCAAGTCTTGTTGTTGTTGCGATATCAATAAACCATCTACATGAACTTTCTTGGTCAAAATGGTTACTTCTGAAGCATGTTGAGCTCTCAGATCATCTAGTTCTTCAGTCTTCTGCTTTAAATCCAAATAGGCTTTGTTCTCCAAAGCCACTTCAGGCTGAACTTGAGATTGTGCCGCTAATAGACATACTTCCAATTCTATTTGGGGTGAGTGATGGAAATCAAGGTTCATATAGCCTCCGCCAAAGACTTTTCTTTCTCGAATAGTATTTGATCCCAAGAAGGAAGATTTGAATCAATTACTCTCAATAATAATCTTTGAAAGAAGAGGAAGCAAGAAAGAATAGAAGATTGGTGTTGCAGAAATTAGGATCACACCTCTATTTAACTTGGCCATAAGATATATGATGTGGGTATCACGGGATCACTGTATTAGATATGAAATGTTCAGAGGAGTCAATATTTATCAAAAGGACAAAAGTAACTTAGGTCTAGTTAGTCGGCTACACCTCCTTCGACTAGACTTAAAGGGGAGGCTAGTGATACAGTTTATAGTTAGTAGGTAGGAAGAATGATAGGATGGTCAGAGTCAGAGTAGAAGGACAGCTGAAGATGATATAAAGAAGTATGTGATCGGCTGAGCGAGGGCTGATCGAATGAAGGGTTACATGTGTATGCTCGGACATATATGAGTTTGGCCGGGCTTTAGGGCATTTAACCGTATTTGGTCAGTAGTATGTGATAGGCCGAGTGAGGGTTGATCGAACAAAGGGTTCCATGCATATGCCCGGACATATATATATGAATTCGGTCGGGCTTCAGGGCATTTAGCCTTATTTGGTCAGTAGTATGTGATCGGCCGAGCGAGGACTGATCGCAAGGATTGATCGTGAGGACTGATCAAATGAAGGGATTCATGTGTATTCCTAGACGGATATGAATTTGGTCGGGCCTAAAGGACATTCAGTCTTATTCAGTGTTACATGGCGAGACGGAGGAGGATTGACTGAATATGGGACATTAAGCCTAATGCATTAACTCGGTCAACAAAGGTTGATTAGGTTAGAAGAAGCTTAACGTGATCAGGAGTCTAAAATATCATTGGCAAGATAATTGAATATTATTATTCTTTATGTATATTCTCAGGTAGGTGAAGATCGGTCGAGATACTTTAAGAAAGGTATTCTGTATACACGATCGGTAAGAATTACAATCGGTCAGATGTTCCATAATGTTGGTGCAATCGACCTCTAGGGTTTCGATGTTTGATAATATACCTAAGTTTGGTTAATTTGACTAAGGGTTGATCCAAACAAGACTTGATATTTGGAAGAGAGAAGTCTAATCAGGACTAGATGACTAGCAAAGGTAAGTCCTACCCAAAGGATAGGAAGGTGAGAAGTCTACTGAGTGACTAGTCCTAACTGGAGGTTAGGCAAGGTGGAAGTCCTGGTGAGTGAAGCCGGGCCCTAGTGAGTGAAGCTAGGTGGTGGAAGTCGTGGTGAGTGAAGTCAGGCCCTAGTGAGTGAAGCTAGGTGGTGGAAGTCTTAGTGAGTGAAACCGGACCCTAGTGAGTGAAACTAGGTGGTGGAAGTCTTGGTGAGTGAAACCGGGCCCTAGTGAATGAAGTTAGGTAGTGGAAGTCCTAGTGAGTGAAGTCGGGCCCTAGTGAGTGAAGCTAAGTAGTGGAAGTCCCGGTGAGTGAAGTTGGACCCTAGTGAGTAAAGCTAGGTGGTGAAAGTCTTAGTGAGTGAAGCCAGACAGTGGAAGTCCCAGTGAGTGAAGATAGACAACCCTAGGGGAGGTAATCCTAGGTTATATGTGACCGACTGGTTTCTGGTTGACCACGCGCGGTCGACCGGACTAGCAAATATTGAATTTTGTTAACACTATCTTACTTTACTATTTTATCTATTGTGCTAACTCAGTGTTGTAGGAAAGTCCAGCTAGGTCGACGGGCCGACCGAATAGCTGACACGGAGTCTAGACTGGTCGACGGACGGACCGGATGTCTGACAAAAGGTAAGTCACTCGAGGAGAGTGATTGTGAGGACGCGTCCCAGTTGAGGGATAGTAGACGTCGGTCCAATTTAGGTCCATTTAGGATCTCTAAACTGAGATCTTGACTAGTTCCTGATCTTAGGAGAACAAGAACTAATTACTCTATTTATTATATTTGTGCTAACACTTATCTTGTAGGGTATTTGGACTAACTCATTTGCTGCAGGGCAAGAAAACAAGCAAAACTGCCTTCGGATGAACAGTACCAGAGGGCGCCTTCCATGGCTATGGAAGGCGCCCTCTGCAGGATGATTTTTGGAATTGATCGCAGATAAGTGTCGATTTTCTCGAGATAGAATTTGCCTTATTGGAGGTGTCTTCCATGCTTATGAGAGGTGCCCTCCAAGCCCTTTATAAAGCAATCTCGAGTAGACACTTACACAACAAGTACATACAAGCTACTGCGCGCACATTTGAGCCTTCGACTGCTCTTAGTTCTTACTGCATCTTTACTGTGAAGTGCTGAGCCCGACGACTGTTCCGAAGAGTTTCAATCGCACCCGGTAGACAAATATCAACACAAAATGCCTCATTTCGATTCCTAAAAAGTGTTGGTAAAATCTTGTTATTATAATTAATTACTATAAAAGGACAAGTGCAGTGTGTTGCACTTAACCTAACTTTTCTTATACTCGATTCTCTCTTCTAGGGGTACCATAAGAGATTTTTAGTGGATTGCCTATCGATAGGTCCGCGGGACCTGGACCTTGGAGTAGGAGTCGCCGAAGACTCCAAACCAAGTAAAAACCGCTTGTGTTCTTCTCGTGTTTCTTATCTTTTATTCTTAATTTTCTCTGCGTACTTGTGTTTTCAAAAATCGAAAAAGAAGCATTTTGAAAATCATGTGATTCACCCCCCTCTCACGTGCATCACGATCCAACACATAAGAGGTATTCTCTATATATGACCGACCGGGAAACTTCATAAAGGGTATTCTCTATGCATGACCAATTGGGATATGCTCTAAAGGGTATTTTTAGCACATGGCTGGCTGAGATTTAATATATGACCGGCCGGGATACTTCTTGAAGGGTATTCTCAATATATTACCGTCAGGGATACTTTATAAAGAGTGTTCTCTATATATGACCAGCCGGGAAACTTCATAAAGGGTATTCTTTATATATGACCGGTCAGGGTATTCTCAATGCATGACCGGTCGAGAAACTTCATAAAGGGTATTCTCTATACATAACCAGTCGGGATATACTCTAAAGGGTATTCTCAGCACATGGCTAGCCAAGATTCTTCATAAAAGATGTTCTTAATATGTGACCGGCCGGGATACTTCTTGAAGGGTATTCTCAATATATTATTGGCTGGGATACACTTCACAGAAAGTATCTTTAATTTGTGTAGCAGATAAATAGCTGATATTATTAAGCCAACTTTGCAAGTTTGCTAGAAAATATTCCTTTAAAGTCTCTTTATTAAGAAGTTATAGAGACACATTATGAAGAGTGCTTCATGAGAAACTTATCTCATAAATGAAAAAAAGGTACTTCTGGGGTAAAAAAAAGATTCCTCGAAGAATTATGACATGAAGTCGAGGTTGTATTTTTCTCATCTCCTAACAAGCTCTAACAAATCAGGAACCACCTCATGACTACGGAGGTTAAGTGAGGTGGTATAAAAAAAGGAATCCTCTCCATTGGCAAGGTACGCAAGCATCATTTATTACATTGAAACCCTACTTCTATTACTATTTTTTCCATCAGTAAGAAAGGGAACTAACTTGAATGTCGAAGGGCCTACCAGGGATTCTCACCCCCGGTCTTAGGTCACTAATGCTTTGTTGGTTCGTTTGAGTGTACACAGGATTATTGAGGGATTTTTCCATATCTTCGACGAGACACCATCCTTCAATCGAGGATCTCCTAACATCAGTGATCATCTAGGGGTTTTGGAAGATCCAAATTGGCACATCATCCTTCCGTGGGATACCTGCCAACGCTAGTGTACCATCTCTTAGCTTTTAGACAGGAACACTCTCTATTTGACCCGGAGGTTGAAGTTTCTTCTTGCTCCAGTGTCAATGAATGATGCTCCTCCTCAACCCTAGAAGTGGAGGCCTCTTTATCTTCATCCTTTTGCACATGAAACAAATCGTATGCTCCCTCTTTGCCTTTTTCGTTGCAATTCATTGAGGATGAAACTTCTTGATCTTCTTCTTCTGATGTTGAGCATCTCTCAACTTCAGACTCTTCTTCTTTTTAATCTAATGAGTTGTCCTCTTTGGATTTATCTTGATTTGGTGTAGTGGAGGGTTCTTCATGAATCTTTGCCAATTTGCTCCAAAGCTCCTTAGCATCCTTGAATTCTCCAATTTTGCTCAAGATGTTGCTAGACAATAAATTGATCAATAGGTTGGTCACTTTATCATTGGTCTCACATTTTTGATTTGCTCTTGACTCCATTTACTCTTCTTGATGATTTTGTCTTTTAAATCCTTTGGAGCTTTAAAGCCTTCCATGAGAGAAAACCATTGCTCTATCTCCATCATAAGAAAATTTTTGATCCTTGATTTCTAAGAATGAAGCTCGTTGATGTGAATGGTGGAGGCATCCTTGTGTCATATCTGAGTCCATCTCGAAAATTCATTTGAAGTTGAGCTTTTGAAAACTTTGACTTGATGAAATTGATGCTTCAACTTCTTTTTCCTCTAGCTTGTTGCCCTTCTGGTGATGAGTCCAGTGAAAAGTAGTCTCGCTCTGATACCACTTATTGGGTCACTTCAGAGCTAGAGGGGGGGTGGTGAATAGCTCGTCGCACTCATTCACTTGCTTCGTAGATGATGATGTGCAGCGAAATAAAATCGAAGCCAAGCTCTCCAATGCTAACACGTAGATTTACTTGGTATCCACCTCAAGAAGAGGTGACTAATCCAAGGATCCGCACATACGAGCACTCTCCACTAAGAAAGAAAACTCCTTCTCGGATACAACCGGAGGTAGAGAAACCTCGTACAAGACTCTCACAGCAAGATATAATACACGCAAGAAGTTAACAAATAATACAAATAAAACCTTCTTCTTGCTTGATCTAGTTGATGTAGATTGCCACTTGAACCTTAGAAGTGCGGCAGCACTTGTCCCCCAATAGCCTTCAAGAATTAGCGTGAAGAGATGTGAGCTCGGTGAAGAGTATCGAGAGAAGTCTACTGAGAAGAAAGCTCGCTAACAGTTTTATACTCTACGCTCCTAGGGCTCCCAATCAATTAGGCCTGCTCCTAATCGATTACCATATCAGATCAGCGCAATCCCAGCCATCTAAAGCTCGGTACCTATGCAACCGTCATATCCTAATTGATCGGTTGATCGATTGGGGAGGCTTGAATCTATCGACCGATTGATTCAAAGCACCTCTGTGCTCTTCCTCACAACCTCGCGAGAAATCCAACCCCAATCGATCGGCTGATTGATTAATGTTGCTCAATCGATTGGGAACCTTTTTGTGCTCCCGAGAAGGTCCCCCAATCGATTGGCTGATCAATTGGCTTACCTTCTCTCACATCACACCCCCAATCGATCAACTGATCAATTGGTCTCTGGTTCAATCGATCACCTGATCGATTGACCAACCCCTAACTTTCCTAACTCAATTCTAAAGTCCCCAAATCCAACATCTAGTTAACCTTGACATGTTGGGACTTCTCATTGCCTAGCATCCGGTCAAACTTGACTTGCTGGGACTTCTTCACCAAGTGTCCGATCAATCCCTTGACCCACTTAGACTTTTCTCCTTGTGCTAAGTATCCGATCAATCTTTTGACCTACTTGGACTTCTAATCACCAAATGTCTGGTCATCCTTGACCCACCTGAATTTTCATTGTTTGGCTTCACTCACCAAAACTTTCTTACTGTCTAGGTTCACTCACTAGGTCTTTCACATCACTTGGCTTCGCTCACCAGGATTTTCAACTGTCTGGCTTCACTCACCAGAGCTTTCACCTAGCTTCACTTACTAGAGTTTTTAATTATTTGGCTTCACTCATCAGGACTTTCAACACCAAGTATCTGGTCAACACTAACCCACTTAGATTTTCCTCTTCTGCCAACCTCCCCATTAGACTTATCCTTGCTTAACCTCTAGTTAGGACTTTCCTAGTCAAGTACCCGGTTAACCTTAACCTACTTGACTCAATCAAGTATCTAGTCAACCTTGACCTACTTGACTCAGTTAAGTATCTGGTCAATCTTGACCTACTTGACTCTTCTTCTTGTCAACTTGGTCAAAAATTGACTAGAGGAAAATTGTTCAAACAATCTCTCCAAACGGATGATTGCACCTGAAATCTTCATAGATTGTCAAATATCGAAATCCAAACATCAAGACTCAAGCTTAAACAAACTCAGGCTTAGTCATCCTAGTCAACCTTGACCCAAGAGATATTGCACCAACATTGATTATGTAGGATACTAGATAATTGACATCTAAAAACTCATCGCTTTAGGGGAGAAAAATTGGTAGAATATTATTGCTCAAAAACTAACTCAAAACAATTAAATAGGTGTTTAAATAGTTTTAGAACCTTAACCCTAACTTTGAAAAAGATGAAAAAAACATAAATTATAAAATAGTTTAAAGATAATAAAAAAAGATAAAATCATTCGAGTTTCTGAAAAGACTTTAAATGATTATTTTAGGTGTGAAATTGGGCATTTACAAATTTCATTCAGTAGTTAACTATAGATCTAAACAAACTTTGAGTTGATATATTATAGGTTTTGTAGTTCAATTCAAGTCAAAAGTTATGGTTTCTCAAAGATTCTATAGATTCTATTCTGATCCTACTGATCTTGCTACGATTCCACTAATTCCACCAATCATACTCTGATTCTACTATAAAAAATATCTTGCATGATCTATGATCGATTCATTGTTCTAGATCGTAGAATCGTATGATTATACGATCCAAGATCATGATTTTACAAATATAGCTTGCTATAACTATGATTCTCCTCATCTCAAAGTGGCAAAAACTCATTGTTTGTTCTATCATAATTTTCTTTAGCGATAAAATTCTCTAGTTTTGTGACTTTCAAAATCATTTTGCAATGCTTGGATCCTCAACATAACTTCCTCTTCACCTTCTTAATACTATAGTCTAATAAGCCTCTTTCCTCCTTCATCGTTCTCCATCATCTTCACTTAGACATTTTGTCATGCTAAATACCTCCAACACATTGTCTATGACAAGAGTCATCTTCTGTTAGACATCTTGTCATGCTAAATACCTCCTGATCCCGTCCGGAGGCTGAGTCGGACGGAGGCTGGTCGAGGTGTCCCGATGGTTGACGGAAGGTTGTAGAAGATGATTCGGCTCCCACGGGTGGCTGACGCTGCTGCAGGACCCTGCACACACTCAGACAATCTCCCCCTTCACGTTAGAGACCGAAACCCAGGGAAAAAGTCCCCGGATCAGGCCCTCCGACGCTCAAGTCAGGTTCTTTTTCCCCAGAAAGAACAGAGAGAAGAAGAAGGAAAACAGTTGTGGAAAAAAAAATGTGACCAGAGAGTGTGTGCGCGTACCTGCATACGAGGGATTTCTCGCCTTTTATGCCTCCCCTTTTTGGAACCTGCCATCCTGTCAGAAAACGTTAGACGCTGGGCTTTGTCGCCTCGTTCCGGACACCTGTCGTGCTGCTATTTGTCGTGCAAGCATCTTTCTGTTTAGGAACCTCCGCCTTCGCACATAGGTATTGTCTTGTAGTGGGAGACAGCTGGTAGGCTACTACTGGTTAGGAGGGCATCTTTTCGTTTTAGGAACCTCCGCTTTTGCCCGCATTGTTGATATGTAATGACTCTCCTTGATGGACCGTTGAGATTCTCCACACCCGTGCTACTTAGCTCTTCCGAACCATTGTGTCCTGCACCGGCCTGCACCCATGGTTCACATTTCCGGGCCTCCAACTCGCAGACCTGCAGCCCTAGCTGTCTAGACACAGCTACGCTGATCTTCAACCTGCATCCTGCGCTTTGTCTTTCCTGGCCCTCAACCGCGGGTCTGTAGTTCGAGTTGCCTCTGCTTAGCTCTGCCGATCCTGACTTGCATCCTGCGCTTTGTACTTCCCGGCCCTGAACCGCAGGTCTGTAGCTCGGGTTGCTTCTGATCAGCTCTACCGCTTCCGACCCATTGGCCTATACTTCCAGTTCTTTGAATCACAGGCCTGTAGCTCGGACTCCCTCTGGACAGCCCTGCCGATGCCAACCCGTGACGTGTGCCTCCAGTCCTCTGAATCACAGGCCTGTAGCTCGGACTTCCTCTGGACAACCCTGCCGATGCCGACCCGTGACTTGTGTTCCGCCTGACGTCTTCCCTCGTCTTCCGACTACTTTGCCCCCTTGATCGACCAGCCTGCCTGACCTCTGACTATCACACCTGCTTGCCTTTAACCGCCCCGTCAGCCTGTCCATTGACTGCCGCATCACCTTGACTATTGACCACCACGTCCTCTTGACTTTTGACCGCCATATGGCCTTGACTTTTCTAACCCTTTCCTCATGGGCCCCTCCATTACCAACCGTATCACAAGTCTCCCTCACAAGTCTAGTCGAAGGAGGACGACAGTCTGACTGACTAGACCTTCGCACCTCTCTACGACCTCAGCATATCTCTGAGACCTCAACATATCTCCGTGCTTCTGCCTCAGCACATCTCTGTGGCCTCAGCATATCTCTGCGCGCTCTGCTTCCTGCGTCACGCACCAACTTTTGTGTCGCGTCGCCTGGGCTTTCACATCAACCTTTGTGTCGTGTCGCCTGGGATACCATGCCTCCTTAATTGCATCGGCAGTCGCCTGGGGCGCCGTCCCCACGCACTTGCTTTGACTCGGGCACCCACCTTCTTTATAAAGAGCCTCACGGTCACTCTTTTACCCTATCCATCTCCATTCTGGCTCTCCTACTTGCTTTCTTTCTCCCCTTAATATGCATTCTCCTTCCTCTGACGAAGTTGATCAACCGCCCTCCCAAATGCAGCTAAATCAGCTCACCTCGCTACTTGTCGCGAGAGAACGTGATTTGGAGCGCGTGTCCCAGGCTCGGGATCGCCAGAAGGCTGCCCTGCGTTCCATGGAAGATCAGTACCGTCTGGCGAAGCACTGCGTGCATGCGGAAAAGGCGAGGAAAGAGGAATGTCAGGCTAGACTGCAGCGCCAATTTAGCCTCCAAGAACGCTTGACTCAAGAGCATGAGGCGGAGTTATCCCTTCTTCGCACGTGCCTTGATGTCAAGCAAGACACGATCGCCCAGCAACAGGCGGTCATCGACTCCTTACGTGCAGAGCTGGCATGGGCTTAGAACGCCCCTGAGTCTCCCGAAGGGTCTTCACGTGGAAGTGCTCATTCTCCATGGTCAATCCCTTCCACGAGTTAAAGCTGGTATGGGGGATAGTTGTCTCAGTGGCTCCTTTACCATACGGCGTTCCTGCTTGTGGCCTTGGCTGTATCGCCTTCTTATTGGACTGTGCTGCAGTGCTTGTACATCTGTCTCCTTTCGACATGGTCTTTTCTACTCAATTTTCATCTACCAAGTATTTTTTAGAAACAGGCCCGTATGTCGGAGCCAAGAATCGTTTCATGATTCCTTTTCATGTATGAACTTTGGATAATAAAACTGAAATGGTGCTTGAGACTTAAAACTGTAATGAACGCGCAAAACCTGATTTCGTAGTTAATACTGACGCTCTAGGAGTAGGGTAGATGACTTTCCGCATCCTTTGCCCTGCGTATTTGCTGCATATTTGAAATTTGCGTAAAGTAAAGCCAGATGTAGCTGACCTGATTATGGAAAACGCTCCGCTCAAAGTGAGGCACATCCCTCAGAAAGGTAGTCAGGCATAGGCACCGAGCTCGCTTATGATTTTCGCAGAGGAGTTGATTTTTGATCCCCGCGTGGGGGCCGACCTGAAAGGTCGTTGGGCGTGAGGACAGAGCTCACTTTCGATTCTCGCATGGGAGCCGACCTGAAAGGTCGTTGGGCGTGAGAGCAGAGCTCACTTATAACTCGCACTGAGGCGAGAGTCTGGGACTACCGACCTGGAAGGTCGTTGGGCGTGAGCACAGGGCTCACTTTCGATTCTCGCATGGGAGCCGACCTGAAAGGTCGTTGGGCGTGAGAGCAGAGCTCACTTATAACTCGCGCTGAGGCGAGAGTCTGGGGCTACCGACCTGAAAGGTCGTTGGGCGTGAGCGCAGAGCTCACTTTTAATTCTCGCATGGGAGCCGACCTGAAAGGTCGTTGGGCGTGAGAGCAGAGCTCACTTATAACTCGCCGAGGGGTGAGAGTCTGGGCACCGACCGAAGGTCGTTGGGCGTGAGCACGGGGATCACTTATAATTCTCGTGGGAGCCGACCGAAAGGTCGTTGGGCGTGAGAGCGAGCTCACTTATAACTCGTGACCGAGGCGAGAGTGCAGGGCTACCGACCGAAGGTCGTTGGGCGTGTTGTGAGCTCACTTTTAATTCTCATGGGAGCCGACCGAAGGTCGTTGGGCGTGAGCGAACTCACTTATAACTCGCCGAGGCGAGAGTTCTGGGGCCACCGACCGAAGGTCGTTGGGCGTGTGTGAGCTCACTTTTAATTCTCGCATGGGAGCCGACCACGAAGGTCGTTGGGCGTGAGAGCGAGCTCACTTATAACTCGCGCATGGAGGCGAGAGTCTGGGGCACCGACCCGAAGGTCGTTGGGCGTGAGCACGGGGCTCACTTATAATTCTCGCATGGGAGCCGGTCGTTGGGGCGTGAGAGCAGAGCTCACTTATAACTCGACCGAGGCGAGAGTCGAGCTACCCAAAAGGTCGTTGGGCGTGAGCGCAGAGCTCACTTATAATTCTCAATGGGGCGAGCGTTGGGCGTGAGAGCAGAGCTCACTTATAACTCGCACTGCGGCGAGAGTCTGGGGCTACCGACCTGAAAGGCCGTTGGGCGTGAGCACAGGGCTCACTTATAAATCTCACATGGGAGCCGACCTGAAAGGTCGTTGGGCGTGAGAGCAGAGCTCACTTATAACTCGCACTGCGGCGAGAGTCTGGGGATACTCCGGTCCGAGACCGGTGGCGATGGCGCTGGTCCGAGACCAGTAATAATACTCCGGTCCAAGACTGGTGGCGATGGCGCTGGTCCGAGACCAGTAATAATACTCCGGTCCGAGACCGGTGGCGATGACACTGGTCCGAGACCAGTAAGAACTCCAAACAGCACATACCTAGATGTACTGCCTTCATCCGTCCTGCCTGCGCCGCTCCTCTTGCTTTAGTTAATCTGGTAGCTATTGCTAGCTTTGGCCTTACTCATTTGCGTCGCATCTCTTCCTGCAATTGCATCACGCATGGTATAGAATTAAGAATAAGAGAGGGAACGTAAAAACCTTACTCCACCCTTGGGCCACAACGCCCTTGCATCTTATGATGACTCCGCAGTTCTCGTGACGCGCCTGGTCAGCTGCTCGGATCAGGGCTACCTATGCAGAGCTGCTTGCTCGGTCGAGGAACATCCCCACAGACCTGCTTGCTACTTTTCTGGTCTGGCCATCGCTTCCAATGCCCCGTCTTACCTGCGACCCTTTTGAATTGCTTGGCTTCTGCAGCTTCATGAGACTTCCCGCCTAGCCTCGAGCTTTTCACGAAGAATGCTTCTTTTTGAGGCCACACCCTTTCATGATTACCTTGCCTTGTCGATCTTTAATGCGTTTCTTCTCGCGATGACACCTGTCCGGCGCCTTTACTGCGCACGCCTCCTGACGCCAGCATATGACCCCCTCTTGCACCCTTCGGCGCTTGTTTCTCATCCGACGGCGTTGAGGCACGTTACCCCAAAAAGATATTCGACTCAACTCTCGATGTTTCCTAGGAATGAATGGGCTTTATAAACCCTAAAGGCAGTCCGCTTTCCTTACCCCGATGCTTCGCCTTCCTCCTCCCTTCGTTTGTGGCCGTTTCTAGCAGTGCAGCTCCTCGTCTTCCTGCTTGCGCCTGACCTGTGACCCTTCTTATCTTCATCCCCCTCGCCTGCTTGCTCTCCACAGCCATGGATGGTAAGGACCCCCTCTGGTATTCACATTACATCTCTGATTTAGACCATCACGACCTGTCTTCACTGCAATCCAACTTGGGGCTAGACGCCACATATGAGCTTCGCCTTCCCACGACAGACGAACATCCTTCTTCTCCCCCGAAGGGTTTATCACAGTCTTTAAGGATCAGGTCGTAGGCGGTTTTCGCTTCCCGTTACATCCTTTTCTCTCTGAGTTGAGTCAGTATTGCAGGATTGGTATCTCTTAATTTGCCCCCAATGTGTTCCGAGCGGTTTGCGGAACCATCATCTTGTGCCGCATTTACAAAATCCCCTTGACCGCAAGACTATTCCATCACTTTTATTCCTTCCGGCGAGCCGAAGCGAGGGTATTCAATGTTCAGGCTAAGCCGGGCCATAGGTTTTTTTATGACCTACCTTCTTCCAATAAAGGCTGGAGGTCTCACTTTTTCTTCCTCAAGCCCCCCGTCCCCTTAGCCGGGCCTTCCCAATGGCGCCCCCTCCTCGCTTCGGACTTCCCTTCGCATGTCCATGAACCTGCCTGCTCCGCTGCTATGGATAAGCTGAAAGGTGTCGTTGTTCGCCTGTCTGCGCTGATGCTGGAAGGCATCCTGCATGTTTTTGGCCTTAGTCCTGTCCCTACCGAAATTGGAGCTCCTTTTGGTAAGTCATTATCTTTTCGTATACTGCTCTTCGCTAACTGAGGTGCTTTTTCTTCTTATTTTTGCAGCGGTCGCAATCCTCCGTTCCTTCGCCAGTCAAGAGACACCCGCGGTGGCCGTTCTACAAGTTCTAAATGAGGAGCTAACACAGGGTCTACCTTCTACTCCCGCCGTCGCCGCCGGTCCGCAACTTTCGGAACCCCGGCCTTCTGATGCGGAGGAGGCTCCGATGCTTGTTGAGCCACCTGCACTTAATCCAGCGGACTCAGCCCTGCCTTGCACCTCTGACCAACCTACGACCGAGCCATCGCCTGCAGAACAAGTGTCTTCTCTTCCTCCGACTATGAAGCTGCGCCTGACACGCAAGGGCAAACGGACGGCCCCAGTCACTTCAACTTCTCCTCCACCTCCTCGCCGTCAACGCGTATTGAGCATCTCTTCTCCCACCAGGTCCTCGGACATGAGCTTGCCCCAGGAGACAAGCTTGGCCCGGGAGAAGGCCTCCGATCCGGAGGTGACAGACCAGCCCTCGGACCTGCCCGCTCCACTGCCCATTCAGAGTACATTGCCTGCTCCGCCCTTGTCCCCTGACGATCAGCCCCTGGGCTTACCGATGCCTTCCGTGTCTCCTCTCATCGCGCCTCCGAGCTCAGCCATGCCGCTTCCGAACCTGCCCTCTACAGACCCAGCCTTTGAAGCGTCATGGCGGCTCCCTTCGGAGACCGATCCGGCCTACACGCCCGCTGCCGATTCGTCGTCTATCTTCGGCAGGGTTGATTTCTATAGGGACCTGGCCATCTCCTGGCAATCAGCCAGTGACCAGTTCTGGGAGAGTCGTTCCCCCATGGGGGAGTTTGATCAAATTGCTCGTTCTCTGGTGGCGGTAAGCTTTTTCTCTTCTTTTTCCTGGCTTCCGTGTATCTTTGTGACCCCTTTTCTCTTCTTCCGGCTATTTACAGACCTGCTCCGCGAGTCTGAGCGCCGTGCAACGTGCGGCCGAGCTTCAGCAAGAGAACACGGCACTCAAGGCACGTCTTTAGGAACTGGAGCACCCTGCGGCCTCCTCCGCTCCTCCCGAGCCTTCTCTGGGAAGCTTGGATGCTTATCTGCGCGCCGCCGGGGAGTCGACGGCCTCTGCTCGGGCTATTTCCCATGCTGCCTTCGATAAACTTCAACAGTTGGAGGCGGCTTTGAAGGCGAGTGAGTCTTCCTGGGCTTCTGAAGCGGCTCGGCATCAAGCGACAGTTTCCGAACTGAAAGCCAAAGAGGCAGAGCTGCTCTCCCAATCGGAGGAGCTGACGCTGCTACAGCAAGGTCAAGAGCTCTTGCAGATGGGTTTGGCCGATGCCCAGGCCCTGGCTAGTGCTGCCGCTGGCCGGGAAACAACCATGCGGACTCAATGGGAAGCGTGCCAAGCCACCCTCCAATCCCTACAAGCAGAGTTATCGAAGGCCCAGGAAGTGGTGTCTCAGGGCCAGAGCGATTTGTCCTTGGCCCGCGTCGAAGCTGAGGAGAATCGGAACAGTTTGGAGGTGTACCGGGCTGGCGAATCAGAGCGGCTAAAGGCGTACAGACTGGCCTACGTTCGCTCTTCCTTCTTTCTCCATAAGCTAGGACGCTGGATGGTCTTGTTGCTCTGTCATGGGGCCGCTGGTGGGGTCAGACAGGCCTTTGAGCAAGGTTTCCTACGCTCGGCACCTCCTGCCACCTTCTTGGACACGACTCGCCTAACCAGGGAATTGCCGCAGGAAACCTTCCCGTCCTTCGAAGCAGATGAAGGATTTTTCCTCTTGGAGGCTCCTCCCCCTACGGCCGATCCAGCTCTCGGGGATATTCCTGCCCAGGCCCCTCCTGCTGCTGCATCTGATGCGTCCGCTGATCCTGCGTCTTCCGATATAGCGCCAGCCGACCCCGGGCTCCTTCCTTCGGCTTCCGTTGATTTTGCGCATTCTCCCCCGGATGTTATATGACGAGTGATGTGTTGTAATGTTCACCTTTTGGGTGTTGATGCTGAACCTTCCATGATTGTACTTGATCGTATGGTCGTATTGAATTTCGGATAATTGTCTCGCTTCCCCTTCATGCATCCTTAACTTGTTTCTTTCCTTAGTAGGTCATCCGTGGTTTTAGTAGATCTATGCCAACCTGCTCGCCCTTGCTCATTTTGCTCGCTTTGTTCGGCCACGTAGCTCTTCCTCCGATAGCTGCCTTTGTACCTAGCCCGGCCCGGGCCAACTCTTGCCTCGCATGTCCCTGAAGCCTGCTGACCTGCACTACCTGTCTCCCTGCTGGCTCTTCCGTATACTTTTGTCTTGGTTGGAGCGACTCCTTTAGGGGACGCTTCGTGCTTCGAGCCCTCGCCTTTTCCATAATGCCCTCTGGTTATATTTCCGAGGCTCATCACAGAGCGCTCCCTGCCTACCTCCGCCCCTGCGTCCACCGTCCGTTGTTGACTTATGAAAATATCCTTCCTCCACCATACCTATAAGTATCTTCTTCCTCTCTCCCTTTTGTTATGGTTCGCCATCGCCACGAAGTACTCAAACGTCGCCGCCGCGACTGATCGTTTCTGAGACTGCGCCGCGCTTCTTCTTTTTTCTCTAAGCTTCCTCCTTTCGTCTGTTCTTTCTGCCTCCTGAGATAATCTCCCCTGCAATGGCCTCTCCTTCTTGGATTTCCTTGCTGGCGGAACACTTCCCAGGCACTTCAACTTTCGCTAAGTTGGATTGGGATGACCTACGGTACACTTACGAAATCCCTACCAGCTTTCGCCCCATCATTCCTACTGGTGTGAACTTGTACTTCGACCCTCCGCCCGGTTCATGTACTTTCTTTACGGAACAATTTGTATCTGGCCTTCGTTTGCCCCCTCATCCTTTTTTGTCTGGGGTGTGTCGCTATTTTAGGATTCCCTTAGGTCAGCTAAGTCCCAATTCCATAAAGATTCTATGTGGCTTCGTGATACTCTGCGAAGTTTGTGAGGTTTCCTGGTCAGCTCCTCTTTTTCATTGCTTCTTCGCTCTCGCTCGGCGCGCCGATGGTCTTTTTGATTTCCAAGCCCGCAGCCAAACCGCTTTCTTTTCTCCTCTTCCTCCTCCCAGTGCTAACTGGAAGAAAAAGTTCTTTTTTCTTCGGTTTCCAGAGGAAACAGACTGGCCCATGCATTGGCAACCTGAGCTACCTCTGACTCCGACGCTGGACGAATTCCACATGGATCTCTCCTATGCCACGGCTGCTACTCGAATGGAGGATTGACGTTTGAATCTGACGAGATTGCTGTCTGAAGACATACTTTCTTTTTTCAGGCTGAACCACTCTACCTCCGACACACCGCGCTCCTTAGGTAAGTTCGTGTTGAGTGCCTTCTTTCTGATTACTTTCCCTATAAGAATGACTTCTCGTGGCGGCGCCTTCAGCTGAGGTCTTGCGACGTGCGTTAGAGGTTCTGCCTCTGCCTCTTGACGACGTGGAAATACTGCGGCGCGGTCGGACAATTTTGGCTAGGAGGCTACTCACCCAACACGGATCCGCTTCACTCGGGGCAGCGGCTCAGCCTGCTCCCAGCCCTGCCTCACACGCCGCTTCCCCTCCGCCTGCCGCCTCGAGCCGAGGTCGGGGTTGTGATCCAACCGGTCGTCCGGCCAAGCGCGTCTTCCGAGGAGCCCGCCGGGCCTCCGGACGTGGTCGTGCAGCTCTTCATCGCGCAGGTCTAAGTTCCTCCGACCGGGGCGCCACAGACAGGGCTGCGGCAGCCTCTTCACAGGGCTGGCCTCACTCTGATGATTCTGACTCTGATAACCAGCCCCTGCTTTACAGACGGCGCCGAAGAGCAGGTCCGACTTCATCAACGTTTGATTCTGTTCCTTATACTACCACATTGCCCCTTGCTGCCGTCGTGACTGGTTATGACATCACTTCCCTCTTCATTCTTGCTTCCTTCATCTGGCAGCCTCTCCCAACCCCTACAGGGGACGCCCTGCTGCGTTCCGCTCTGCCCCTAGCACCGCAGAGGAATACAGCCCAGGCGATCATCAAAACCCTGCGCCAACAGAGCCCGTTCCCGAACAACCTCCTGCTCCTCTTGGTGCTGACGCCGGCCCTTCTCAACCTTCCTCCTCCGCCCGCCATCGTTACAGGACCACCATCCCCTCTGAAGCTGCTCTAGCTCAGCGGCCTGACGCCCCCACGAGTCTTTTGATGATGAAAGGCTGCCTCGGCAGTTTGTGGGCGGAGAGTATGGATCAAATGGGTGACTCGCCTCCATTAGCCTAGATGGACAGGTTTTCGAAGTCCTGGGCTAAAGTAAGTACTCTTCACCTTATACTGGGTATTGGCTTGTCTTAGCTGAGGGTTATGTCTTCCATCCAGACTCATGCAGAATCTTTGGTGCTGAACCAATCCTTCCACACCCTCCATCATGAGAGCAAAGAACTCCAGGAGAGAGTCTCCGAATTAGAGCTGCAGCTGAACGACCCTGCCCAAGTCAGCTATGCTTTGCGAGCAGAAATCCAAGCCTTAACTAATCAGACCGACCGGCAGAGGCGATCCCTGACGCAGGTCAAAAATGAGCTCCGAGCTGTGAGAGAGGAGAGAGCTGCATCTGAGGCGGGGTATCAGCAACAACTAGCCTATCAGGCTCAGGAACTACAGTCCAAGGATACTCTTCTGCAGGAGAGGGGCGAGAGATTGGAGGTGCAGGCAGCCCAACTGGAGACTCAGGCAGCTGAACTGAGGGCTCTGAAGGCAGAACTATCCCAGTCTCAAGCGGCTCTGTCGGGAGTATCCACCGCCTTGACCGTCTATCAAGAAGGAGAGGAGGACCGTTGCCTACGAAGTTGAATGTCCTACCTGACCTCCCCCGAATTTTTATCCCAGGCTGGGGCACGCTTCTCTGCGACCATACCATACATGGCGGCCGGGATTATCCGTCAGTTGCACGCGCAGGGCTTCTTGAGCTCCATCCCCCCCGCAGACTTTTTGGATCGCCATCAAATCATTCAAGGCTTTCCAGATGATATTTTTGCTCCTTTCAAATGATCTGTATCAACTTCTTAATCCGATGAAATTTTTACATGTACATACGTATCTTCGAGTTTTGGCTTGACTACCATGCTATCTCTAGCCCCCTCGGCTGCCCTGGCTTACAGCAACGGGGTCGATATCCCTCACACCCGATAGGGCCATAGGTAGTTAGCACTCCAAGGTCGCTCTAACTTCCTTCCCTGAGCGTCTTGCAAATAATAGGCCCCTGATGCCAGCTTCTTGATGACTTTATATGGTCCGTCCCATTATGGCGCTAGCTTCGTCACTTCCCCCAAGGGCTTCACCTGCTTCCAGACTAGGTCTCCTTCTCCGAAGAAACGAGGGATCACCCTTCTATTATAGTTTTGCCTCATTCTCTGTCTATAGGCCTCCAACCTGGCAGCTGTTTGTTCACGGATTTCACTGACGAAATCTAGCTCAGCCAGTCGTCGCTCTGTGTTCCCTTCGTCATACATCATTCTTCTCACAGACGGTATCCCGACCTCCAGAGGTACCACTGCTTCATTGCCATATACTAAATGGAAAGGTGTCAGACCTGTACTTTCTCGGGGTGTCGTACGATAGGCCCACAAAATGCTCGGCAGCTCGTCCACCCAACTGCCTCTCGTGTGATCCAGCTTGACTTTGAGCCCCCGCACTATTTCTCGATTGACTACCTCCGTCTGACCATTGCTTTGCGGATGAGCCACCGAAGTGAAGGCCTGAGTTATTCTGAACCCCTTGCACCACTTTTGTATTTTGCGCCCTTGAAATTGTCTGCCATTGTCTGACACCAATTTATGAGGCAAGCCGAACCTGCAAAAGATATTTTTCCATAAGAACTGGATCACCGCATCTTCGGTGATTCTGGCCAGAGCTTCCGCTTCCACCCACTTAGAGAAGTAATCTACTGCCACCAGCAAGAAACGTCTTTGCCCCGTAGCCATCGGGAACGGTCTTACGATGTTCATACCCCACTGGTCAAATGGACAAGACACTGTAGAAGTTCTCAGCAGCTCTATAGGTCAGTGCGTTAGGTTCTGGTACCTTTGGCACGACAAACAAGTATTCACCAGCTTCTGTGAATCCCTCTGCAAGGTAGGCCAGAAATACCCAGCCAATAGTACTTTCCGAGCTAACGTTCTT